>NC_050461.1:62513787-62821239 GCF_903995425.1 Onychomys torridus
GGAGAAAACCATATTTTTTCTGACTTTTTAGGAAATAGTTCTGAGTGTCTACTCACATCCTATTTAACTATGATTTCTGCTAGATCTTTGTAGCCGTGTGCTGTGGGCTAAGCGATATTTAAATTGTTCCCGACTTCAGCCAGGAGAATGATTTCATTTTACCTACATCCATGAGGCTCTGGGTTATTTTGCCAAGACACTACTGTGTAGAAGACTCCTTTTCTAAGCTCTAAAACCTGCCAAGTTTTAATGAACTTTTCCAGATGCTTTTTAAAATAACACAAAACTGACTGGAACTTGATGAAAACTAAAAATAACTTGGAAATGATAATAAAAAAAATTCGCCTCTAGTTGTTAATCTATTTGATCTTCCATAATGTAACTGGTCACATTGAATCAAGGACTGTTTTTATCTAAAAATATTTGTAGCTAACAAAATTTAATGATAAATCACACTGAGTTCCTAAATTTTAATAACAAATTATAAAGCAAATAAAATGAGATGCCTTCTAACTTCAGCCTCTTACATCCCCACCCCCACCCCACATGGCATGGCAAAGTTGTTTTTAAATCTTTTTCTAAAATGATTATGAAAAATAATTCAGTCAAGCTTTCCAATTCCAGCAATACTATTAAACCATTTGTCATATAACTTCACTTCTGGAACCAATTTGATTTCTCACTGCTGCAAAACAGACTATCTTCACAGTGTATCTTATCTACAGTGGGTGTCAAATTACAAAGAGCTTCTGAAATAGAATTGCGCTTTGGAACTGCCCAAAAGGTGAAAATGCATATGGAATGTTTTTTAGCCTGCAATGCGTTACAGCTTGTGACTCTGTGATGTTTGTCTCCATCAAAGTATCAGTGGTTTGGATTTTGCCTTCTGATTAGTGAATAACTCTCCAGATGTCCCTGTAGCTTATATTTCTCATATGTGTGATGAAGAAAGAGAAACATTGGGCCACGTTATTCTATAAAATTTCCCTCTTCGAAATTAAATTGTTACCAATCTGTCCTCTAAGGCATAAAATGAAAGCTATTTTCTTTCTTATTTTGTTAGTATTGCCTTCAAGTATTTGTCAATAGCCATGTTAGAAATAATAAAAATCACCCCATTCTCAAGCCTAGCCTGGAGTCTATTCTGGCTTGTTATGTTTTCCTCAGTGAAAGAGAGGGAAAGAATGTCTCCTACAATGCATTCAATTCTTAGTGAAGGGTAAAAAGCTTTGGCATGTCCAAAGTTTTGGATAAATTGCAAGGACTTATATCTAGAATTTGGAGCTTAGAGGCAGTAAAAAGAAATGGGGGGAAAGTGAGGCTTCATGGTCCAGGTTTTAAGCTGAACTAATTTCCAATTGCATACTGTCTGTCAACAAAATTTTTGCAAGAATGCTGGTTTGTTTGTTTGGTTTTTTTTCTGGGTTTTTGTTTGTTTGTTTGTTTGTTTTTGAGACCATTATAATCCACACAGAAATTCTTTCATGTGGAAAAAATGTGTCACATTTCATATATTTCATTCATTAACATCAACAACAACAACAAAAAATCCTAAAGTTGGCATTTTTCACTGCCGACTTACCCTGAAATGAACTGCCGCTCTGCAGCTGTTTTTCTCACTTAGTGAGTATGAATGTTAGAATGCTGGTCCTCTCCCTTCTGGCTTTTCTAACCCAGGAATAAAATGACTAAATGGCAAGTGTTGCTACTAATCTTTGTGGAAGAGTAGAAATGAGTTTACTTTCTGAGTCAGGACATTAGATGTCTGTTTGGGAACCAAGCCACATCTTGGCAACTTTGGTTGCTGTCTATGTCAAAATCTGACTCTCGTGAATCTTATTTCTTTGGCACACCCATCAGTTGCTGCCACTACACTCCTGCTGGCAGAAAAAAATAAAATAAAAACCTGCCACCAGCCCTAACTAGCAAGTTCTGAAAAGTCTCCTGTTCTCCTAACTCACTCCAGGCTCCTCCTCTGCTATGATCCATCCAGTCTCTGCCAGGAGGGAGGGCTGTGCACTTGAACACATCACTGCTAATTATTTAAGTAGAATTACTTCCTTGCTTTCTTGGAAGATGAAAGGGGACTTCAAACAATTATAAAATCCAACCCAACTGAACAAACGAGTATATATATACACGACAACATCAGGTTGTTTCTAAACTCCTTTCCTATGAATGCAAAATGCTATTTTCTTCACTCTTCGGACACACAGTACGGAGAGCAAAAATGGCCCCCTGAGTTATTCACCACCCTTGGTTGGCTTTTGATTTGCTTACAAACAAGCAACAGTTGGTAAATTTTCTCTTCAAGTTGATTAGGAAAAGCACTCTGAGCGTTTTCTAGTCTGAGGCAGTTCCATGTGGGAATAGTTACATTCGCTTAAGGAAATAAATGTTGAATGCATTGCTTAGCCATGAAGGCCCTTCAGATGGCATTTTACAATATGTTAAGTCTGTTGTAGTTTAGATGTTGTTCATCTATGATAGCTGTATATTTTTTAAAGTATTATTTTATTTCTTGAAAGGAATCCCACATCATTTTTATTTATTTATTTATTTATTTATTTATTTATTTGCTTACTTACTTACTTACTTATTTATTTATTTATTTATTTATTTACTTCCTAGTTGACATTCAAAGAGGTTTGGAATAAGGTAGCTCCCAATCTGAAATTTGGTTCTGAAGGCTGGCATGAGACTGTTCTCCACAATGGGAGCATTTCTATAATAGACAGCACTGGATAGCACCACTCAACCAGACAGAATCTGTATTCAGAGAAATTATGGCATGAGTCCATGCTGACTTTCATTCTCAGCTTTGTGTCATCCAGTTTCATTCCATGGGTCATGAGTCACATGCAAGGATGAGCTATCTTAAGAGCAGCCCCTGACCTCTCTTGAAGAGCATGTACTTAGTTTGTTTGCTACTGTTTGACCAGTTCTTGGCTTTTTCTCAAAAGAAACTAATGCATGATCTCAAGATGGCTGTGTAGCAGATACTAACCTAGGTACTAATTCTTCACATTACAAAAGGTAAGATACTCACATACCATTTCTAGGGTGTTACTTCATCCATTTTATAGATGCTAGGATATTAAATCCTCATTGTATGACAGATAATATGCCAGGAACATTTATTCATAGCAAGCCAGTAAATGCAGATACTGCTGTAGTATTGTCGTGTTGTTATTATAAGTTAGGGAATGGAGGCAAATTGACCAAGTCCCACTATGGTAGGGGATAGAGGCTAGAGACAAATGTCTTCCAACTCCTTACTTTTAGTCATTCACTATATGATGCTGCTTTTTAGTGGTATAGTTACCATATTATCAGGGCTATAATGTCAAAGTCTGTGGGGAAAACAGAGGGAAGAGAAGTGAACTTTCTGGGAGGTGAGGGAACCTAGTAAGTAATCATATTTGAACAGAGTATGACAGGAATACAGACATGGAAGCATTTTTAGAGGCGGAGAAGCTACTTGGCCAAAGGCCATGCAAGAGGCATGGTTTGATTGAGACTAAATAGGAGAAGCAGGCTGAGTCTTGCTGACACATAGGCCATTAGGAGGTACTGGACTTAGGTATGATCTTAAACTCTTTGTGGAAGTTTATGGCTTTGTGTGAATTTGTTGGAAGCATATTACTGATACCTTAGCTGGGAAGAACTACAGGTTTTATCAGCTTTTACCTGTAGGAAACCATTTCCCAAACCAGGTAAGATGTAAAGTTAGTGAATGATAAATGAGCCTCTAGGAAGATGTTACTTTCAGTAGCTAAAGACCAAATCAAAATAACTTTCTCCAAGAGATTGTTTAAAAGCTATCTTGATTATCATTTCAGCCACAAGAATTAGTAAATTACTGGGTTAGATTTATGAAGTTATATGTTAGATTTCAGTTGTATTTTCTTCATGTTCTATGATGAAAAGGTAAGATGCAGTCTTTGTTAAATGTTGCTCAGTTACATGCAAATTTCTCACATATTTGAGGTGCATTAACTTTTTTATTTGAAAAACATTTCTCTGCATGGAAGGTTTTATATATATCAGATAGGTGAATACTTAACTTCAAAGAGCACATTTCTACCCTTTGGAAAACTCAGACCAGACTACAAGGCTATTAAAAACATCTTAGTAATCATGAATCTGGCAGTATATGGCCTGGGAGAACAAAAATCCTCAAGAGTCAAGTATTTTTTCCGTCCCATTCTCTTTAGTGCAGTTACTTGAAATCTATAAATTTGATGATACATTTATAGTTTTCACATTTCACAGAGAGGGATGGATGTAAGGGATGTAAAATTCCTTTGCATAGTGCAGTGCATTCCAACATATAAACTGCCCTTGAAAGAACACCATTTCATTTCAGAGCAATGATTCCATCTTAATTGCAATAGAGTAAATCTTGATACTTTTAGTATTAAACTAGAAATGCATGTTTTATGGAAACCCGTTCAAATGCCAGTCTTACTCTTTTTGTAACAGGATACAATGACTTTTATTTGAATTCATACTGAGAAAAAAATGAGAGTTTCAGCTCAGCTATCAGTGGTATGACACATGTTCTTTTTATCTTTTATCAAAAAAATGTTCATTTGACAGTTTAAATATTGAAATACAGCCCGAGGAGAAACTATTTCAAAGTCTTTTAATGGGGGGGAGGTGACTTCTCAGTCACTTAAAGGCCAAATCTGCCCTAATACCTTTTCCTCATATGCAAATACATTTAACAGATTAAAATATGATAGACAATCATCCCATGAGATCAGTCTGGGGCCTCTTCATAGGCTGCTGCCCCATCTCACCAGAGGTTTTTATTATTTTTTATTTTATTTTTTAACAGTTGAGATTTGTTAGCTTAACTCAATTCTAACAACTTCTGAAACTCATGTGCTAAGTTACAGCCCATAATAGGATACAGCTGCCTGAGGGTGAGGTTCTAAGTTATGATCTTTCTGTTTAAATGATACGGTTTTACTGATTATGTGCTACAGATTGATTTAAGAAATGTTAGACAACTTTAGAAGCCTTTCATAAAAGAATTTTTATTTAATATATTTTATATTCAAGTTTTAACCCCAAAGGCTTTTATTTCTTTTCCTCGGTGTTCAAATGCCCATGTAAGTTTAGTCGTAGAGGCATTTAAAACAATTCTATTTTAAAAGAAAAAGAATCCTATTGAAAGTTTAAAGCCAATGGAAGGGACAATTACTCCACCCTGTAGTTCTCTCCATTGTCTCTCTGGAGTCCATGGAATGTTACGGTTTTGAATTTTTGTTGGCTTTACTTTTTCTCCCTGATGTGATGATAATCAGTTGATCCCTAGTGCGATCTCATCTTGTTGAGCAGCTGTGAGAACCTGTCATTCACCCACCACTCTGTTGGCTCTTATGGCCTATGGTGTTTCATCTGAATTTCTCTCCTGTGCTTCTGAACTACCTGTTATAATTTCTCTGGGGTGATTTTGTCTATAGTTTAGTTTTAAGTCCCAGGGCAGAGTCAGACCTTGTACTTTTTTCACATACCAGATGCCTTCTACAAGGCCAGGTACCTGGCAAGTATATGACATATATATTTAAACAACTGATTAATTTTTCTCCCCTGTAGAAGGGGAAGAGTTTTCACACTGTTAGGGTATTCTTCTTAGTGATGAAGTGAACTTCCCAGCACCCTTCTAAGTCACTCCTCAACTGACAGAATTATCAGAGAATAACTACCTTTAGGAAGAAGTCGACATCAAAATAACAGGAGGGACCATGAAAGAAGAGGCCCTGAAGACAGAAAGCCACTTCAGCCAGGGAGTTGCCTCGAGCTAGCCCTATGACTAGCTCAGATCACCCCATGAGCCACTTAGGCACATCGTCAGAATCTACCACACTTACATGTATCCTCAGAATGTGCCTTCAGCTATAAGTCACCAGGGCATTCTTCTTCTGCCCAATTCTATTTGTGCTTTTATACACGGACCCTGTGGCAAATACCAAGAACCATTCTATAAATTATTATTTCTAGGGAAATACATTATATACCTAAAACCAAATTTGTATATGTTGTGACCATTTTAATAAACCTAAATTGTGTGCCTGATCCTCAGTTGGTTATCTCACATCAGTGCTCCCATCAAGTGTCCTAAATACAGTGCAACATCAGTGCCCAGTAGAACGTGGAGGAAGATATATACCCCATGATTGGAAAATAGGTTGCATCAGGTTTCTATTCTATACGGCCTTTAAAGTTGGGTGATATCATCTCACTCATGCTACACATGTAAACCACACATGTGAATTCTATCATGCTGCTACTGCTGTTTAAGTGAGACACATACAATGACTTTTCATTTAATTTGTCATTGCATCTTCCTTTGTTATTTCATATTCTCTTTTCTCTCCCTGTCCTTGCAAATATACATAAAATAAATGTTACTTAACTTCTCATAAAAAGATTTACGGTTCAGCCTTTTTTAATTCTAAAGGTGAAAAGTACTCCCCCCTCAAAAGAATGATATTACTTTTAAATTTTTATAGATCCTCCTGAAAAGTTAACTATGTAAAACAACTCAAAAGATTTCTATTCCTTCAGAGAAATGTTTGGAATAGGAGGTGGAAGCGAAAGAAGGAAAGAAAAACCAAACAAAGGCCAGCCAGTTTTCCAGCTGCTTAAGGAGCTGGGGCCAACCCTGGAAGGGTGCCACTGGTGGGAACAAAGAGAACCCCAGCTGCCTGTCCCCCTGTGTCAGTGCGGCTGCCTTAAGAGAACTTTCACACAAAAGGAAAGGGGTCAGGGCCCGCCCTCTGCTGCTGGACACAGGGGCAGTGTCTACAAGAGGTCATCAGCCTGGCCAAAGCCAAATCTAGGGATCATTGCAAATGCCTAGACAGCTGCATGCTGGTCAGTTCCTGGGGCTAGGACAGACAAAACACAAGACCCAGAGAAACCCTATTTTTCAACCTATTGTGCATGCATGATAAATTAATATACCTTTAATTTTTTTGTCCTTTACATTATTTGAGGGTTCTTTTTCTGTTTTCCCTCAATTAATTTAGAAAATCACACTGATAAGAAAAAGCTCTACATGATTGAGTTGCTGGAATAGTTAATTCTATTTAACATTATGTAAGATGTCACCTGTTAACAGATATTTTAGTTAAAGGTGGTGTTAAAGTATTATAAACATAAATCTATCTGTTCAAAAGCAGAGAATCAATTTGAAAATATGTTAATTACCTTGAAAGCCATTTAATGGTCTATTTGTAAATGGAAGTCTTTCCAATTTGTCTTAATTATTTTTGGTGAGAGATATTTTTACACAGCTAGAAATTTTCCTGATATAGGAATAAAGAAATTGGTTCTTTTTTGTGGTAGACTTATAACAGACTTTTACAATCCTTTGTGTGTATGTGTGTGAACAAATGGCCTCTTCTAGGAATGGCATTTTAAGAGATTGAACTGGGCTGTGAAATATATTGTTTTTACTTTCTTGGAGCATATGAGTCACTAAGTATTAAGTTAAAATAAAAGTTAATTCCTCAGTAGTTCTTGCTAACGACAGATCCATTGCTTTTATTATCCATCAAAAAGTGAAAATTTGGGATACTGATAACTTGAGATATTGAGACATTAAACATTTTATCCACTTTTTTTTTTTTTTTGCTATTCTAAATCTTTGACTTAACCAGTGAATGTTCTCAAAAGAGCTTGTTTTTTTCAGTCTCTGAAATTCTCATGTATTTGGACAATAAATAGCACAATGTATTTAATGAGAGAAATCTCAGCCATGCATACTATTTTTAGAGCATTTAATGATAAGGTTTCCAGAACTCAATGAGCAATTAGTTTCAAAGATGCAATATGCAAACATATAATCATGTCTTCCTTCAATATCTCTGATCACAATAGTTAAGAAACTAGTGCTTAGCATGTGTGGAGCCCTCCTCTGAGCATTTTCTTTTTTTTTTTTAAAGACATACACTGCTTTTCCCAGATAAGGAATTTCAGTTTGGATCAGATAGGTACAAACAGGATTCAAACCCAGGCTATCTGATTCTGGAGCACAGGCTTGAATTACTCAGCAACTGCCCAACTCTTAATGATAAATGAAGAGACAAAACACAGTGCACATTTTAATGTATATCAACTAGTGCCTATCATTCAGGGTGCATATGAAGCACACTTTATAATCTGTGGAGCACATAAAATCTCACAATTCCTATGTGAAAACATAGATCATATATCCCTCTTGATGTCTCCATTGAAAAGTTGAAAATATAACTCTTTTGCTTCTCTCTCTTCTTCCTTCCCTCTGTCTCTTCACATCTATGTGTATGTTTCGTTATATGTTGTAAGTTATATGTAATATAGATTATTTCCATGTGTGTTTGTGTGTGTGTAATACACTCTGATTTTTGTTTTAAAACTTTGTCCTTCTCAGAAAAGGTCCAGGTTCCTTTCAGTCTACAGGGAAAAAAACCTCTTTTGCTGTTTCATTTTCTACCTACCTCTCATGGATTTTATTTTCTGTCCGACCTCCTCTGACTTGGAGAAACCTTCAGCTTTGAGATTCCTACATGCCCATTCCTAAATATTACACACACACACACACACACACACACACACACACACACACACACAAATAATTGTATTCTTTCTAACAATCTGGCTTCTTCTTCAAAGCTCTATCTCTTCTTTTTTTTAAAAATGTAATTTATTTTAATATGTGTATATGTGTGTGCCTGCTTGTCTGTCTGTATGTATGTGATGTATATGTAGATATACACAGATATAAGTCAGATGAGGGCATTGGATCTCCTGGAACTGGAGTTCCAGGCAGTTGAAAGCCACCAGTGTGGGTTCTAGGTCCCAAACCTAGGTCCTCTGTAAGAGCAGCAAGTGCTCTTAACCTCTGAGCTGACTCCAGCTCTTCTTGGATATAGTCTCCAACAGGCAGTTCAGTGTCTTTAGCAAGGGCAATGGACAAGGAACCTCATGTTCACTCCATCTTTGTCTCCCTGGTGGGTCATTTTGAATTATAAGAAGTTGAGTGCCTTCACCTCGGTCCTCAGCAAATCATGTACCCTCTTGGCAGCACCTTTCCTTCATAGGAGAGGGGGAAGAGTTACTTCCACTGCCCTTTCAGGTTACTTAGCTGGGCTACAAACTAAGTATAAGCATATATAAAACAGGAAGCAAGAGGAAAATTATGTTTAATGATAAATTTACACAAAGGGTTCATAGTAAATATTCCACATGAAGAAATGTCAGATAAGTAAAATTTATATAGCACTCTGAGTTTCAGAAGTGATGCAGGAGATGTACTGGGGGAGGATGGGGATGTAGTAATAAAAGGGTGAGGGAAGGTATGTACTAAGAATGAAGTTTGCTTTATGCAATAACATGTCTTCTCAGATCTGGAAGGACATGGGGGAAGGGAGGAATATAATAAAAATATATTTACATTTAGAATTATTTTAAATAATAAAAATATAATAAAAAATAGTTATAAATTTTTGAATAATGAAATAATGACAGAAGTTGAGGGAAACACATATAAATGGAAAACTAACTCATGCTTATGGATTGGGGGAAAAGGTCTCCTCAGTCATGAAAGTCGTCCCAGAGAAGCTCTCACAGAGTGAAAGTCATGGGGGTGGTATCAGACTGCACTTCCTTCCCTGTGCTCTTCTTTGGTTGGTGCAGTTATGACAGCTGAGTTTCTTTGAGACAATGCATTCGTTACTTTTCTCGTTGCTGTGATAAAGTACCTTAGAAAAGCAATGGAGGCAGAGGAAGGGTTTATCTGGGATCACATTCTTAGGGCAGAGTCCACATCAAAGAGAAAGCATGATGGCAGGAGAGTGAGGTAGCTGGTCACATTGCATCATTAGTAAGCAGAGAGGGACACATGCTGGTGCTCAGCTCACTTTCTCCTTTTACTCAGTCCAGGATCCCAGCCCATGGGATGGAGACACCTGTATTCAGGTTCTTTCCTTTCAGTTAAACCTTTCTGGAAACAGCTTCACAGAGGCTCACACAGACGTACAGGAACATGATTATAATCTAGTTGAGTTAACAATGAAAAATAACAATCACAGAGGGAGAATAAAAGCATGTGGGATGAAAGTATGAAAAATAATACTAAGAGGAAAACACAATAAAACCAATGCAGAGCCAAATGATTAAAAAAAAAAAAAAAACACTGAAAAGAAAAAGTCCATACAGGTTAGACCAGGATGGACTTTTTGCTAGCTAAGCCTTCTTGTAGTACCTGCTGTAACATGGCAGTGAAACCAAAGGCTTCTGTGTTAGGGTGGTGAGGCCTAGATGTAGCATGAATCTTAAAAGTTCTTATTAATGAAAGCAAACATGGAGCCAGGTATTGGGGTTAAAGCTGGAAGATCAGAGAAGCAGAACAAGCCACAGATACCTCACCTTGCCAGTGCCTCAACTGATCCAGTTCCCTCAAACTGGAAGCCTATGTGTTCTCATCTGAATGGATCTCAGCTGAACTGCTGCTAAAAGCCTAAAAGCTTAACCAGGCTATAGTTCCTCATCTTCACATCCTAAATACCTTTCTGCCTCCTGCCAGTACTTCCTGGGATTAAAGGCGTGAGTCACCATGCTTGGCTGTATCCTTGAACACACAGAGGGCCAGGCAGATCTCTGCCTCTAGAATGCTAGGATTAAAGGCGTGTGCTACCACTGCCTATCCTCTACGTTTAATATTGTGGCTGTTCTGTTATCTGACCCCAGATAAGTTTATTAGAGTGCACAATATTTGGGGGAACACAATACCACCACACCTAGATACCGTGTGATCCTGTGTGCCTGGCCATGAAGTATATGTCCTAGCTTATGTTCACATAAGCCTGATCTTACTCCGCTTCCTAGAGGCAGCATTTTCCAAATGTAACCTTCATCTGTGCATCAGAGCTCTCATTTCACACCATGTAAACCTAGCTCCCTGCACCTACATCCAAATCATAGCCAATTTCTGGGCATCAAACCAATTATCCCAGTCATGTTTATCCATGATGAGTACAGACCTGCAGATCTTGAGATATAAAAGTGAAAGCGCCAGACCTTTTCCTGCTAGAAGGATTTTTACTGCAAACTCACTGTTTTGTTTGTTTTGTTTTGTTGTTTTTTCAAGACAGGGTTTTTCTGTGTAACCCTGCTATCCTGGAACTTGCTCTGCAGTCCAGGCTGGTCTCAAACTCAGAGATCCACCTGCCTCTGCCTCCTAAGTACTAGGACTAAAGGCATGTGCCACCATGCCCCAGCTTATAAACTCTTCTTCAGGTGGCTCCCAACCATGGCCCTAGAGAGTAAGCTAGGACATGCAGGCCTTTTTCTCCAGCATCTACTCACTGTGTAGACCATATATCTCCCATCTTAAACTACATTTCTGTAGAGTATCAGATTATCTGTCTGAGGCTCTCCTTTGTTCTTTCTTAAAGCCCTGCAGAAGAGCATCCTCCCCTTTCCCACTATTTTATCTACTGCCCAATGTTAAGATTCATTGTTTATTTTACAAATCTAAGGTTAAACCTTTCTGTATTTCATGTGGTCTTTGTCTGATGTTCACAGTTCCACTCCTGTGTCTTCCTACACCGCTCATGTTCCCCTATGGTCAAGCACTTGATGATCATTTCAGATTTGTAAAGAACCCAGAAGCTCCCAGATGTCTTATCACCTTCTTATGCAATTCTTTTAAAAATGCATAAATGTCTCTTCAATTTTTCCTTTAATGCTGCTATTACTTCTCAGAGAGTACGATACTCTTCCTTCCCCCAGTGTCTGTCTATCTCATTTCACTAAGGAGAACTCAGCTTGGGCTCTCCTCCTTCATAGACTTTCCTTACAACTCTCAGCCCACATCCATCTTCTTTTCACCTTGCCATTATTTAATTACTATGCCATGTTTTTTTTATGCTTTAAATATTATCATTCACTCTATCCTACAATTTGATACTCTAATAAAGTATTTACTAATATATAATGAATATATTATTTCTTCAGGCAGACTGTAGATCTCTGTGGGCTGAGAGACCTGTTTTGAACTTTTTTGTACTTAGGGGTAGGAGTCACACATATACTGTGACATATAATTGCTTGTTAATTGGGATGTTCTGTTCCACTGATCCCTGAAGATATTTTCAGTAGAGTACTCCATGCTGGTTACATAAATCAATTAAAGTCAAGACAAATGTACCCACCATCCCATTTACAATTTCCTTAAGCCAGCTAGTAAAGATACAGGCCAAGTGAGGCCACAGGTATCAGTCGGGTGCTAGTTCTGACTAGGTTTCCATTTCTGCACTCACTCCACCATCTCTAGCTGGAACATGTTACTACCATGACGGTCATGCTGTTTTAGTAACACTAGAGTTCACATATAAAATGTATTACAGAACTCTGCTATCCCTCCAATTACTGTTCCTGCTCCTATTCCTATCCTGAACTCTCCACAAATTAGTGAAATTCACTTACTTCCTATACATTCAGTCAATCACACAACTGTTCAGATCGTGCAAAGTGTTGTTTAGATTTCAAATGATCGTGATGACTGTTTCTATGAAGATAATTATATCCTCTTGGTTGTAAACCAAGGAAGGTACAGAGCAGAATGAACCAGAGTTTGTTCATTCCAGGATCCCAGAGTCAACTGTAAGTTAAATCCCAGAAAACTACAGTTTATTAGATGAATTGTTACCACAAGACATTTCATTCTTCTAGCCAGAAGAAAGTCAAGCCAAGTCTGCCTTGATAAATGTATCCAGGAGCACCATATCCATTTTATGAGCATGATTTATAGGAGATTAAGTGCTAAGACACAGGGCCACTAATGGAATAAGAACTCCAAAAAGGAGATTTGTGTAGCATACACTCAGTGAGTAAGGCATGATGGAGGAGGTGGTGTTTTATCTGAAGTGTAAGATTAAATTAGGTATGGAGATGGGGGAAACATTCAAGGTAGGGGAGAGAATAAGTCTCATGAGTTTAAAGACAAGAAAAGAGAATATTCTTTTTGAAGCCAGGGGAGGAATTTTGCTGGTGAGGGTCAAAGTTTAGATAGCCAAGGTGTTTTACACTGTTCACATCTTCTTTGTTTAGTTGTGAAAGCTTCACACTGGACTTTATAATAAAAAAGGAAACTTGAGGAAGGAGAAAATGAAAACCTGCCATGTAGAAGAGCTTCTGGGCAGTCTAATTACTACTCCAAATATGCAGTTATGATCAAATTTCAGATACATTAGAGAGCAATGATATTAGCCACAGTAATACTTATAAACTGTGTAGCAAACTGTCTTGTTGATATACAAAACATTCAAAATATTGAGGGGATTCATCACTGTATCCAAAGAAGCCATTCAAGGCAGGGAGATGGATTAAGAAGTTCGACAAACAACGTAAATTAGAGGTAAATCAATTCCTTTATTTTCAGATGTTCTCAGACGATAAATGTCGTGAAACAGAATTGGGTTTCATATAGTTTCTGGGATCAACCAATCATTCTTCCTCCTACTTCTTCTTACAATGCTGCCTCAGTCAATGAACTCTGTACTCTGTGCCTTCCTTGGTTTACAACCAAAAAGATAAAATTATCCTCTTAGAAACAGTCATCACATTCATTTGGAATCTAAACAACATTTTGCATGGTCTGAACAGTGTAGATGTAACCGTCTTGTTAAATAAGAAACACAGCCAATTGCAGAGTTAAAAGCCAAGAGGTCAGAGCAATAGCAAAGAGCTGAAAACCTTACCCTGCACTGCTGCTGCTGTCTTTCCTCTCCACCAGAGCTACTTCTGTGTGTTTTTTCTCTTTTATAGACTTTCTGTTCTGCTTTCTCATTGGTTGTAGACCCAGCCACATGACCTCCTCGTCACTGCCTGTCTGTACAGACCTCCAGGTCTTCTATGGTTGGTATTGAGATTAAAGGCATGTGTCACCATGCTGGCTGTATCCCTGAACACACAGAGATCTGCCTAGCTCTGCCTCCCAAGTGCTGGGATTAAAGGCGTGCACTACCACCGCCCAGCTTCTGCTATGGCTTGCTCTGGCCCCAAGGCAACTTTATTGATATACAAATAAAATCACATTTCAATACAAATAAAATATCACTATAGAACAGTTGTGTGATTGGACTCATACTTCTCTATGGCAGTTCTATCACTTAGCATTGGTTAAGTGCCACATCAGCCAAGCTGTCCCCGTGTGCTTTCTTTCTTTTATTTAAAATTTTTCTTTTTTCTTGGGAATCCATCTCCCCCAAGACCCAGCTGTAGCACTCTTGGGCATATACCCAAGGAATACTCAATCATACCACAAGGGCATTTGCTCAGCTATGTTCATATCAGCATTGTTTGTAATAGCCAGAACCTGGAAACAACCTAGATGCCCTTCAACTGAAGAATGGATAAAGAAAATATGGTACATATATACAGTGGAGTACTACTCAGCAGAGAAAAACAATGACATCATGAGGTTTGCAGGCAAATGGATGGATCTAGAAAAAATCATCCTGAGTGAGGTAACCCAGACTCAGAAGGACAAATATGGTATGTACTCACTCATAGGAGGATACTAGATGTAAAACAAAGATGACTAGACTGCTACACAACTCCAGGGAGGCTACCTAGAAAATGGGACCCTAGGAAAGACACAGGGATCACCCAATGACAGAGAAATGGATGAGATCTACATGAACAACCTGGACGAGAGTGGGAGAAATGAAGGGCAAAGTTTGAGGGAAGGGAGGCTTGGGGGAGCAGGAGATCCCAGCTGGATCAAGTACAGAGAGGGAGAACAAAGAATGGTATACCATGATGGATGATGACCACATGAGAACAGGAGTGGGCAGAGTGCTGGAGAGGTCCCCAGAAATCCACAATGATACATCCTCTGTAGACTGCTGGCAATGGTCGAGAGAAAGCCTGATCTGACCTAGTCTGGTGATCAGATGGCCAAACACCCTGACGGTCGGGCTGGAACTCTCATCCAGGGACTGATGGAAGTGGATGCAGAGATCCTCAGCCAGGCCCCAGGTGGAGCTCCATGTGTCCAGTTGTGAGAAGGAGGGACTGTGGGAGCGTGAATTGTTGAGCCCAGGATTGGAAAAAGCACGGGGACGAAAGGCCAGATGAACGGAAGCACATGAATTGTGAACCAAAGGCTGTGGAGCCCCCAGCTGGATCAGGCCCTCTGGATAAGTGAGACAATTGAATAGCTTGAACTGTTTGGGAGGCACCCAGGCAGTGGGACCCGGACCTGTCCTTAGTGCATGAGCTGGCTGTTTGGAACCTGGGGCTTACACAGGGACACTTTGCTCAGCCTGGAAGGAGGGGACTGGACCTGCCTGTACTGAATCCACCAGGTTTAAATGAGTCACCAGGGGAGTCTTGGCCCTGGAGGAGATGGGAATGGAGGGGAGGGGATGGGGGGAAGGTGGGGATAGGTGCGGGAGTGGGGAGGACAGGGGAACCCATGGCTGAAATGTAAAATTAAAACACAAATATAATTAAAAAAAAAATTAAAATTTTTTTTTTCTTTTTTCATTTTACATCCCAGACACAGTTCTCCCTCTCTCCCCTTCTCCCGCTCCACCCCAACTCTACCCTCCATCCTCTCTTCAGAGAGGGTAAGGCCTCCCTTGGGGAGTCAACAAAGTCTGTCATACCAAGTTGAGGCAGAACTAAGTCCCTCCCCCCTGCATCAAGGCAGAGCAAAGTATCCCACCACAGGGAATGGGCTCCAAAAAGCCAGTTCATGTACCAGGGATAATCCTGGTCTCACTGCCAGGGGCCCCACAAAGAGATCAAGTCACATAATTGTCACCCACATTCAGAGGGCCTAGTTTGTAGTTGGCCCTCCTCCCACCCTCCCTTGCTGTATGCTTTCTCCAGGTATCCAGCCAAGGTCACTAGCACCCTCCTGTTTAGTGTCCAGATTCAACAGGTGACTGATTAACTTGTCCTGGCTGTTGGTAAAACCACTTTTGTTCTAGTGTCTATTGAGAGAAGTTGAGACTGGAAAAGGAACCTTAATAAAGTTTGAGAGAAATAATGCAGACCTTTAAACAATGTGTCATAGACCACAGTTTCTCAAACTGCTGTGGTGACCCCATGTGAAGTCAACTGAATGTTGGGGTGGCAAAAACCATTAGCAACAGCAAAGGGTTTTTAATATGCAATGACCAAAAGTTAGTTTAAAATCAAATGCATACTGAATCCGGGGTGCTCAGAGCACTGCTTGTTTGTGTTGTATCACATGACTTCATTGCAACCTTGGTTCTGAATACAACACGCATAGTTCACACTGTGTGTACTGTCCACCACTAGCCACAAGAGGAGATACAGATAGAAATATGTACTATTAGATAAGAAGTCAAATAAATGAGGCCTGAAAGTCATGAACTGGCAATATTTGTCAAAGTATTTCACTGGGCTAGTGTAGAAGGAAGCCAGACTATGGTGACAAAAAACCAAAAGGAACATTAGGGAAGCAGAGACAGTCATAGGTTATTCTTACTAGCAGCCTGACTATAACACAAAAATTTCAATAACCAGTAACCACAAATAGTTCCAAGGTTGGGTGATGTATTTAATTGATTATCTTATTATTCATTCATTGTCTCAAGCACATTTATGGCTGCGGAGAAGCAATAAGCAAAAGAGTAAGCATTTTAAAAATAGGTCAAGAGTATGACTGAGGAAACAACACCCAGGAGGAAGAGCATGAATTATTTCTTAGAGAGCTAGGCACACACAGAGATGAGTCCCTAAATGTAGAGATGAGTATCACACACTTGGTAGCTCAAGTTTATTTTGTAACATGAGGAGGGCAGGATTTGGGGCTGAGACATCTAGACACTAAACTATGTAAAGAGTCCTCATCCTCTTCTCATATTTTCTTTGAAATAGTCTATAAACCTTACTGATGTTACCTTAAAAAAAAGGAGCGTGTGTTTTATAAATAGAACACCCTCTTATATAAGTGACCTTTAGAGTTGCAGACAGCAAAACTGGACTTCTTTGTCCTGCACTCCATTCATCCTGATTTCCAGTCACAAGAGGAGATACAGATAGAAATATGCATTGTCTATGCTTGTGCACATATGTTGCACTTTTCAGGGTGATGACATGTGGAGTACCATCAAAGGAATCTTTTATGGTTGCATAATGAAAAATTCAAAAGCTGTTCTTTTTATTCATGCAGAAATCTAAGTTCATACTTTCAAACTCTTTAACTCAAATAATTTATGTAGGCCAAAATTCTTGGGCACATCCTACCTAGATAATTATGAGTTTTCAGTTTCCTACTCCAATCAGAACAATCTCATTCAAAGATGAACTTAGAACTCGAAGGTAATGATCTTTGTTGACTAGTGCAGCAAAAGGCCACTGGCTTCCATTTCAGGCTTCAGGATTCAGAATCTCTCTTGATGAATCCCGAGGGTCAATTGCATGTAGAGACCTAAACTGGATTCTTAATCTATGTCTTCTCAGAACTGGAAGGGAGAAAAGGATGTGGGCCAGAAACAGTTAAACACATAAAAATATCTAATCTCTACTTTGAGTTGTATTAACTGGTATAAAACACTATTTTAAATTTGTAAACAAATTAATAGCTCTATATTCACCAATTCTCAACTTAATCCCTTCCACACATATTAATCCATTTTTTTCTGTGTTAAGATTATCTTTTCTCAATATTTCCCAGGGCACTTGAATATTAAACTAGTTTTTTAAAGCTACAAAGGTATCCAATTCCTAAGGAGACTTGGGAACTTTCCTGACACATCATGAACTTATCGGACACCTAAGGAGAAGGTGTAAGAGCCTTATCACCTTGGAAACAGTGCTTTTGCTGTTAGTTCAAATTCTGTGACACTGCAGGAAAAAGTCAATGCTTAGCATTTTGAAACACACAAAACTGTATTGTAGTGCTGGAGAAAAACCCAGGGCCTCATCTTGCTAGGCAAGCTCTCTGTCACTGAGTTAATCCACAGTCCCTGCATTGCTTCACTTTAAGATGCAAGTAGGAGGAAGCAGATCAAAGGGGCTCAAGAGAAAAGCTGGTGAATTGTTTCAGATAATTCATTGTAAAGCAAGGAGCCTGGGTTGTGCAAAGCTGGACTCAACTGTTGCACAACCTATGTCAGTAGCATTTAGTCTTTTCTTCTCCATCTCCTCTGCATCCTTCTCTGTGTCCACTTTCTTCTCAACCCATCTTTCTTTCTTGATTGGGCAGTGCTGTACTTACTTCTATTCCTCCAACTCACACATGAAAAAAGAGAATTTCCAACTAAAGTCTTGGACTGTTGCCTCTAAACGCATAAGCTTTGGTCAAATCTCCAGCCCCAACCGTAAAGACAGTATGATACTTCAAGGGAACCTTTTGTCCTAATCACACACGAAAGTGAGTAAATGCCCCATAAGCAAAACTGACAGATATCTATCTAATGCTGCCTTCAAATACACTGAGCTCTCTAAAAAGGCAGGTAGATTCCTTGCAAAAATCTTATAGGAAAGCAGACTTCAGCTCACCTTTCCACCGAAACATCAGCGATTGAAACTGGCTGTGTATGTGTGGTAAATGCAGGTACAGGCAAGACTGACAGCTGTCTGGAAGCAGTGCTGGGAAGGAATTCCCAAGTCAGGCAGAGCTTAGCCGACATGACTCATAAGGTCACTTTTGACTCCACAATTCTATTATCCTCGTTAATTTCCCCAATTCAATTTGCAGTACAGGATAAACAAACCAGCCTAATTTGATCTGGAACCTCTGCAGGCTATCACAGGTCATTTAATCTAAAACACATGGCCCTCACCATCCCTGCATTTTCCAAAATCATCTAACAGACCTTGTCTTCACAAGACTCCATGTTATTGGTTTCACTGGTGGCTTTTTCCAGCCTCTTGCTTATTTGACGATTGCCTTTTATTCTCCTTTAGATTGGGGTAGAGGGAACATAAAAGAGTTTTCTCCTTTCTAAATTTCTCTTCTTAAGTCATATGAATAGTGAGTCCAGATTAATATTACATTGCTTACATATTTACTTCACAGTGCGGCTTTCTCTTTTCAGGTTTGAATCTGAGAAATTGGATACAGGCTATAGATAATCACAGGTCTGGAAAAGTCTACTAAGGCAAAATTTCAGAGATGAATGGTCAGATTTTAAATTGTGATATTAATATAATTCATAAAATAAATTTGAAATACTGCAACCTTGTTAGAATTGAGGTACTAAAACCACTTGAGTCCCATTCATTAAGAAATGTACCCATAGGCCAGTCAGATGGCTCAGTCACTTGGTTTGACAACCTGAATTTGATTCCTGGGAACCACATAATAGAAAGAGAGAGCCAATTCCCCAAAGCTATCATCTGACCTTTATACAGGTGCCAACACATGTACATGCCCCCCCTCACTCACACACATACACAAAATAAATTAAAATGTAATTTATAAAGGAAATACGTGTTAAAGTTATATATCTTAACATTCTTTACATATGCTTAACTAAAGTGTCTTCACGGTTGAAAGCAACTCCCATTGTGCACATGCTCCATTTAATTAGCAACTGCCATATTGCAGAATCCAGCTTTAAACATTTGGTTTTTCCAGTATATGTCCACATTTATAACTGATGCTATTTCTTGTCTTTTGCAGTGAATGTTGTGTCAATATTACAGGAATTTTGGGAAAGTAAGCAGCAGCAGAGAGCCACGTTTTCCAGTGAAGGCCTCGTGGTCTATGAGTCAATGCCCTCCTCTGGGCCTCCCTTTGTGAGCTACGTGACTCTCCCTGGAGGGAGCTGCTTTGGCAACTTTCAGGTAAGAACAGTCAGCCTCTGTTAGCAAAAGATAACCGGGCTAGAGCAGTTACCTTATTACAAAATAGCTGTGAGTTTTCTTGGATATAGTAAATAAAGCTGAATAATAGCCTCAAATATACTGGAAAAATCAGTCAAATGCCCCAATTTAAAAAAAAAAAAAAAAGAGGGGCTGGAGAGATGGCTCAGAGGTTAAGAGCACCAACTGTTCTTCCAGAGGTCCTGAGTTCAATTCCCAGCACCCACATGGTGGCTCAAAACCATCTGTAATAAGATCTTGCATCCTCTTCTATATACATAATGAATAAATAAATCTTTTTTAAAAAAAAGAAGTGATTTATATTGGAATGTGACCTGATACTTCTACAGAAAACAAATTTTTATTGTATAGCCTTTCATTTCCAAGATAACTGTTGCCTTTTCCTCAAAAAAAAAAAAAAATTGGAATAAAATTGTATAGAACTAAAAAAAACAGTGACAATGCCTTCCATCAGGGCCTTTCTATCAATTGAAAGGCTGCAGTACCATGATTTTGTGTAATTAAGTATTAATCAATTTGGTCATGCTTGTAGCATGTGCCTTTAATCCAGCACTAAGGAGGCAGTGACAAGTAGATCTCTATGAGTTCAAGGTCATCCCAGTCTGCATAGAGAGTTCTAGGCCAGCTAGGGCTACATAATAACTGTCTCAAAACTAGCTAAATAAACAAATAAATATTTATATAAAATATATAAACCAATGCAATCAGTCTACTCCACACCAAAGAATGGACCAACAGCAGAAAGTTGAGAGCTGAGATCAAGTACCTGTCTTTATCCCAGATTCAGCCTCTGTCTACTTGTAATCCCCTGGAAAACTTATTTAACCTTTCAATTTTTCCCAGCTTTGAGATGGGAAATATCCACAGGATTGGCCAGAAGTCATAGAAAGTACACTCTCAATGTGTTTAGCATGATATATCTGCTAGACTGTAGGCTTTCCAAATATCATTACTATAGTACTCAACCATTTTGTTACACTTTTTTCTCTTTGTGTGTAAATGTAGACATTTCTAATTGTATATTGATGCAAAGCATTGGTCTGTATTACAATCAGCATCTGGTTATCCAGTGAGTCACCAGGGAATATCAAGCATGCTGAGGATATGGTCTATACTCTTAGGAAATCAATGTAAAAAAAAAGTTGTAGTAATTATGGAGTTATATTCAAGGGTCACTGCAAGCACAAGCAAGGGAACTTCTAAAATTACCAGTCCTTCTTGTAAGTTCTCCTTTAGTACAATAAACCATCCCTCACTCAGGAACTAACAGCAGTGCTTCATTTCTGACATATGGAAACACAAAGCCAAGTTTCCTTCTAAGCCTTGGTAGCTAGAAACCCAGGTAAAAACTTTCAGTGTATGTATTTATCATGTATGTGTACAGGTGTACAAAACTCAATTTTTTAAAAGCTACCTTCATACTTGGTGTTATTTTCACCTATATTTTCCCTTTGAATTAATTATTTCACTCCATTTTATCTTATTACCTGATATATCTGCTTTATACTGTCTCAAATTCTTTGTACAGCAAGGGAAGATTATAATGTTTTTAAGCTTTTAAAACTTTTACAATATTTGTGTGTGCGCGCATGCATGTGCATGTGTGTGTAAATACATGTGCTTACATGAAGGTGGGAGAACAGCTTGTGGGAGTCAGTTTTTTCCTGGGTCTCAAATTCTGGTCATCAGATTTAGTGGCAAGCACCTTTACCAGCTGAGCCATCTCACTGGCCCAATAAATGCATAATTTAATAAACAGGCTAGAAAATCCATGCAGTGTAGATGTTAGGGATTATTGGGGAATGTAAGCTGAAGCTGAGGTGTACAGTTGAAGGTATTTTATCCATATGGGAAAGATAAAATGTTCTCATTATAAGGAATAGCATGTGCAAAGGCATACCAAAGGAGGAAACCTCAGCATTTTCAGGATTATCAAAGTGTAAGTGTGGGAAGAACTGTGGAAGATAGCATTTAGATACTTGGCCATCACACCTTGCAAAGGGGTACAGGTTCTATATTAAGTAAATCAGAACCCTGAACGTGAACAATATATTCAGATGTGTTTCCTGAAAGACTGCTCTGGAGGCCACATGAAGATGCTTTAGAACTAAATGAAGCTAAGACCAAGAGCGTCAGGAAGTGAGTGAGTCATGGACATCTACGGTGGTAGAGCTGCTTATGCAATGTCATCAACAGAGAACATAAAAGGACTTAAAGGTGGCTGGGAGTTGGGAGGTTGGGATAAAATCTCAATTTTATCTCTAGCTACTTGCCAAGATGAGGCAGCAGCAGAGACTCCAGAAGATGTGGACAGAATGGGTAGGTATGGGAATTTTGTTTAAAAGGTAGGGTATTTTTTGATACTGCATTTACCCATTAGTTTATTTTTTTAATATATTGAATATATTGAGTGTACAAGTAGCTTTCAGGAAAACTTTAAGGTCAGTGACATTAAAATGGGTCAAAACCCAGCAAATTTGATTAACAAAACCCAAACCTATGTCTTTGAAAAAATAAATCCAGGCAGTGATAGCACTCACATTTAATCCCAGCACACAGGAGGCAGAGGCAGGCTGATCTCTGTGAGTTCAAGGCCAGTCTGGTCTACAGAGTGAGTTCCAGGACAGCCAGGTCTACACAGAGAAACCCTGTCTAGAAAAACAAGGAGAAATGAAAGAAAGAAAGAAAGAAAGAAAGAAAGAAAGAAAGAAAGAAAGAAAGAAAGAAAGAAAAAGAAAGAAAGAGGTAAATAAGAAAGACGTCTCTTTGGAATTTCTGATTAATAAAAAATAAAATAGAAATTTTGAAAAGTTCTCGATACTTATAAGACAAGTCATACAGTCATAGGAGTATAATACAAGCATACTACAAAAAATCACTATGTTAAAAAAAAAAAAAACCACAAGGGATCTGTAGAAATGGCTAGGTGATGAAGAGAAGGAAGTGCTATTTCAATGGATATAAATTCAATTCCGATTACCCTCATCAAGTGACTCACAACCACCTATGACTCCAGTGGGATCTGATATCTCTAGCCTCTGAGAGCACCTACACTCACATGCACATAGACACACACACACACACACACACACACACACACACACACACACTCACTCTCTCTCTCGATTAAAAAAATAAAACTAATATATTTAAAAGCCTGCAGAAATATGAACCACTCACTTTCTGACTAATAGGAAACTGTATTATTTATAACTTTTTTCCAAAAATCATTTCCAAAGAAAAAATTTGACTAGAGAAGAAAACTGGTGGTTACCGTTATCTTATTGAAGTCTAAATCCCTCTGCAGCAATATACTATTCAGCAGTTCTCATCCAGGCTTTATCTCCTAGAATCCCTTTCCTGACACTGATGCTTTGGCCTAACTCCCCCACACCCCATGTCTGGATCTCTTCTAGTCATCCCCATACTCACACTGTGACCTAATAGTCAGTCCTCCTGCCCCACTTTCTAGGCCTCCACACAAAAATATTCTCCATGTATATGCTCTGAATAGTTTGTTGGAAACGGACTACCTCTTCAGATTTCCCAAAGAGGTTATTTGCTCTCTATTAACACCTTGTGCTAAGGTGATGTACGCCTGTGTTTTCTCTCTACAATAAAATATAGACGCTTCATGGATGGGACCCATATCCCTAAGACCTTCATAATCTCAAGCACTGCTGTTTTCACACAGTAACAGCCTAATAAATTATGTTAAATCAATACTCAAATGAATGAATAACAAACCCAAAGAACTTAAGGTTTTTACTCTTTTATGTAATCAGTAGTCTGCAAAGATATCCACTTAACTTTTCATGTAGGGCTACAAAGGCTCAGTAACCCTGAAATAAACTGTTGTGGATATCGCTCTGTGTAAATAAAGTTCTGAGACGCAGGAAGTATAGGCGGGACAAGAGAGAAGGGCATTTTTGGAAGTAGAAGGCTGGAGAGAGACACCGCCAGCCACTGCCATGAAAAGCAACATGTAAAGACATTGGTAAGCCACATGCCATGTGGCAAAGTATAGACTAACAGAAATGGGTTAATTTAAGATAGAAGAAGTAGATAACAAGCAGCCTGCCATGGCCATACAGTTTCTAAGCAATGTAAGTTTCTGTGAGCTTTCTTGGTTGGGTCTGAGGGACTGTGGGACTGGCGGGTAAGAGAGATTTGTCCTGACTGGGCCAGGCAGGAAAACTCTAACTACAGTAAACTAACATTATCTTGTTTGTATCTATGGCTAAAGTACTGGAAGTGAATCAATGAGAAATAATTGATCTAGGACCCCCTCATTCTCTCTAGATTTCATTTGTGCATAACTTTCCTCTCACTCGACTCTCATGGCCATGAATAACCAATGATGACTGTATTTGTACCCAGGCATGCATTATGTTTACAGTCAATAAATGCACTCATTATAATCTATCTAAAATGGAATGCATTTGCCACATAAAAATACTTCTCGAGACCATGAATCTAAGAATTTTAGTGCTCTTGTTTTTTTTTTAAGCTACTATGAGAATTATGAATTTTCCTATTGTCTCATAAATTTTGACTCAAATGATAGGACTTCCCTTAGGTGGTGGATCCAACATCCTCCTTGGGGTCTTAAAAAAAAAAAGAAAATGAAAACTCAGCAGGGAGGCCTCTGAATGACTTCTCTGATCATTTCAAAGTCTCCTTTTCCTTGTGTTTAAATCATCATAGTTTAAGGTTCTCAGGAGGATTGTTAACATCCTTGCTTTAAAAGATCCAGAACTTCCTGAGTCAAATAAATTTTGAAATGTGTTTGGGTGGTTGGCAACCCCTTAACACATTTATCCCTCCAAAACATAATTGGGGGAAAGAAAAAACAGGAAAGAAAAGAGGATTAAAAATTTCTTTAGAGATGATGTCTTACACTGTTTCTTTGTCAGTTCAAAAACCATCTTTAATGTTCTTTTTACGATATAACATTTAACCATGTTTTCCCAGCATCTGTCCTATAAGAGCCTGTGTGCTTCTTCCTGATATGCCTTTTCACATGACCCAATGCCACCCCTGTGCACCACAAATCATCTCATGATGGATTATTAATGCCAAGGCCATGTGCTGAAGCGTGGAGAAATCATTGTGCCAGAGTAGGCTTCTTGCTGTGCCCTGGACATCACTTCCAGTCGTGCCAAGCAATGCAAAAGACTTAAAATGGAGTGTGGGCTGGGTTACAGAACTAACCACACTACTTCCAGCAGTCTCATGAAAGCTGTGAGAAATCATGCTCATTCATTCAAAACAGTGGTATTCAGAATGATCTTTCGTTTTCTGACTAGTAAAGGGAAAGCTGTCCAAGGCTTTGATTGTCACAAGCTAACACTGTTTTTTATACAATGCACCTCTCATTGTAGTAAATGGGAAGCTTGTGGCCATGAAGACTAATTAAGAAATTTTCAGTTAATCTTGATGACACAGTCCTCCCCCAACAAAATGCAAATAGATGGGAGAGAGATAGGAGTGGGAGGGAGCAGTCCTTCCTTTTGTCAGACCTTCATAAATTACTATAGTATGAAAAAGAGAGGTGAAAATATGATACTATTTTTAAATATCTAAACAATAAACAAAACAACCTACTGATATGAAGGTTTTCCCCAGAAGTTACACGAGATTTGTGCATTCTGGGTGTATTTTCATTATATCTTTTTTTTTTTTTGTCTAGGAAGTTAATCCTTCTCTTGCCATACATCACAACCATGAAAACCAGAAGCATTTCCCAAATTTTACCATAAAAACAACTACAGCCACAATTCATCTTGCAGCCTCTCATTATGAGTGCAGAAAGAAAGCCATTCCTTGTTCCAGCAGCTGTTTTTTCCCTAAACCCAAAAGAAATCTTGAATATCATATTTTATATTTTTATTTAAAAAGTTTATAATCCAATTTCTTAAAAAAAAGTCCATGGTTTGGTCTTCTGTTTAGAATTGGCTAGGATAATTTGGAATTAAGAATAGTATTCTTGGATTGGAGAGATGGCTCAGAGGTTAAAAGCACTGGCTGTTCTTCCAGAGGTCCTGAGTTCAATTCCCAGCACCCACATGGTGGCTCACAACCATCTGTAATGAGATCTGGCGCCCTCTTCTGGCCTGCAGGGATACATGCAAACAGAACACTGTATAAAAAAATAGTATTCTTCTCTTTAGTAAAAGCAAATTTCCCTTATGCAATTATTTACATATATGGATTATGATGAATGAAAAATGTAAAACATTGATGTGATATTTTGATATATTTGAAATATGTCTAATTTATTAGGATATTATATTTTTCTTAACTATGTGGGGGCTATTGTTAAAAGTGTTTCATAGAAAATGAGCACCTGGGGTTGGGGATTTAGCTCAGTGGTAGAGCACTTGCCTAGCAAGTGCAAGGCCCTGGGTTCAGTCCTCAGCTCTGGCAAAAATAAATAAATAAATAAATAAATAAATAAATAAATAAATAAATTTAAAAAGAAAAGAAAGAAAATGAGCACCCATGTTCAACAATATAGTGTGATTCTAAGACCAGTTGTATAATTCCAGGTACATGAGGCTGAAACATTTGGCATCTCTACCAGCAGACTCTTGATTGGCTCCCTCAATCCATTTTTAACTCATATCTGGTTGTACTGGGTGGTTTTGTGTGTCAACTTGACACAAGCTATAGAGTCATCAGAGGAAGGAGCCTCAGCTGAGGAAATGCCTCCTTGAGTTCCAGCTGTAAGGCATTTTCTCAATTAGTGATCAGTCGGGGAGAGCACAGCCCATGGTGGGTGATGTCAGCCCTGGGCTCACAAGTCATGGGAAGTAAGCCAGTAAGTAGCTCCCCTCCATGGCTTCTGCATCAGATTCTGCCTCCAGGATCCTGCCCTGTTTGAGTTCTTGTCATGGCTTCCTTCAGTGTAGAACAGCAATGCTGAAGTGTAAGTCAAATCAACTCTTTCCTCCCCAACTTGCCTTTTGGTCATGACGTTTTGTCACAGCAATAGAAACCCTGAGACACTGGTGTTGTGCGATGGAGTGTACAGTAGGAAGCCAAAGAAAGAACACTCAGAGCAGATGAGCCTTTGTGAAGCTCTGTCTCTACACTTAATGTCCTCTAATTATTTTTGCCACTCTGCTTTTCAAAGTCATTGCTTATGAAAATACCTAGGGAAACTACTTTTACAAGTACTGTGCTAAGTACAAGGAAAATAGAAGTGTGGAATGTTGTTTTCTTTTACTTACTTAAGGTGATAAGCACACTTTACCTGTATAATCAGACACAAAAACATGTTTTATACTTTCATAAATTGCATGAGTCATCTCAAAAGCCAAGAAAGTAAAGGTATATTTAGATCACAATAAAAATCAGTTAATAAAATTGAGGTTTTCGCCATGACTGAGAGAATATTTAATCCGATCATGTGATTGACTAAATGGAACTGAAATGCTTTCTTTGCTAGTGATCAAATAAGCCTTCACCTTAGCATTCCATCCTCTAGACAGAAGTGAAGTTCCCGGCACAAAATCAAGACTATTGTCAGGCACCAATGTTCCTTTTAATCCTAAATATTTCTGTTTCAAACAAACAAACAAAAAATCCTTGGGTTTTGTTTTGTTTTCCTGACTTTGGAAGTAAGCTCAGATGCATCACACACCCAAAGATAGGAAGGTTAGTTATATATAACCCCATTCCATTGGAAAGGCATGCAGCTAATCATCAGTCTTTAATGCCCTGTAAGTGTCTTAAAAATGTGTACTGTTTTCAGAAGACCCTTTATTCCTTCTTCCTTAACTCTAATCTGCTTCTTCTCTTATTAAACAAAGTGAGTAGAGAGGCTTGACTTCCAGAGAGAATGGTAGCATATAGAGAAAGGAAAGCTTAGAGAAGACCCACAGTAAGCTGGGCGGCGGTGGCGGTGGCGCACGCCTTTAATCCCAGCACACGGGAGACAGAGCCAGGCAGATTTCTGTGAGTTCGAGGCCAGCCTGGTTTACAGAGGGAGATCCAGGACAGGTACCAAAACTACACAGAGAAACCATGTCTCGAAAAACCAAAAAAAAAAAAAAAGGAAGAAGAAGGAGACCCATAGTAAAACATGGATGTCAGGATATCTCCACAGGAGTCTTACAGCCCTTGTAATACACTGTGGGAAGATGTTCATCATCTTACTAAGGTGCTAAGCAGGTAAGATTGACTTTCTCTCCATCATCATCTCACATCCCTCTCACACAATCCATTTACACCAAAATTACTATAAAAATAAGCCAAAAGAAATATTTTTTAAGAATTCTCTTTTTTTAAGTATATGTGTGTGCATGTCTGTATGAGTGTTATGCCATGTGTATACAGGTGCCTTCTGAGGCCAGAAAAAGGTGTTGGATGCCCTGGAACTGGAGTTACAGGTGGTTATGAGCCATCTGATGTGGGTGATGGGAAACAAACATTGGTTCTCTGGAAGAGCAGCGAGTGCTCTTAACTGCTGAGCTACTTATCTCTGTAGTCTCCAAATAAGCCAAACATTTGAGCTTTGATTAATTCATCTTGTCTTCACGTAAACTTTAAAATAGAAAAAGATGAAGAGAGAGAGAGAGAGAGAGAAGAAAAAAGAAGGAAGAAAGGCTGAAAAGGAGGGAGGGAACCTTGAAGAAGCACAATACAGTTTGAGATTATAATAGTTACCAGGGACTTTGGTCTAGGTACATGTGTAGAATAGCACTTCAAGCAGAGGTAAACGAGGAGGGGAGCAGGTGGTTTATATTATGAAAAAACATTCTAACCTACCATATGCCTGAAATGTTCCTCTAAGTTGACAGGAACTGTTGAATTTTCCCTGAACACTGAACTCTCAAAGCAGTCCCCTCCCCCATGCCTAGCAGAGACCTCTGTTCTCAGCACACACAGGGACTGAATTGTCCCCACATACTTACTTGCCTCCAGCCTGACCTGCAGAGATGCTATTAACCTGAGTGATGGAAACTCAGCAGCATCTGGAAGGGGCAAATGCTAATACATCCACAACCAAATATATCGGAACACATGCAAATGTTCATGCTCTGACCTGGGAGGTCAAATCCTTAAAGAACTGAGAGCAGCAGGGCCTGGCTTGTGGAATTCTTTTTGTTGAAGGCTTGTTCGATGTCAGGATGAAATGGAGGTGTTGACGACACTGACCAGAGCCCACAGGCCATACACATAAACTCTCCAACTCACTTGCAGAAACTCAGACCACAGGTTGCAAAGGAAAAATGTTCTCAACCACTTGAATAACAGACATTACAACATTTAAGATTAGGACAAGAATTTTCACCTCTCACAGCCAGTTTATTTGGTTTGCCACTTGCAAAAATCTTAGTGTGGGAGAGCTCCTTGGGTACAATGTACTGTTGAGTGAGTCCTACCTAAATATTACTGATCTGTCCTTGACCCCATCGAACATGAATCTTTAACCTGAGTTCTCATGTCCTTACAGTCATCAGTAACACTATTACATTACTGTTATTCAAAACCTTGCCTTTTGGGCCTTTACAGCTCTCTAGCTACTATTCATAGGCACTAAGTAGAGTGTACTTAATTTGACTCTATAGATTTCAGACTGGAAGAACCTTGTTCTTAATCTTTAAAGCACATGGATGAATAATTGCAGAAAGTCTGTTAAGATGGAGTTAGGTTCTTTACCTTGATGTCTTTCCACATGCTTCCCAACAGAACCTACCATATCTAGGATATATGTTCAATAAAATCTTGTGTGTAAAAATGATGACTCAACACATGCCTCCTGCTTATTTTTTAAAATAAGTTATGGATAAAAATTAATCCATTGACAGATACTATGACAGTTACTCTTTATTCTGAATTGTGTCAGATTGACAAGAAGATGTCCTATAAGGAACACACCTATAAACAGTTTTTAAGTGTTTCCTAAATTATTAAAAATGATACTAATTTCTTATTAGGCATTTCACTTAAAATTTGTCTGTGATTACCAAATTTTATTTAAGTTATTTTAAGAATGTCTTTGCATTCTAAAAAAAAAAATGACTAGCTACTATTTGATTTGTAGACAACCTACAAATTAATCTTGATTACATCTTGACATTGTATAGTTTACCATAGAAGAAATAAAAACTCCTGAGAAGAAAATCAGAACATCAATGTAATTTAGAAAAGCCAGCAACTTTTAGAAGAGCTAGCAAAGAACTTTTTGAATATTGCTTTGCTTTATTCTTAGATAGAAATAGTTCTTCTGTTGGGAAACTAGCACTGTTCTATGCTTACAGCACAGGATTTACCATGAAGATAAGGAGGCTTCTACATAGGCTGGCTGAAAGCATTACATCAACATATTTTATTTGGATTTTTACATTGTCTTTCTTCTAATAATGGGTCTAGGGGCTTCAGAATCACCTGGAAGTCTTATTTAAATGCATTTTGGGAGGTGGGGTGCTGGGTCAGTGGATAAAGTATTTGTTGTAGAAACATAAGGTTATAAATTTGATCTCCAGTACCCACATTAAAAAAAAAAAAAAAAAAAGCCAGGCATGGACACATGTACCTATGATCCCAGTGCTAGGTCCTTGAGATTATTGGCAAGCCAATCTAACTAATTGATGATCTCTGATTTAGTGAAAGATCCTGTCCCCAAAAAATAAGGTGGGAGGCCAGCCAGCAAGATGCCTCAGCAGGTAAAACAGCTTGCCAGATGTTGAATCTCTGGGATCCAAGGCAGAAGGAGAGGGCCATCTCCCAAAATTTTCCCCTTACCTCTAAATGAATTCTCCAAAAGGATTGTCCTCTGGGAACATTCCATGGTATGCATGTGTTGAAATCAGCCCCCCCGACACATATACACACATACACATGACACATACATGTATACTGTTCACGATGACTCACCCATCTGAAGATATTTTGACTCAGTCAGTTTGGAGCTGGGAAATACACATATTTAACAAGTTACCAGGTAACAACAACATGAACATGAAAGGTTTTGAACTATTGGATTTGAGTCACTGGGTGGGTTCAGTGGGGATCTTTATTGGGTCATCTGTGAGATCCTACTGACTAGATGATGACCTAAACTCCAAAATAAAATACAAAGCCAAAAGGGGCTGGGCTTGGGAAAATTTTCTTATCCAGTAGAATTTGGAAATTTTAATGGAAATGACTTTTATTCTTAAAGAGTTACCAACTCCTTCTTAAAATTGTTGATCAATACTTATGTTACAACATTTAACCCCATGGTATCTATGAGGGCATATACAACCAGAGACAGACAAAATGATACTGTTCTTTGATCAAGCCATAGCCAACCCTTCTATCTCTGCCTTCCCCTACAGTCCAGAAAAGCAGAGAATAGGAAAGAGAACATTAAGGTGACCATCAGCACGTTGCCCTTCCCAATGAGCTACATTTTCTTCACTTTTTTTTTTAAATGAAATCAAGTTTGGAATCTTCTGTCAAAGTGAGCTGTGGAATATCAAAGTGAGAAATCTTTCTGGAGTACTATAAAGGTTTAGGGGTGGTATGTGACTTTAGCTAAATTTGAATTAGCAATCTTATGAAGTACACAATAAACTACTGGGTAGATACACTTGAGAAAGGATCTTTATTTGTTTACTTCTTAAGTCCCATGACCTTGGGATACATAACCTTTGTAAATTCTGTTTGCACAATTACAAAATAAGGGTAATAATAATACCAGCCTCACAGGATTGTTGTAATAACTAGATGTGATATTAACCATAAAATGCTTAGCACAAGGCCAAAGCACTCAGGGTCAGCAATAAGATCTCTGCTATTGAGCTCTCCCCCAAGAGTGCGCTAAAAAAATTCTCAGTTAGCTGAAGCAAGGAAAGCCTCTGTAATAGTTACCTTTTGTTGTATAACAAATTGCTTCAAAACTTACAAACATGTTCAGGACTCTGGAATCTGGGCATTTCTGGCTCACCACCTGCTGGAGGTGGCAGTCAGGCAGTCAAATTAGATGCTGTCATCGGGAGGTTGGATTGGGTATCCTTTGAGACTCATCGAGGTGGCTATTAACAACAAGCTTTTTTTCTTGGCATGTGCCTTTCCATACAGCTGCTCATATACATCAGCTAACTTTTCTTCATGCAGGTAATCAGAGAAAAGGCAAACAGGACCACGATAGAAGCCATGGGGTTTTTATAAACCAATATTAGAAAAATATACTGTCACTTCTACCATGTGCCATTGACTAAAACTGCTCTAGAGTGGAGAGGAGTGGGAAAAAGAATGGGCCAGTGAGGGCTTTTTGGTTTTTTTTTTTTTTTTTTTTTGTTTTTGTTTTTTTTTTTGACCCACCATTGCTTTTAAATGGCTTTCCCAAAAAATACAACATTCTGTGTTTTGTTTGTTTGTTTTTGTGGGGGGAGGGGTCATCAGGGAGGAGACTTTTTGTTTTTTCTTTAGTATTAGAAGGCATTAATGATTATAATAGTTTACAATCTACTATCAAATAAAAGACACCTGAGTAGTAAGACAAACACCTGAGTGGGGTCTGCTGGCCACTCACAAAGCATCTAGTTTCGAATGCCTAAAAAGTCCACAGATGACTTTGCTAAAGATTTTGACTGTTGAATATTCAAGCTCAGAACTTTCATAGAATGAAAAGGCTGAAAGCTGTCTGTGTGTATTAGCAAGTAAGAATGGTCAGCACATAAGGCACAGTTTACAGATCTGTATTTACAATGGAGTCTGGTGGAAAATTAGCAAGAATAAACCATACAAAGAAGTCTAATTCTGGCAGGAAGTTGCTCTGAAATAACATCATACTTCACTCACCCCCATCTGATGTCCTTGATAACCAGTTTGGAAAACAATAAAATGCCCTGTAACTTGCCATGTTTTATTTTCGTACAGTGGTTCCCATTGTTTGGTGGTTGACACTGAACGTGCCTGTTCTTACAGGAGCATCTGGACTGTGTGGTTTTGACACTCCAGCCAGACTGCAAATGAGCTAAACTGCCTGCCCAAGTACATGTTCCTATGGGTGAAAGGTTCTCCTTAAGCCTCTCAAAAGCAAAACAGGTGGCAGTAGCTGGCTCAGAAGAAAGCAGCTGGCTGACATTATGCACATTCTGAAGTGCTTGTCTTTCAGAAATATAAAGAACAACAGAAAGAAAAGTTCTTTGATGGATCAGAACTTATTTTATTTTATGTACTTTTTAACAGGCACACTTTCTCCCCATTGGAAGAAGAAGAAAAAAATCAAGTACTCTGAAACAATAAAATAAGTAAAGACAGGTGTCTGTTCTCACATCTTGAGATTAGCTGAGTCTCCCACCTTCCTTTTCCTTGCTTCTCTGGTAAAGGCCCTGCCTGTTGCCTGCTTGCCTGCCTAGGTATCCTTTGATCTGTGAGGCAGTGCCATGCGGCTATAATGTACATGCTGCCTTTGATCTAGTGCTTAGCTGCTCTTATTTAAGTGGATCGCTTCTTTTGACTGTGCAGTGTTTACTCTGTCTCACTCTTCCCCTCTCCCTGAAAGTTGGCTTCACTGCTGTTATTTAGACAGGCAGATATTTTTGTTTTTTGAGAATTTAAAACTGCTCTGACCTGAATCTTATTCCCTAAATTCTACAGTCCCAAAGCTCTGTTGTAGACTTTGTAAAGCCAAACTGCATTTAGGATGAGCTGCTATTATAGATGTTGTGTAATATTGGCAAAACCTTTCTTTATAACGGGAGTTTATTCTTTTCAAAGAATAACAAATGTATGCTACACATTGGCAAAAATGCTCATATCAGAGTCTAAATCCTTAGGAATAATTAGTCCAGGCTTAATATATTTTCATATTGCTGAATTAAAATACCATATAAAATATATAGGAATAGTACTTTTTAAGAAAAAGAAGTATATATACATTTTTTCTTGAAAGAATTTCTTGCACATTTTTTCAGGTGTTTTATTGATTTTCTACTGAGTTTCCTATGTTTCAGCCCATTATTCATTCAGTAAATTGTAATAGGCAGAGATGCAAAGAGAATTACATCAAAATTATGTAATAGGGTAGGAGCACAAAGAAAATTATGTAACAATTAGGGCATGCAGGTAGGAGACAGCAGGCAAAGATCAGCAAACAATTACATTCAAGTATGGTCAGTGCCTTCATCCTGGCTTGAGAGTGGTAGACAAAGCTTCCTGGGAGAGGAAGCATCTAAGCATTAGTAAAGGACAATTGACTCAGATCTCATGGCCCCGTGTACCGCACAAAATAAAACTGTATGTAGAAACTCTCTGACTTAACACAGATAGCCTAAACCTTAGAAGATGTCTAAGATTTGAAAGGCTTCCTATCTAAAGCTATACCAAAAACCTTTTGCTTATCATCCAACACTAAAGAGACCCAGCTACCCAACATCCACTGTTTTTCTGCACACATTTTAGAACTTCAGCTTTATTCATTTAAAGGTGTGTTTGTCATTTACCTTCACTATACCAAATATCTGAGACAATCTACTTTAAGAGAATAAAAGTTCATTTTTTTTTATGGTCTTAAAAATTCCATAGTCATTTGGCTCTTCTGCTTTGGGGCCTGTTGTGAATAAGAGCATTATGGCAGAGAGCATGCATGGTTGAGCAAAGCTGTTTTCCTCTTGCCAAACAGGAGACAAGAGAGAGGGAAGAGGTGCTGAGGTCCCAGTGTTTTCTTCTGGGGCATGTCTCTAATGATTTAACTTTCTCTCCTAGAGGCCCCGTTTCCTAAAAGTTCCACCACCTTCCATAAGCTGGAGTCCAAGCATTAAACTTTCTCTCCCTCTCTCTCTGTCTCTGCCTCTTCCTTTGTCTCTCTGTCTCTGTCTCTGTCTCTGTCTCTGTCTCTCTCTCTCTCTCTCTCTCTCTCTCTCTCTCTCTCACACACACACACACACACACACATACACACACACACCTTGCCCATTGTTTTAAAAGTCCTTTTAATTACTACCTTTTCCATGCCCTTATGGTACACAAGCACTGATCCTGGTTTGGACATTGTGAAGACTGTTGAAGCATACAAAAATCCCAAACACAAAAGTTTTTTTGGGGGAGGGGTGCAGTCAAAAGAAGTGATTACTTTACCTACATGATTGTTATACTAGAGAGTTCCTGCTATTTGGAAAGTTTGGAGACAGGAAACCTGATCTCAGGCATTCAAACTGGGTTGTGGACCTGGGAAGGAGAAACTAGGCTCTAAATGATACAAGGTGATAAGTGCCTGGAGACTGGGCAGAAATGTTAGTATAGGGTAAAGAGTGTTGCAGAAAGCACACAAGAAAGATTTTTGAATGCAATCCTAATTAGTCTTATCAATAAATACCCAGAGTCAGATATCAAGGGTGAACACTGAAAGATAGAGAAGCAGAGTGAGCCATACTCACTTCTTACCTCTACAAAATCTCAGACCAAACTGGGGGGTCCTGTCCTATGAATCCTCAAGCTGATTGGGGCAAGATTCTGTCTCTATATTCCTTATATTCCTGTCTCCACCTCCCAAGTGCTGGTATCAAAGGTTTGAGCTTCCATGTGCTGACATTAAAGATGTGTGCCACCACCGCCCAGCTCTGTTTATCTTTTAGACTCAATCTCATGTAGTACAGGATCTCCTTGAACTCCTGATCTTCCTGCTTCCTCCTCCCAAGTGCTGGGATTAAAGGTGTGTGCCACCACAAATGGCCTCTATAGCTAACTAGTAGCTAGCTCTGCCCACTGGTCTCCAGGCAAGCCTTATTTGTCAGAACACAAACAAAATATCATACAACAGGATTTGGGTTTTTCCTGTTGGGGGAAAAGAAACTTTGAGGCTGTGAAACTGAAAAATGAAGTGTGATCCTTGATACTTTTCCTATTCTTTCATACCATGCATCATTGTGTTTCTGAAAGCCTCACATACTAGGTAGTAGGAGCTGTGCATCAGAAAATAGCCCCCAAAGCTCAGGTGGATTAAATCTTACAAGCCTGAGCTGCCTGGCTACCCCCACTGACTTATCTTGGGCCTGGACTTCTTTTCACAAGACTAGTTTCCCACTGGGAACCTTAGTGTCTATAGCTCTGTGTTCATAGGAGCCTCTTGCGCAGCAGTCATATGTCTTAAATGCTCTAAGGGTATACGATTTTATTCTAGCTCTTATAGGACTTCTACCTCTCTCTGGACCCCCAAACTCCACACCAAAGTAGAGCTCAAAGAATGGGAATTTTTAGGTATTAGGAAAAGAGACAGAGTGAACAGAATGGAAGCCAGATACTCAGACAAGCCCATGTGAATAATGAGGGAAGCAGGCTTGGAGGATGGAGACTAACATTACATTGGGAGCACTGGAAAAAATATTTTAAAGTATTGGAACTCAAGCCCAGGCCTTGTGCATACTAAGCAAGTACTCTACAACTGAGCTAAAGCCCCACAGTCTCTCTAGCCTAGATTAGCCTCAAAATTATCATAGCTTCAGTCTTTAAAGTACTGGGATTATAGGGTGTTGTCACCGTGCCAAGCTTGAAAAAAAATGTATTTAATAAGTTACTGAACATAGGCAGACTGTGGCACCTAACGTTGGGAAAACCAAATGGGTTTGATTCCTACCCAAACTACATGAGCAAAGTATAAAGGGCAATCATCAAGAAAATCAGGCATCTATTGCTAGAAGAAAGGTTGGGAACAAATGCTGGAAAAGTTAAATGCATTATGTACTGACAGTAGTGTCCTTGCACTAACTGGTATGTCCTAACAACTATCATAATGGTAAAATATATGTGACTGATATGCTTTCAATGGAACATGATGATGTATCATGTACCATGACCATTCTTGGTGCTTTCTTCATATCAATTAATCAATTTCAACTTCAAGCTTGGTATTATTTTACTAAGTAGGACATCGAGGCACAGAGATGAATAATTGACTTGTTCAAAGACTTACATACTAAGAGATGAATACCGACAGTCTGAATCCAGAACCCATATAAATGTATAAGTAGAAATGCACAGAGGTCCACTGCTGCAGTGTTGGAATGACAAGATGCTGACTTCTTTTTTAATTTTATTTAAAATTTTATTTTTTAATATGGATATTTGTATTTTAATTTTACATATCAGCCATGGGTTCCCCTGTCTTCCCCTACACACACCTTCCTCCCAGCCCCTTCCCCCATTCCCATCTCCTCCAGGGCAAAGACATCCCTGGGGATTCAGCTCAACCTGGTAGATTCAGTACAGGCAAGTCCAGACCCCTCCTTCCAGGCTGAACAAAGTGTCCCCATATAAGCCCCAGGTTCCAAACAGCCAGCTCATGCACTAAGGACAGGTCTGGGTCCCACTGCCTGGGTGCCTCCCAAACAGTTCAAGCTATTCAATTGGCTCACTTATCCAGAGGGCCTGATCCAGTTGGGGGCTCCACAGCTTTTGGTTTATAATTCATGTGTTTCCATTAGTTTGGCTATTTGTCCATGTACTTTTTCCAATTGTGGTCTCAACAATTCTCACTCATACAATCCCTTCTCTTTCTTGCCAATTGGACTCCTGGAGCTCCACCTGGGGCCTGGCCAAGGATCTCTGCATCCACTTCCATTAGTTATTGGATGAGAGTTCTAGCACGACTGTTAGGGTGTTTGGCCATCCAATCACCAGACTAGGTCAATTCAGGCTTTCTCTCGACCATTGCCAGTAGTCTACAGTGGAGGTATCATTGTGGATTTCTGGGGGCCTCTCTAGCATTTTGCTTCTTCCTGTTCTCATGTGGTCTTCATTTATCATGGTCTGTTATTTCTTGTTCTCCCTCTCTGTTCTTGATCCAGCTGGGATCTCCTGCTCCCCTAAGTTCTCTTTCCCTCGAAACTTACTCTTCATTACCCCCACTCACGTCCAGGTTGTTCATGTAGATCTCATCCATTTCTCTGTCATTGGGTGGTCCCTGTGTCTTTCTTAGGGTCCTGTTTTCTAGGTAGCCTCCCTGGAGTTGTGAGTAGCAATCTAGTCATCTTTGTTTTACATCTAGTATCCTCCTATGAGTGAGTACATACAATGTTTGTCTTTTTGAGTCTGGGTTACCTCACTCAGGATGATTTTTTTCTAGATCCATCCATTTGCCTGCAAACCTCATGATGTCATTGTTTTTCTCTGCTGAGTAGTACTCCACTGTATATATGTACCACATTTACTTTATCCATTTTCAGTTGAAGGGCATCTAGGTTGTTTCCAGCTTCTGGCTATTACAAACAATGCTGATATGAACATAGCTGAGCAAATGCCCTTGTGATATGATTGAGCATTCCTTGGGTATATGCCCAAGAGTGGTATAGCTGGAAGAAGTCAAGCTTTCCCTATTTGCAGATGACATGATAGTATACATGAGTGACCCCAAAAATTCAACGAAGGAACTGGTACAGCTTATAAACACCTTCAGCAACATAGCAGGATACAAAATCAACTCAAAAAAATCAGTAGCCCTCCTATATACAACAAACAAACAGGCTCAGAAGGAAATCATCACCCTTTACAATAGCCACAAATGATATAAAATACCTTGGGGTTATGCTAACTAAGCATGTGAAGGACCTATATGACAAGAACTTTAAGTCCCTGAAAAAAGAAATTGAATAAGATATCAGAAAATGGAAAGATCCCCCATGCTCATGTATAGGCAGGATTAACATAGAAAAATGGCGATCTTACCAAAAGCCATCTACAGATTCAATGCAATCCCCATCAAAATACTAACACAATTCTTCACAGACCTGGAAAGAATAATACTCAACTTCATGTGGAAAAACAAAAAACCCAGAATAGCCAAAAGAATCCTGTACAATAAAACAACCTCTGGAGGCATCACGATCCCCGACCTCAAGCTCTACTATAGATGCTGACTTCTTTAATAACCATCTCTCTCCTTTCTTCTCAAGTGCTGCTTAAGCAGAGCAGAGGCCAGGCGGGATGCGGCTAAAGTGGCGCTCATCAACTCTCTCTTCAACGAGCTGCCCTCCCGAAGGATCACCAAGGAGTTCATCATGGAGAGTGTTCAGGAAGCAGTAGCCTCCACCAGTGTGAGTACCAAAGGGAGGCAAGAGGTGGCCTCTGTGAGAATGTGAGGACATTTAAGCAAATGTCCCATTTCAACAATATTCAGGTTAAATCTTTACCCATCTACCCATAAACGTTTAGCAATATGGATCCTTAGGTTAGAAATGAAGGTGGGACTGGCTCCCCATTGTGTATTTTGCTAATACTCTTAATATACCAGGATCAAAATCGATTAAGCTTCACTCTGAGGAAGATCACATGATCACACTGATTTCAATGTTTGCTTTTTGAGGACTATAGATATTTTTTAGGGTCCAAGAATGTATGCAGTTGAAGAATGATTGATAATCTAATGATAAACTAGCTCTAATTTTCCACAAACTTAACTAATTATGCTAAATATTTGAAGTCCTTACTGTAAATAATAATTCCTCAGCCAAGGTGAAGCCTTGCAGTTCATAGTGTTAAAAACTATGAGCTGCTTAGACAGCTCTGTGTGTTAGAATAATCATGGCTCCTACCAGTTTACATCATCTGGTGAGCTTTGAAATTTTCTATGACAGATACAATGAATACTTTGAGAGAAAAATGAAAACAACAAAATGTGTCTTTAAAAGGTAAATAGGAAAATTTCTCCACAATCCAGGACTAGATATTTACTTGTCCAATAAATGGCTGAGAATTCCTGTCTAATATTTCCAACTGTAAGCTACAGAGAAAATCTGGACCCCACCTATAACAGATGTTTTCTGTGTGTGCTTAAGGGAAGGAGTTTGAATCACAGAAGGGCAAACTCTGCCACTTTTCTTGTTTCTCCCCCTAATCCCCTTTCTTAGACAGGCTCTTACTATGAAGACCTGGCTGTCCTGAAACTCACTATGTAGATCAGGCTGGCCTCAGACTCATATCTGCCTGCCTCTGCCTCCCAAATAAGTGCTGTGATTAAAGGCCTTTGTGCCAGCACCCCCTCCCTTTTTTCCCTCCTGAGCTGAATTGACAGGCTCTGTCTTTCCAGGGCAGTTGCTCATGAAGGAGATGATCAGACTGTTGGGGACCCTTTCTCCTTATAAATGCTCTTATCACTTGGACAAGAGATGGGGCAGCAGGATAGTAGAAGCAGTAGCCTGGCTAGGAGAAAGTGGAGAGTTCTGCACTCTATCTGATCTGAAGATAAAAGGAAGTCTTTCTTTTCTGGTCCTGTAAATTACAAGTGCCTTAGAGGAAGAGAAGTCAGGAAAATGATGCCTGATTTATATACATGTGGAATTTACTTAGGGGCAGGAAAGGGCCCTCAATGTAAATGTAATTTGTCATTTTTTGTGTGTGGAAATTTCTAAAGAGAGAAAATATATATGGCTTGCAGGCTTCTGGGTGGATTTCCCCTAGGATATTTAAAAGGCCAACATAAATATTTCAGGAGCAGTGTGTTAATGTTATTGAATTCAGAGCTATTCATTTCCTGCTGCCTGACGCTGACAGTTGTTTGTTCAGTCTCACAACGTTGCTATTGCCCACCATCGTGGGAGTCCAAGCCCATGGGATACTGAGGGATGCCCGAATGCCATTCCAGAGCTTAGTGTCTTTCCTCACAACCAAGCTGAAAAAGAATCTCACTTCTACCTGTCACCCACCTTGTTTCTTAAATATAAAGTGGTCTGAGAGTAAAAAAGAATATATAAACCAATACCCGTGTTGTCAACAGCAGCTTATTATGAAAACTTCCCTTTAAGAGTCAAGCAGAAAAAAAGGAATGGGCCACAGGGCTGTGCAGTTATTTCAATTTGTATTATACAGTCTTGCCTGAAATCAGGCTAAGGTCAATGCTGTAAGGTTTCAGTAAGCCACAGTGACAGCCATGGAGAGCAGCCACATAAACATTAATGCATCATTGACAAGAAAGCCTTAAAAGAAAAACGAATTCTTGTTTTGGGATTATTATTCTATCAGCAGTTATACAATCTGCTAGCATTTTAAGCAAAAGCTACATTCAAGCTGATTATAAAACACCCTTTATTTGAGTCTTGGTGAGGTTAAGTATCTTATCCAAGAGCAACTAGATATCAATACCTTTAGACTAATGATAGGATTAGGTCCTATTCATTCAAAGAAGGGAAGGAATTATCAGTGACATTTTCTTTATTTGTTTCTTTTCCCAAGGGCACTTTAGATGATGCGGATGATCCCAGCACAAGTGTCGGAGCGTATCACTACATGTTGGAATCAAACATGGGGAAGACTATGCTGGAGTTTCAGGTGCCTAACTCCCTGTCAGTTATTTATTTAATGATCTAATCCAGAAACCTAGGAGATGTGCAACTTTTTATTTTATTTATTTTAAATAGTGTGTGTGTGTGTGTGTGTGTGTGTGTGTGTGTGTGTGTGTATGCACATAAGTTCAGGTGCCTGTGGAGGGCAGAGCATCAGATCTCCCTGGAGCTAGAATTACACTTAGCTACTGAGGCATCTCTCCAGACCCAAGACATGTAACTCTTATCATTAGCACTAGTATCTTCTGTTCCAACAATCTGTTTTTTAAAAATTTACCCATTTAGAATTCAGCCCGGTACCTGCATTTTAGCCACATTCACTAACCCAAATCAAAGAGTAATCATGGCACATTCTGCTCTCGTGAAGCCCCCTGCCTCAAAACTTCAGGGCCTCTGTCTTTCAACAAAAAAGGAGAACTATAAGGAATCTATATTTTTTCCAAACAAAACTATCCTCAAACAGAAGAAAATAACAGGGGAAAGAGGATGGCACAAGAGAGGAGACATGTTCATTTAAAACCATACAGACTAACATATGGTGTCTGTCACTTCACAGCTCTTAGAAACAGGTGAGTAATGCCCGTTTTACAACCCAGTAACACTTCGACAGGTCTTCAGAACTAAGATTCCCTTTAAACAGAATCAAATGGTTAAATTTTTGCTGTGACTGTCTCTTCCTTTATTACAGAAGTCAGACAAGGGCTTCCATGGGGGTACATTCAAAAGTATTACTTCAGGTCTGATATTTCTATTAAACAAGATGTGCCTCTTCCTCCTATCAGGGAGACCAACATTAGCAACATGTCATCGACATCTGACAAGCAGTAACAGCTGAGGGACTCTGTTACTTATCACACACAATCCTCAGTTTCTGATTTCCCATTTTTATGTAGGCATGAAAACAACACTGTTCCATCTCCAGTATATTGCTCAATAAATCACAGAAGATATTTAATACTATATTATAAACTTTTGCCTAACTGCAGGCCAACTGTTAAGTGTTTTGGGCATGTTGAAGATACACTCTGCTAGGCTGGATGGTTCACTGGGCTAACTGCAATATATACATTTTTGGCTTACAGATGTCTTTTAATTAAAATTGGCTTAGTCTATCTGTATTTATAAAGTATAAAATAACATTAATGACAATGATATTAGTATCTGATTCTTGTTTGATACTTTCTTTGGCATAATATTGAGTATTTGACAATTATTACTATAATTTAACCCCTATAACAGTCATATGAGGTAGTCGTTATTATCCACATGTTATCCAAGGAAGATTATCTTCACTTAGCAAATGGCTGAGCTCTAGGCTTTAGACCCATGCAAGACAATCTCTTTCCTTTTCTCATATATCTAATTCTTCTTATATACTGGTCTGGTTGGATGAAAATTCAGTAGTGATTTGGCAGGCAATGTGTGCCCCTCTAAACAGCTAAGCTTGAAGGAAGTAAAATATCCAATGACAGAAAACGAGCAAAAATTAATATGGAATAGTAAGTCTTACTCCTAGTACTTCTGTTTTCTTATGTTTGACTTCAGAAAGTAATCAGACTTACAAAATTTTGTGAACAAAAATGTTTGTCATGGTAAAACTTAATCTTTGTGTTGCAGCTAGTGCCTAAAGCCACTAACTTTTCTCTGTAGTGGATGAGGATTACAGAATAGGCTACCTGGTTTTAGTCTTTCTCCATTCCTTATCTCTAAATCTGTTTCTTCACTTGTGTATAAGTCTGAGGAAATATCAGTACTGCCCCATAGTGCCAGTGTGAAGGTGAACTAGGACATGATGTGAAGAGTCTAGAACAGCTTGGCACATAGTAAACTCTCCATGAAAGTTAAGGATGACTCCGAAGGATTGTGTTACTTGAATCATCAGAGGCTGCTTGATGGATGGATTCCCCCTGACACCTTTAGGTAATCATAAGCTTCACAAGAGGTTAGGTAGTTTCCTGCCAAAAATGCTTCACAGTCCCCTGCCTTATAATAAAAGGGGGAAACTATAAAGGATCTATTCCCCCAACACACACAATCTAACCCCAAGCATAGGAGAAAATAACTGGGAAAAGAATGGCAGAAGAGACAACACATGTACTTAAAACTATACAGACCTATGTGTGGGTGCCTATCAGTTTACATCTGTGAGTGTGCCCATTCTGAAACTCATTTCTATTGTCTGCAAAATAAAAAGTGTCATTTTATAGAGCCAAAGACCTGGACATTTATAAATAATCCAGAACAGCTCTTCTCATAAGGGGGAAAGTCATTTAGCTTTCTTCTTTAAGGAATATTCTTTAACTTCCTTTTTTATTTATTCTTTGTGCCTTTCACATCATGCATCTCAATCCCACACATCTCCCGTATCCTTGCATCTGCCCTCTGCCCCTGCATGCCCCCCCAAAACAAAATAAAATTTAAGAGAAAAAGAAAAAAGGGGGCAGAGGAAGAAAGGAAAAATCTTTTCACAGAAGCTGCATGACACAGTGGGTCATGCAGTAAACCCCTTTATTCATACATCTTTTGCCTTTCCTGGATCTCACTCTGTAGACCAGGCTGGCCTTGAACTCACAGAGATCTGCCTGCCTCTGCCTCCTGAGTACTGGGATTACAAGCGTGTGCCACCACCGCCCCGCCTTTTATCCATACATCTTTACACGCAGGCGTTCATAGCATAGAATTATTGATTTGGCTCGAGGTCCCTGGTCTCTGCTACACTATACACACTGGTTCCTCCCTGGGACTCTTCCTGGACATCTCGTTGCTGCCCTGTGCTGTGAAGATCTTGTAGCCCTGGGTTCTCAGGGCACCCTTCTCCACCCCCATTTGCCCACCCCAGCTCTAGCAGACACAGATGGGATGGGTGTTAGGGTAGGCTAACACTTAACCCTGGTTTGGGGCCTGAGTAGTTGCACAGTTGGTCAGCCCTCCAGCTCTCCCCTGTCTTCATCACCAGGGTGAGTTCTCCAGCTTTGCTCTGGCTAGTTCATCCTTTGTAACTAATTAGCAAGGGATCAGGTCAGCTCTCCCACCATCTCTACTGTGTTGCCCAGTCAAATGTAAGGGCCACTCTCCCACTGCCACCCCTGGAACAAGAAGTTGTATGTGATTTAGTAGCTATTTAAAAATGATTTTGGGGGTTGGGGATTTAGCTCAGTGGTAGAGCGCTTGCCTAGCAAGCACAAGGCCCTGGGTTTGGTCCTGAGCTCAAAAAAAAAAAAAAAAAAAGATTTCAAACATAGTTGGCTTAATCTACCAAAGCTGGTGATGTAAGAATAAAACAAAAACAAAGAACACCTCCTTCCAAGTACTACCAAAGGCTCTACTCAACCTCCCCTCAGTATCAACTTTAACCCTTGCCTTGCTGGTCTGCTTCCTGTGTGGTCTGTAGTAGGTATTTAAATGATGATCACTTAAATCACAATTTGGAAATGCTTCACAAAGGAGGCTGAGGGTAGGATAGGGACAAAGGAAAAAATAGAAGGCAGGGAAAACCCTCGGGTCAGGAGGAAGGACCCAGGGAGCCGAGTTTTTCCTTCCGCCTGCCTGCTGGGGCCCAGCAAGTTTTATAAGGTCTGAGCAGATGTCTCAGCTTGTGTCTACACATAAAGGGAAGTGAATACAGACTTGGGCTATTTCTGCAGAGGCACAATTCAGTGCTTCTCCCCATCCTGGGGGGTGTCACAGAGGAGCGTTTGGATGTAGGAATGGATGACTACAGCGTAAAAAAAAAAAAAAAAAAAAAAGACTGGGGTCTCCTGACTGCCCTTGGGTTTTCAGCGGGTCTTAATAGGCTTCTGCCTACCTTCACTTCTTGGGAGAGTAGAGCTGCCTGTTTTGAGGTAGGCTGACAGGAGAGAAACTGCTTGCTGTTAGGGGAAGGGACAAAATGGCAACCCGGCAGGCGCTGGGTCTTGTCAAGGTCAGATTCCAGGCAGAATTTGACTGAAGCTGGTTAATATATTTATTCTGAAGACTAATGCAACCCAAGGAAGAGTTGTTTATTTACATCCGTGCTAAATTCCCCAGGTCCCCTTTTAAAGCCTCATCCCATAAACAAATTTCCTCTTAAACTCATTCTCTTGGGTGGGGAGATGATGCCCACCTGTTTTCCAAGTTCTCCATTTACAGTGTTTGTTTTTCTTATTTCTGATAAATCACAGAGCCAAGCCAGTTTCCCAAAGTTCCAGAAAGAGGCAGTGAGCCTTTTCTCCTGCTCAAAGTAGCTGAACAGCCATTGTCTCTAATAGGTGAAACCAAGCAGGCTGTTTCCCAACAGAGCCCAGTTGTTGCAGGATTAAAGGAATTGAATGACAAAGTAAAAACAGGGAGCTGTAGACTGCGGATGGAAAGCAGCAACTGCAATTTTCCCCGCAGAGCAAAGAAAACACAGACTTTATTCACCATTCAGTTTACAATTTACTTTGATGATCAAGACCAGTTATATAATTTGTGGGGCCCAGTGCAAAATAAAAATGCAAAGGCCTTTGCTCAAAAACTGTTAAGCTTAGTATCAAACCAAGGGCAGTGCCTTCAGGGCTGCACAGACCTCACAAGTAAGAAGCCAGGCTTGATGCCAGTACAGATTCAGAAGATCCCAGACAAAGAGAGGAAAGTAATGCATCTGTCTTGGTACAAAAATGCAAGATGCTTTTAAAAGCTCGGTGATTAAAATATATAATATTATACTACAGTTTTTTAAAGCTCAAAATAAGAGCAAAAATCCCTCCTAATAAACAAAATACAAAAACTTAAGTTTTTTTAAAGTAAGTTTCAGTAGGTAGTCCAGGCTTGCCTTGAACCCACAGAGATCTACCTATTGCTGGCTCCCTAGTACTGAAGTTGAACATGTGTACTAACTGCCTGGTACAAAATACCAATTTTTAAAAGGTCCAGAATACTCAAGAATCAGTTTAAATCTTGCCTCACATACCTCACCCTAACAAACTAGCTTCTCACTTTCCTTTTCATTCTCCCCAGACTTCAAGATTAGACTATCCAACAAACTCCACAACATCTGATGGCAGGAACAGGCCATCATAGAGTGTCTGCAAGTTTCTGTACAAGTCAGGAATTATCAGGCACAAAGCCAGGATAAAAACCAGGCAACAGGAATCACGGTGAAACCAGAAAACAGTTCCTTACAGACATCCTCTGCAACATTGCATGGATTTCCCTTGAGTCTGACAGAGTGTAGAGGCACTGGATTAAGCACCAACTCAGAGAGACTCCCCTTTAATCCCAACACTTGGGAGGAAGAGGCAGGCAGATCTCTGAGTTTTGAGGCCAGACTGGTATACATAGCTGAGTTCCAGGGCAGCCAGAGCTATATAGTGAGACCCTGTCTCGAAACAATCAAAACAACAACTAAAAGAATTTGGTCTCATGAAAGGGAATAAAGAAGTGGGACAGGAAGTATGTATAATTAGGTGTACCTTATACGATGATGACAAGTGTTTCTACACAGTAGGGCAAAGCCTAGTCCAGGATAGAATGTGTAAGGATAAGAAGGAAATGTAAGAACCAGAGTCACACTGAGGAGGAAGTACTTTTAGACAAATTAGAGCAGCCAGGAAGTAAATGACCTTCCTCCCAGAGGCAAGAACAGTTCAAGCCTCTTCAGGAAACCTTTGAGAGATGAAGGTTGCCAAGGGGCATGAGAAGGATTTCTGATTCTGTTCACAGCATAACTGTGGATTTTCAAATTCTGGGTGATTTGCCAGGAGGAATGACAGCAGTGCATCTACAAGAGGCAGCCATAGGTCATAGATGAGAATGTGGCTCCAGAAGATTCCGAAGAAAGAAGAGTATACCCAAAAGCTGTCAGAGATAGAATCAAGAGCTATATGAGCAATAAGTTGTTTCTCAGACAGAATCACTTCAGGACAGTGCTAGGATGCCTACTAGAAGCTGCAACACAGGTCCAGCTTGTCTCTTTTGGTTGCCAAATTTACATAGGGACTGAGTATAAATCACTTGTAGGAGGCTTGCCAAGTATGTGCAAGGTCTTGAGTTTGATCTCCAGAATTGAAAGAAAATTAAATTTAAAACCAACTGCAGATTTGAGGTCGTGAGGAGTCAACTGAAGAAACAGAGTGACTTTTTTTTCTTCATTAAAAAAAAATAGAATAGGGCTGGAGAGATAGCTCAGGCTAAAATGCTTGCACACGGACAAAAGGACTTAAATTCTATCCTCAGCATCAACAGAAGAAACCAGACATGGTAGCTCAAAGTTGTAATCACAGCACCAGGAAGATAACTAGAGCTTGCTGGACAGTCTAGACAAATCAGTAAGCTCCAAGTTCAGTGAGACCTTGTCTCAAAAAATACAGTGGTGAGCAATTGAGGACACCCACTGTCAACCTCTGACCCCTACACTCAAGCATACTCATGTACACATACCCACACCCACATGAACACATATATATAACACACAAACAATATAATATGTAATATTACATATGTATAATGAGTGCAAAATTCAAGTAGAATTTTTTATATAAAATCAGAGAAACATCAAATATTGGCCTTTTATTACAACATAGATCCTGTTCTTTATCAAGGCATAGAGAATTCCTTTGCATTTTTGTGGCTACAAAGTATTGCATGAGTGGGTTTGAAGGGAGCATTGGGGAAGGTAGCAGAAATTTACCCTCCTGAGCAACTGGGAATACTTGGATGAGTGGATTGACAGGCACAGTGACGAGAGCCCACCCTATCAGGTGAGATTTAGTCTGTTGAAATGCTCCCGGTTTTTCTTGTTAGTGTAGTGATATGTTGGAGTGACATGCACAGGACCAGGGAGAAGAGGGGCTGTGACAGCGCAAGTCTCTGGGCATTGGATTTGGGAAGCTGAATAGTGGGATCATTGTTCGGTGTGGAAGGAGCAACTTGTTTAATATTTGTGTTGATTTTAGCTGACAGAAACAAATAGTTTTGCTTTTACTGCTTGCTCACTGTCTCCTGGGCTACTACTCTTATGGTGGAGTACAGACAAAGTGCCAAACTGGATCTTGGGATGAAAAGCAGCAGCACTAACTCCTAATAGAAGCTTCAGAGCTGAGATTCCTGCTACTCAGTCCTCTGATAACCCCACAGTTTTAAGATCCACCAGATAATTTTAACATGCCTGCAACCTAAGACTATGAGTCTCATGATTTTCAGAAGAAAAACATGTCCCTGAGAAAACAAAAGTTAAAACAGCCCATAAAAGACTGTTGTTATAAATAGTCAATAGCACATCTGTCTAGATGCTAAGTTTTCATAACTATTTTCACACGCAGAAAGTTCCTTAATTATATGGAGTTATTTTCCAATGATTATATGGTTGTGGTTTATGGTATTGATTCATAATTGACATCTAATTTTAAAAAAAAGAACAAAAACAAAATCCTTGAATAGGTGAGACACTGATAATTTCAGTGGAAAACTGCTAGCTGTGACCACATTAGGAAAATGAAAATGTTCAGCTTGCTGATCCTAGATCACATAGGGAAATGGGAATAGAACTGACAAGTTGTGCTCATTCAGGGCTAAAGACACAGAATGTGGAACTCTTTATTTTAAGGTGAATACAACCATACTGTTCATATTTTAAGGCATTCTTGAAACAGAGAGACTTCCTTCTCTTTTTAGGCTGGCTAAAATATCTTCCCCCCTCTCTCTGTGTCTCTGTCTTTCTGTCTCTCTCTGTCTCTCTGTCTTTCTGTATCTCTGTCTCTGTCTGTCTCTCTGTCTCTGTCTGTCTTTCTCTCTCTCCCCACCTTTCTCCTTTCCCCATGTCTCTCCTTTCCTCCCTCCTTCCATCCCCCTCCTTTTCCTGTGTCCTGAAAAAGTCAGGTAGATAATCTATTTCAGCTTGCTGACATGGAACTTTAGCATGGGAGAGTCTACTTTGGTTTGGTCCATTTTGATTCATGTATTGGAATGAGCTTGTTCCAAAGCAAATGGACTCCTATAAATTTTACATAGTAATATAGACATTTATTTTTCAGTTTAAATTATTAAATTTTCAGTTGTTTTCTTTAATGTCACCTAGTTACATGATTTAAAACCCAAAACCTTTTCTCCAGAATTCTGGAAAGGATTTCTCCCACTCCTTTCTCTCAAGTCAAACGTATTACCAGATCAATTTTGTTTTTTGCTTTTGGAGATGGAGATGCAAAGTTGGGTCCTGCATGCTAAGTACTTACTCTACCACCAAGTGAGACCCTCTATTACCAGGTTCTTTTGTATCTTGTAAGAACTCTTCTAGGTATTTACAAGCAAATGTATATATAGGAATCTTCTATTCTTTTAAAATAAAACACAAATGACACACCATTGTGAGCTTTTCTCTTATTTTAACAATACACTATAGATTTCTTTGTATAACTTAGAGGTTGTTAACATCCTTTAAGTATTCAGTGTTCAGTAATACAGATATATCATACATTAATTGTTCTCTAAATATGAACATTTAAAATGTTTCCAGTCTCTGGCAATTAAAAAATGATACAATGTATGTATAACATTGTTTGTAAGTTATTTTTCCTATGTTTCTAAAAGTAACTTTTGGGTGTACTGTAGCATGAATCTTAAATGGTCCTAATTAAAAAAAACAAACCTGGAGCCAGGTATTGGGGTGAATGCTGGTTCCTCAGCTGATCCTGTTTCCTCAGACTTGAAGCCTCTGAGTCCTTATCCAGAATGGATCTCAGCTGAACTGCTGCTAGAAGCCTAAAAGCTTAACCAGCCAAATGCTTCTAGTTTCTGGTCTTCACACCTTATATACCTTTCTACTTTCTACCATCACTCTCTGGGATTAAAGGCATGAGTCACCATGCTTGGCTGTATCCTTGAACAGATGGATTTCTGCCTCTGGAATGCTAGGATTAAAGGCGTGTGCTACCACTGCCTATCTTCCATGTTTAATATTGTGGCTGTTCTGTCTCTGACCCCAAATAAGTTTATTAGGGTGCACAATATTTTGGGGAACATAATACCACCACAGTGTACGATTATTTTAACGTATTTTTAGTGCCAAAAGACACTTGTCAACCATTTAGTAATTTCATATTGAAAGTAGGTAAAAGCAGCAGAATCAATGCACTTCTTCGGGGCCTTGGCACTCTGTTCTTTGGAAAGTCCCAAAGTTTCTGACAATACCACATATCTTGTTTCCTTTATTTCTCTGGGGTCAGACATGTCTGCTCAGTTCTTACTGACATTCATTTCTGCTTTAAGATCAATGACAGATGTTTGGATTTTGTAGGAACTGATGACCATTTTCCAACTATTGCACTGGAATGGAAGCCTGAAAGCCCTCCGTGAAACAAAGTGCTCTCGACAGGTGAGACTTTCTGGTTGAAACAGGTTAGCTTACTGAGGACAAGTTCAGGAGCTTACCAAACTTTGAAGAGGCTTCCTTTATTCAGATGCCTCTGTTTGTGTAACCACATCGACTGAAACTTCCTACGTTTATGCATGTCTTTGTTTTAAATGTATATTTACCTATTAAGTAAGAGCAGGGACAAGTGAAGAAATAGAGTCAAGGACTGCCACACACAAAGAATGTTGGTGCTGCATAGGATTGATCAGAACATCCATAATACTGAATGCAGAATGAAGCAACCATAGACAGTGTTGGGTTCTAAGTGAAGTGCTGAACCTACCTTTTGCATCCACCCTACCTGCCTCAGCTCTGTCCCCTTTTGCATTCTCCAGTATAAAAAGAAAGAGAATCTGTTGCTTCTAAAACCTCCTCACTAAAGACAGGAAGAATTGTTGCAACAAAAGTTCTTTAAAAGCAGGAAAAAGGATCATGAAGTTGGACACACTGGCATTTAGCCACCTTAATGTTTTTTGTTTGTTTGTTTAGAAATTTCTTCTTTGTTTTCCAGAAGCAAGGTCTCAGTATTACTTCATTACTTACAATAGGAACTCCTCCTCCTTTTAATACTAAGCATAAACTCTGTCCTGTGTGTTTAATGCTTTTTTCCTGTTGCCCTCTGAGATTTATCCTTTCTTTACCCATCGTTAGAACTTGAAGAACAATAGTTTATTTTTGAGAATTTCCTACTAAGAATTTGTATGAAGAGCTAAGACTCTGTAGTAGGCAAGATGAGGGTGAAGGGAGACACTGCAGACTCAGTAATTTCTAGTTGATCTTTGCTTAGAAAGTCTGGCTTTCAAAATGTCAAAAATGGAAAAGAAATGAGTAGCTGAAAATGGCTTTGCTATTTTTTCCTTTCCTTTGATTTTATGAAAGTCCTTTGAAATATGTTGGGTTAGTTATAAACACTTTTCCATGATTGTTTTTAATTTGTTAAGGTCATAAATAAATGCCATATGTTCCTGAAAATAAAAATAAGCAATGCATCCATTCCCCATGATCAAACATATATACAACAGCATGATGGATTGATATTTTTTCACAGAAGAAATGAAAGGAGAGGTTAATTTTTAATTGTTTGCAAAAGTAAAAAATAGTGTTACATAAAAGTATCCTTATAGTACTAATAATGATAATGCCTCCATTCTACAATACATTTTTGAAGTTCTTTCTGTGCTTATTGTAAGCCATTTGGACATTTGTCTTCCTTAAGCTAACAAAGTGTTTACTGCTCTAAAGGCAGTGGGACTGGAGAGGATGGAGCCAAAAATGAGGTATAATAAAGTCCACTTTATTTGGAGCATCAGCCAACTTATACTCTGAGGGTTGAAGAGTCACATAAGTAAAATGTACAATCACAAGGGCAAGGTGCATGTGGTGGATAAGCTGCACGTGGCAAAAATATTTTTTTCCATAGAGGCAATAGCTAGCTGTAATGAATAATCTGGAGTAAACTCACTCCTAACCACTACACCTGGGAACACATTCCAAGAACAATTTTGTGTTTTTGAAGAAACTGAGGTCACAAACCCTGTTTTGTGTTCTTGAAGTTCTCTCACAGCACTCAAAATTCCAACAGCACAGCATACCAGCTAGGAAGTAGAGTTGTGGATTTGAAAGTCTTGTTCTAAAGCCCCCTTGACTGAATGCTTCCTCTTTCCTGTAATAAGCATGTCCAAACCTCATTCTACCTCAATTTGTCTGTGTGGCTCCTTTCCTCTTTCTGCCTTGTCAAAGTCAATGGTACTGGCCCAAGGGTCCAGGGAACAAATGAAGACTTCTTTATACGTTGTTACACAAATACATTATTGTCATTCATAGTGCTATGTTTTGACCCAGCCTGGAATGACAGGTTTTGCAGGACTAGATTAGTCCACCATTTACTTTTCAGAAGAATGTTAATTGGATTTGGTTTTAGATTTTGAAAGCTAGAGTTGTTTGAAGGCCACATGACTGGGGAAGTATGACAGGCCTTGCACACATGTGCCTTTGTTTCTGTTTATTGACACTCTGAACTCTGTTTCTTGATCCTAGGAAGTCATCTCCTATTATTCCCAATATTCTTTAGACGAAAAGATGCGCAGCCACATGGCCCTGGACTGGATCATGAAGGAGCGTGAGTCACCAGGAATTCTCTCTCAAGAGCTACGTGCAGCCCTGGGGCAGCTGGAGGAAGCAAGGAAGGCAGGACAAGAACTACGGTTTTACAAAGAAAAGAAAGAAATCCTGAGTTTGGCCCTGACTCAGATCTATAGTGACCCTGACCCTTCCTCACCCAGTGATGACCAGCTGAGCCTCACGGCTCTGTGTGGCTATCATTAGCAAGACCAGGTCTCAGGTTTCCTGAGGACTTTCACATCAGGAATCTCATTAACAGAGGCTGTCAGAGACTTTAGTATGATAGTCACTACCTGACAGATGTACTGCTCCCTACTCATTCTGTTCACAGAATGGGGAAGTAGGAGTGGTTCAGACACCAACTTGCTACTTCATGTTTGTTTTCAACCATACCCTTAGTGGTTCTACTTCATAATGAAAGAATGACAATAGAACCGCTTGGAAAGTATTATTCAGGGTTTGACCCAATCTAAAGCCTAGTTGATATGTGCCTTGTTTCACACAGAGGTCCAGTGCAAAAGCCTCCAAGAAAACAGCAGCAGGACTAGGGAAGGCAGCATGTTAACATGTATCCCTGGCTGTCCTGGAACTCACTCTGTAGACCAGGCTGGCCTTGAACACAGAGATCTGCCTGCCTCTTCCTCCTGAGTGCTTTAAAGACATGTGCCACCACCACCTAGCTGATAACAACTTTTAAAATACATAAGACTAAATAAATAATACAGATTATTTGAAAATTGTACAATAGTCAGCATATTCTTGAGCACTCCTGAAAATTATGTTCTCATCATTGTAAAATTAGTTTTAATAACAAAATTATCACATATCATACTTCTCAGACAAGAAGAAATTAAGCTACATAACTGCTCTATTCCAATATCCTAAGAAGGTAATTGTGTGTAATGTTAGATAGATTTCATCTTAAAATGTTATTTTAACAAAAATTACATCACTGCCCATAATGAGGCTAAATGTCATCTAGAAGAGAAGGAATTGGAATTTTTATTTGTTTGTTGAATAAACTTTTAAGTAAAAGAAAATTTCTATTTAATTTTTTTTTTTTTACAAAATCTTTAGCATTTTATATCTAGCACATTTCTATATGTTGGCTGTGATCTTTGTATGTGGTACATCTTTTTTGTATTTGCAGCCTTTGGCAATGTCCACCTCAAAAGGATGGCATCTTATTACATGCAAGAACAGGGCTTGGGTGGGTCAACATCAAACTCACGTTGTTTTGTGATTATAACACTGTACAAATTCTGTGAACTGAAAATGATGGAAACTGATCTTTTTCTTGGAACAGTACCAGAAGCTTCAGCAAAAGTAACAAAGGTCATAGCCGTGGCTGGCCCCATCTAATAGCAAATCAACTTCAACTAAGACATTGTGCTAACAGAGCATCACAGACACATCTGTGACACGGGTACAGAGAAGCATGGGTGAGGAAAAAACAAACACAGCCTGTCCTGTTCTCAGTACTGCACTGTGGAAAGGGACTAAAGTAAAGGAGTCTCTAAGGATGTGGAGCCCAGAAGCTGGTTGTTATTATGAACTCCTTGAAAATCAGATAAAAGGCCACAGACTAGCTCATAGCAAAATATAACAATTTTCGAATTTGTATGGACCCCATCCTGAAATACATGGATTGTCCCAGAACATCTCTGACTCTTTAGTTTGGAACTCACAATTTTAGAAGCACATGTAGTCTTATATTTCACACCAGAGACCCAGTGTATCTTAGATCTAGCCAATAGACCCTACTTCTAAGATAACTACCATCATTCTGAAATAAAGAATTGTATTATTTGGGCAGAGAGTTTAATTTTTACAAAGTAAAAATATACCATGTTGTTATAAAAATACAAGACAAAGTAGTTACTAAATGTGGGCAACTGTAACAGAATATTACAGATTTAATAAAATCACTATCCCTCCAATATTCTGAATTTGGTTACTCACTTTTTCTAAAGCTACAGTTCATGTGTTATTTTGCTCTTAATATCAACTATTTTAGCAAAGGAAAAGAATCAAACCCTTAGTTCTTCACAGTGAACTTGATCACCTCAGTCTGGACACAAACAAATGGCAAAAACCCAAAAGTTTATAATTCTCCTGTTTCTTTAGGGAAAAATGTTTTCAGCCAAAAAAATTGTTGTAGTTGACTATAATCAAGATGTTTTAGAGTTCTGATTTTTATTGTGCAGTGCCTTTCTTTATAGCCAAAGCCTAAAAGAAAACAATCAGTTTCCTTACCTTTGACTATGTTCATCGGTAAACACTAGTCCAAATATTGTCACCTACTTATTTTGTGGTATTGTAGAAACTGAAACCCAGCCTTCCACACTAAAACTTAAAGTGAATGTTGTAAGAGTGTGCCGATACTGTTTTCATCTAGGGTTACAGTGTAATATAACTCATTTTCTCTTCCCCAGTGGTTTTGGTTATGTATGTAAAATACCCCAAAAGCTTTAAAAATCTTAGTCAGACTATTCCAAGGCTGATGCAATCAGACTTTTTGGGCACATGGTCCAGGCACCAGAATTGTATATATCTCTTCAGACAGTTTTATTTACAGCAAAGCTGACAGTACTGCTTGCTTTCTCTAGTCATCACTGGCTCAAATCTGTTACCTAACCAGTAGAGTCATTGCCCCACTTGACCTTGTACCCAAACCCAAATTTGGAACTCTTCTGGGCTATGTAGGAGTATATACTTTTTCTTAAACACATTTTTTTTCCTGTAATCCAGAACTAAAATGGGAAAAGTGTACACACAGACACACACATGGGGAGGCAGGAGTGAGTTTACATTATGACAGCTAAGAAACAGAAAAGAGGAATACAGGAAGATGCCATGGCAAAATACAACCCTGAAAGACACACTCTCAGTGACCTACTCCAATTGGTGTCCATGTCCTATGAACTTCCATCAATACCATCATATTATAAATCCACAAAGGCATCAATCCATTAATTAAGTCAGAGCTGTCATGACCTAATTATTCCTGGAAATTCCATTACAGACTAACCTAATCTCCTAGGTGTTTCTCAAATGCCTCTGCAGATCCAGTTTCTGTCCCAAGGTATATGTGAAATATATAATAGGTGAACCATCTACACAAGAATCACCTGAACCAACTAGTTCCTGGACTGTATTGCAGAACTATTGAGCAAATTCTAGGAGTTCTAAGTTATTTACTATTTCCCTTCATGCTTCTGACCGCACTTCAGTCTTTGATATTCTAGCCTAAAATTGCTTAATATATCCTTCACTAAGCAATGTAGCCCTGGTCTCTCAGGTAAGAACACAGAAAGAAGGATTTTCTGGAAGCTAGAAAGTAGCAGAAGGGGTAAAGAGTTTTTTCCTCTGAAAAGAGCAACTTGGCACCAATGATCAGTATTACTTTTAACCATCCTATTAGCTTATGGGAAAAATGCTCTTCTTTCAATCTAAGTAAACCTTAGTCACATTTTTGTACTGGAGCAAAGCAGGTGTTAGGAAAATGAGCAGAACTTTACTCTGAAAACTGTTGATTTCTAATGAGTGCTGGTTTTGAGTGGGAAATACCAGATTGCTATTTGCAGGTAGTTCCTAATTTTGGCATAAATTGTGATCCATGAGTTCATTTGTAAACAAGTTAATTCCACTCTGAGTGGTGTGTGCGTGTGTGTGTGTGTGTGTGTGTGTTTAAGCGCAAGATAAGAATTGGTGATAAGTTTTTCAGGCAACACTGCTTAACTACAGAGTACCTAAAATTTTGATCCATGAAACCTAACATGGGTCTGATAAACCAAGCAGTTGGGATTTAGCTCAGTGGTAGAGTACTTGCCTAGCATGTACAAGACCCTGATTTTGTTTCCAGATCCAGAAGGGAGAACAAGGAACAGCTGTGGGTATGTATAGGGCCCCCACACTAAAACACCTTCCTAGGTCTATTTCTCACTTCCAGATTGGTTGTCTTTTTTTCCTTTCCTCAACTCCCTCCCCCTATTTAATCATGGTTTCTTCTACCAACTTTCTGAAAACAAAGCAAACAAACAAAAGGTTTTTTCTACCAGAAAAACAAATCAGGATTTGACATCTCTCCTTACATGGTTTTTCACAGGTGTGCACACACATATATGCATTATTGCTCATGTTTCAGGATATAATTTCTTAAGTTTTGGGTCCATTTTCACAATGGTGCTTTCCTATTGCAGCAAGATGGTAGCCATTCAAATGAGTCATCCCAATTAGTTCCAGTCAAAGAACCAAGTACCACTGTGGTCTACGTTGATGGTTGTGTCAGACCTGTGTTACTTGTCTGTCCTCTAGAACCAGTGGTCAAGTCAAGCCCATCTAAACAGCTTAGACTAGTGAAAAAGGAAGAGGGCAAAAATATGGATTCCGTTACCAAAGGTAAAATGGCAACTTCCCAAGACATTTAAAAATAATTTCCTCCTCAAGGACCTTCAAAGACATCAGAAGCAATAGAAGAAATGCAGTCTCTCCAAGCAGAAATTGGGAAAAAGACTTCTGGGTAGACAAAAACAACAGATGTATACTATAAATACATTGTACCATTTTCAAATATCAATTCCTTCCTCAAAGGACAAACTGCCACTATTAAAGATGCTCAGAGGGGAAATCAAAAAATGCTTCTAGACCAATCACATAGGAATACATAGATGCCCTGAGGACTCCAGAGGGGATGTTGCTCTTTATATGTAAGAGTTATATTACTGTGGAAACCTAATCACTCTTAATAATCTGCAGTCACACTTCATATATCTTCAGAACTGATGAATTGGTGTTATGCAAGTGAGTTCAGAAAATTTCTTCTGGTTTGTTTCTGCTGGGCACTGGTTTTCATTATCAGTGGCTGCTAATGAGGCTTAATAAAGGGGAAAATAGCTATCCCAACAAGTGCAAACAGTTGGAGCAAAAATGCACGGTTCAATATCCCAAGACCCTTTATTCATCCCTATTGGAGACTGAGTGATTTAAAAACCTTAAGCATGCCTCTCTAACCTGTGAGTTATGACTTAGTCATAACATTACATGGGAAACAAGTTATTCTGAGGTGATCTATTGTGTCTACCTAGACATTGTACTAGATTTCATCAGTGATTTGTTGATGACACCTGGATGTAAGTAAGTAGAACAAAGCTGGTTTCCATAGAGAAAATTTGGAAACACAGATGATCTATTAAAATTCCAGATTAAAAAGAACAAAATGTTTTACCCCTTCAGTTAATCAGTCAAATGATATGGGTTATCATCTATATCTATCCATCTATCTACCTATCTATCTGTCTGTCTGTCTATCTATCTCTACATCTAAATATTATCTATCTAACATCTATCTATCTGTCGTTTACCATCTCTACCTATCTGTCTATTGGTTAAAAAAGTGGATCACAAGACCACTAGTGCAAATGAATTAAAAAAATAAGAGAGGAGACTTCAAGTATCATAAGTATCAAAATATAGTTTCTTTTTATCATAAATGATGACATTTGTTAAACACAGGGTTTAGTAAATTAAAGCAACTTTCCTTTAACTTTGCCTTTTATTTAGCACATTCCTATTGGCAACATGTTTGGGGTCTTTTTCCATTCCTCCATGTTAATCAGGGACAGTACCTCCTTGCCCAGTTTACCAACTGTCTGTGAAAAGCCAAGGGGACATGGCTAGCACTCTATGGAAAAAGGCTTCAATGGGCTATCTTGCCACATGTGTAGGTTCATCCCAGACATTGCAGGTATCACACATGTTGACAATAGGATTTACAGGGCCTAAAACAAATGGCTCTGAATAAAGAATAAAAAAATCAGAAACTATATACCCAGTTAGAAAAGAGCATGTCAGAGTTATGCCAACAGGCTCCAGTTGGCAGTCTGCTCTGGGGTAGTTTTTATTTATCATTTGCTATTTTTCTTCTTCATAATCAGACAACCTTTATTCTCCACACATCCTCTTCCTTCTCTCTCTCCCAAAACTTGTCACCATTATCCAACTTTCAACGCTCTTCTTTAAGTTTCATATTGTCAGCTATGCTCACGATGAAAATGATTGTTTTCCTGTGAATCTCTCCTTTTTGATTTACTTCATGAATTTAATTTTCAAAATTTCAGAACAGAATGTTTGGTCTTCCTCACAATACGTACAGCAAAACAGAAAGCTTTGATTCTGAGTCTGCAACATTATTTCCCTTCAAGCCCGAGAAGCTGATTCTTTGCTGGACTCAATCTTCAGTTTCTTTCTCATGTTGTCTAGTTACACATTCCATTTATTTGATTCAAACTACTTTGTAGTCACATTTAGAATTAAAGTTCTGTAGGACTAATCAAAGTAAATTGACTTTGAAGTAATAAAGACATTCCCATTTATGTTTACTCCCAATAAAGTTAATCTCTTTCATTTCCTTCCTCCCTCCCTCCCTCTCTCCCTCCCTCCCTCTCTCCCTCCCTCTCTCCCCCTCTCTTTCCTACCTTCCTTCCTCTGACTGTTCTTTTGGCTTATTATTCATTGTTCACAAGCAAAATTACATTTGTGTGTCATTTTACAATGACCTGGTTTGCTAGAAAAGTGTGCAAAACTTGTCTTTGCTCAATATGTTTTTGCAACTTTAAAACAGGAAGTCTTTTATATCCAATATATAGTTTATAAACCCAAACACCTGCCCCAGGGCCCTGCAACCCCGAGCATGTCCAGAAGACACCCAAACACCTGCCCTGGGACCCCAGCACAAATATGATGAGCAAATATGTGATGGAGAGATAGGAAAGATGGAGTATAAATATGTGGTGGAGAGATGGGGAGATAAAGCCAAGCAGAGCTGTTCGTGCACTGTGGAGAGAGGTGGAACTGGACATGTGTCGAGGAGCAGGTGGATATGAGGAACCTGTGCAGTCACCTGAGGTGATGTCAGGCAGGGCTACCCCCAAGGGCCATGTCTGGATGATCTGTGGTCCTACCACAGCCCAGGTCTGTGTTGATGTCTGTGGTCCATGTTGCCACCAAAAGCCATTCAAGTGTCCATGGTCTGGGCTGCTACCTGAGACCACGTTGATGTCCTGGGGTGATGCTGGTGCCTGGTAGCAGTGGCCATGTCAGAGGAACAGCAGGTGGCACCTGAGCTTCAGGAGTTCAGGGCACCAGAATGCAAGGCACTGGGGGGTGAATCTTGGATAGGCAAGGCTCTGAGGGGTTGGGCTCCAAAGTGTCTCTTGCTACTGTTGTCTTTTCATGTTTGCCACTGCCATTTTTTTCTGCTGTGGAATATCTTTCTGTATGATGTGATTATGGGTTGCTCCCATTGGCTGATAATTAAAGCTGTTTGACCAATAGCAAGACAGAATAAGGTTAGGTGGTACATTCAAACTGGAGATGGAGATGAAGAAGGATGGAGTAAGGAGAGATGCCAGCCCACTGCCCAAGGAGCAACAAGATGCCAGCAAACCAGTAATGCCATGGCCACATGGCAACATATAGATTAATAGAAATGGGTTAATTTAAGATGAAAGATATAGCTACCAAGAAGCCTGAACCACAGGCCGTACAGTTTGTAATCAATATTGAGCCTCTGAGTAATTATTTTATAAGAAGCTGCAGGAACGTGCAGGGGTGGGAGAGATTCTTCTGGACCAAGGGGCTGGGCAGGATGGGAGAAACTTCTGGCTACAGATTACTATAAAAATAATTTCCTCTTCAAGCTGTACTGTTTAACTGAAGTAATGATGTTATGCAATACTAGTGTTAGTTTGAATTGAACTTTGATGAGTAAGGATTTTAACAAATGTAGTCAGAGATTATGATAGAGGTTATTTTAGTGGAAAAATTAATATAGGTAAAGGTAGGATATAGTGTCCTCCTCCCTGCTCTTGATTAAAGCAGAGGCTACAGAAGATAGAAAACAGGACCAAGGAAGTGTCACACAGCTAGGACTTGTGAGTTTCTCTTGAGGAGCTGTTTAGACTATGGTTTGGGTTAATGATTAAGAAAAACAATCGAGTCCCAGGAGTTAGCTCAAATTCTTGTTGACATTGGGAAATGTGTTCATGGGTTTCAGTGTGCATCATAGCTAAAATAAAGCTTAAAATAATGACTTCATGTAACCAAAAAACAAAAAATTGGATAGTTAGTTAAGATAATTGGACAGGACTCTAAATCTAAAAAGTGAAACTAGTAACCTGTTTTTTTGGCAATTACAAAAACTACTGCCAATGTAAATGGTTATGGCTGAAAGGCTGCTGATCTATAAGAAGTCTAGAAGCTAAATCTTTAACTGTGTGTGGATTCTTGGGGATAATTTGTTTCTCACCTATAATATGTAAAATGTTTAGTCATGTAAGGGAAATGGGAAATACACTTTTTACTTGTATTGATTGTAATCATTCACTTAAGAAATAGAATGTAACCACACTATAATTTTTATATTGCTTGAAATATTTTGCTGGGGTATACAACTGTAAAAAAAAGAATAAAGAAGTAAGAAGGAAGTCATCAGGAAAGAAGAAGAAAAGAAACATCAAGGTAGAAAAACAGAACAGAAAAAGATAGAATAGAAGAAGCAACAGAAGAGTAAAATGAAGAACTAAGCTTTGGCTCTCAGAAAAGTCCTGGTGTGTCTGTTTGTCCAGTATTTCACCTACTCTGCATCTCTTCAGTTTCTCTGACTTGATGAAGGCTTGCCTGTTCATCAGCACCTTAGGTGAGATTCTGACTTTGTGTGTGTGTGTGTGTGTGTGTGTGTGTGTGTGTGTGTGTGTGTGTGTGTTTTCCCTTTTTTGCTAGCCCCACAGAATTAAGTTTTACTCCCTCAGAAAAAAAGTCAATGGAGTGATTACTCTGCTCCACGGCCCCTCCTTCAGTTCCTTAGCTGCTGAAGCCTGGTCTTTCCAGCAGAGACAAACTAATTTGAGTGGCCTGTGCTGCCACCTGAGGCCATGGTGATGTCCTGGCCTAGGCTGCTGCTGAGGGACATGTCTAGGTCCGTGGTTCTGTTGCAGGCAGGGTTTGCATTGATGTCCGTGGCCCATGTTACCACTAAAATCCATGGCGATGTCAGTGGTCTGGGCTGCTACCTGAGGCCATGTTAATGTCTGAGCACTTAGATGTCCCACCCCTGGATAGCTGCCACATTTAGGAGAGCTGACCCAGCCCCTTGCCACACAATGCTGGCAGTGAAGGGAGTAAGTAATAGGGAGCGGGCCTTCCTCTGGAGGTGTCAGCACTTGAAGTTGATCCTGCCCCTTGCTGGCTCTGGAAATACTAGCCCCTCCTTCAGTGGTCACACAGTGGGAGTCGAGGCCCTTCGAAGACTGATCAACTTCCCTATCACCCAGACCCAGATCCTAGGGCCTTGACTTGGCCCACGCCAACACCTACTCCATCTATGAGCTGCTGGAGCATGTGAAGAGGCCGGTCCTGTGGAAGCATAGGCACAGGATTTCCCTGACTCTGAGCAGCAGCATGGTATCTGAAAGTCTTGGGGATCCAGTGTCAATGGTATCGCAGAAGCCAGAGGCTTTGAACCAGACCAATTCATTGCAAAGAACACTTGCAAGTAAAGCTGTTTGGGCAAAAGGGTCTACTGCCGTGACACACCTCAGCACTCAATGCCACTACAACAAATGAGTGTGATGGTGAGGTGGGACACGGTGGTAGGAGTGGTACAAGAACGGCGACAGCTGTGACTGGTATGAGAGAAGGTTGTGATTGATAGAGGAGCAGGTCATCGCCCAGAGGGGTCAGCGAGATATATTATTTTTATCTTATTTTTTATTTATTTATTTATTTTCTGTTTGGGGGAGGTTACAAGGTTGGATATGGAAGGACTGGGAAATGAGTGGGACTGAAGTGCATGACTTGGCATTTCCAAAGAATCGATAAAAAATATTAAAGAAAAAATAATTTTTGTAGACCTTGACAGTTTCTCTGTCTTGATAGCAAAAATACTTCTTACATTCCAACAGTAAGAGAAGATGGTTACTTTGTGTTTTTCTATTTAACTTTTACAAAAAAGGAGGAACTTAGAACAATAATACATGTGCCAAACAATGTCACTTTCTGAAATTAAACCGAACTCTGAACAACTGCCCCCATTCCTGCACCAGGCTGAAAAGTCAGGGCTTTACAGGTGGCCAGTTCTCAGATGTGAACTCTGAGGTGCTCCAGTGTGTAAGAGGGAGAGGTTCCCAGAATCCCGACACAGAATGGAAAAATGAGAATCTGCTTTTATTAGCCCAGAAAGAAGGCAAATGCTCTGTTATGGGAAACATTCAAGCACAACAGGAGTTACAAAATCAGAAATTCGAGCTTTCAGCCTTATTACTTCCCCAATCAGATAGGCAGTGAATAATTATATCTACTACTGGAGAGAGTGTGAACTCTGTTAAAATCACTGTTTTGTCCTTTGACTCTAAATACTCACTTTGACAGATTTATCCTCCAAAAAACATCTACAAGTGCTTAAGGGATGTTTTTTATTTCATTGTTCATAATGGAAAACATTGAAACGTTCCTCAGCAGGGGGCTAAGTAGTTCATAGTCTATCTTTCCCTGTGCTGTCCACTGTGTAGAGATTAGTTACCATGTCTACTAGTCATTAATGTATAGCTTGCTTTCTGAGTACATAATAGAGTTTTAAAAAAGGAAATAAATGGCTTCAGTAATAATTTGCTATGAATTTGTCTGTGTGTATATGCATGTTTTCATGTGTGCATGGTGCATGAGGTCAACACTGAGAACGTGTGTGGAGGCCTGAGGTTGGGCATCTTCGCTGGTCACTCTCCACCACAAGGTCTCCCAGATGAAACCAGATCTCAGCATAGGAGTAGTCTAGTCAGCAAGCTTGCTCTGCGGATTTTTGTCTCCACCTTTAGAGAGTTAGAATGAGGCTGGTGCAGCAGCTGTGTTATACCCACCCAGTTTTTATGTGAGAGCTGAGACTCTCAACTCTCCCTCATGCTTGTGCAGTAGGCACTTGATAGCTGTAGTCATCTAGTCCTAGTAACAATGTTTCTGTGGGCACATGCAGAAATTACATCAGATGTATTGGATAAATATATTTTTAAAACTATGTTTACTTCTTTTCACCTTTAAAAAGATTCACTTTATTAGAAGTGTGTGTGTGTGTGTGTGTGTGTGTGTGTGTGTGTGTACATGATGTGTGAGTGTGATTTAAAGTCATTCTGCTTCCGCTATCTAATGTTCCTGTTGGTAAGGTGAAACCATAGCTGAACATCCTGTAGGCAAGAACATCTCATGTTTTATGAACGTACATTTAGAAGAAGGAAAAGGTCTAATAAATTTTAAACTACTTTATCTTGCTTTTTATAGCATGTTTACATATATCCATATAGCTCTGGCTTGCATTCATATTATTTGATATTCTATCTTAGTCATTTAATGTTATTTCATGTACACCTTTTCACTTGTTACTGTATTTATCAAACTTGTCCTGAATAGTACATCATCAGCAAGTTTATTTGCTCTTCAGAGGAATTTTGTTGTTTTCAGTTTCTGCTATCTTTAGAGGCACCATCCTGCAAGCATACTGTACAAATACTGTCTCTTCCTGATTTATTTTTTCAAGTAGTAATATCCAAACTCTAATATTAAATATATTTAGTGATCTTTTTATGACATATGTTTCATGTAAATTGACTCAGTCAGTCTTTGAAATTGCGATTAAGTAAACACTCAGTTAAAATGAAACTAACAACAAACGGTTTGAATATTTTTAAATCCTGAACATGTAACAAATACTTGGCATATATTACCAGATTACTTTTCAAAAACGGAGCCAGTTACATATGTAACATATGTGCTGTAACTTCGACACAATGCCACCATTTTAAGTCTCAGAATTACTGTGATTGCTGTCCTAATAGGCAAGTTCCTTCCTGAAGTTTTTACAAATACACTTCGCTATAAAAAGCAAAAATGTTAAACCTCAAAGCCCATCCTATTATCTGACAAAGAATCTACTCAGAAACTCAATTTACTTTGTTCTTCTGGTTTTCTATTTACACTAGTGAATTTTCATTCAACCAAAGGAAAAAAAATATGTGGACAATGTTCAGAGATACATAGAGCTGAGGGGCCATTATCAACTTTATATACAGGCAAAGACTTACTACTTATAGAAGTGGCCATTTAGAAATATACTACAATACACCCATATGGCTACTATTTCTGCAAAATGGAGAATCTATTCACATTTATTGTAGTTCTCTGTCTTTTTGAAGCTTTTTCTGAAATATATAAAGCAGCCACTGTCTTCTTCACATCCTTTACCCATAAACCAGATTTTGCTGCAACCAAAGGGACAGGGAAGATATGTATATTCTGTTGCTCTGCCCTTTAGAGGAAACTTGGCCTCTATTGGAGCTGTGTGGAAAACTCAAAGCACAAATATTAAACACCCCTTTCAAATGATACCAGCAATTTTTCCTGTCTGTGCCTTCTTTCCTAGAACCAGTCAACTTGGCTTTGCCATTGTATATTTTTGCTTCTAGTCTGGGTCCCACCAAACCATTATTCTGTGTTTTGGAATAATATCATGCAGATGTTACATAATTTATAACGGCCTTTATGTGTTCTTGTTCCTTACTCACAAAGGAAAGGGGTAGACCCCGAGAAGCCAAGCAGCAACATGAAAAGAGAAAGGTTCACATGGGTTCCATGTGCTGATTACATACTTAGTTTCCTTGGCAAGGTTGACAAATGATGTCTTCAGCCAGTATCTTGAGCCAATGTGTCATTAAACAAATGAGGTCCTTCACCCTCACAATAGATTCCTTGACAAGATTCACTCAGAATTTCCCAAGGAACAGTGACAGCTGTGAGATTCCTGCCCTCTTCTCTCTTTTCCTGTTACTAATGAGTTCTGATAGTCTGGGGCTTGAACTAAACTTTGAGGGCATAAAACAAAGTTGCTTTCTGAACATAAAAGAGTTTGCCCAAGTAATTAAAAAGAAAACTTCAGCATTATGATGCCCTAGCCAAGCAAACTGAGTAAAAGCTGGTACAAGAGAACCTTTCTGACTCTTTCTGACAAGAAGAGTCTTTTCTCCTCCTGGCAGATGAAGTTAGGTCTTTATTTATTTTATTTTTGATAATTTCACATGAGTACTGTATTTATATAATTTCTACCCCATATCCCCTCTAACTCTACCTGTGTCCTCTTCTCAAGTTAATGATTTCTTTATTATTGTTGCACATATGTGTATATATATATAAATTACTGAGCCCACTTTGTGTTGCTAGTATGTAGACATGTATAGTGCTGATCGCTTGGGATAGGATAACCTATCAGGGAGCTTGTCCATAAAGAAAACCTCCCTGCCCTTCAGCTGCCATTGATTGCCTATAGCTCTTTATCTAAGGAGGGAAGCTGTTATATTTCCAAATCCATGTCGGCATGCCAAATGGCATTGTCATTAAGCAGGGTCTTTTTCACCCTGCTATATCACTGAGATTTCTTGGGTACAGCTTCTCTGCTATGTCTAGAAGAGGCTGCTTAGCAGTAGGTTTACTTTCCATCCTCTCTTCTGTGGTTTTTTTTCCCTGAGCTTTATGTGTCATAGTTGAACTGTAGGTAGATCACTAGGATGGGGCCTAAGTCTCCCATGTTCACTTATTCTTTATATTTTGGTCTTTGTAACAGTGTCCACATGTTGAAAGAAAAAAAAAAAGCTTCTTAGGCTTACTAGCCAGGGCTATAGAGGCCATAGACCCTAAAAGAGAACCTACTACTGTAATTGTCCTCAACCAACATAATTTCAGAGAAAATTTATTTCTCAGAAGTATATTACATTATCATAGGCAAATATCATCTAGCACAGAAGGTAAATAGTAGTATGGTGTCTGTTTAAGAATTGCTTAATTTGGGGGGCTGAAAAGCTGGGAGGAATTGTTGCTATTGCAGGGGACCTGAGTTAAGTTCCCAGCATCCATCATGGTTAGGTCATAACTGTCTGCGATGCCAGCTTCAGGAAATCTGACGCCCTCTTCTGGCCTCTAGGGTAGCTGCACTTAAATCTTCACACACACACACATGAATAAAAAATAAAAAATAAATCTTAAGAGAGAATTTATGTAGCTCTCATTTTATATCTAAATTGTGATCAGTTACATACCTGTATCTACATAAAGGTATGCATATGGATTTATAGAAGAGGTCCTCCACTTGCATATTTGAAAGAGTTATATGTATAAAGATGGAGATGATTTGAAAGGCATATTTACCTCAAACTGAAGACAATTTACCATAGATTAAGGAGAAAGAAAGCTATATTAAAAAGTGACTATGATGAAATAAACACCTATTGCTTAACATTTCAAGTTTTTGAAATATTGACTCAATCATGCTCTAATTATGTGCAATACAAATGTTTAGTATCTTTTAAACTTAATCTTTTAAGTTAATCTTAAAAGTTTACTTAATATTTCCTAATTCTATTAAGAATCTATTTTATACATCTTTTTGTATTTTTGTCCTTTTGCCCAAAATAATAGTCAGGGTTAGGGTAACACTTGATAACTGTAGCAAATTTGGATTCTACAAATTGCATTTTATCAAGATGCAGTGGCATGAGCCATAATCCCAGCTTCTTAGGAGGCAGAAGCAGAGAGATCACTTAAGTACAGGAGATTGAGACCAGCCAGGACAACTTACTGAGACCCATTCTTACTAATAAATACAAGATAATTTTTAAAGTTAATTTTCTATTACTTGTAAAAATACATTTTACATGGGTTAGAAGTATATTTTAATGATAGATTGTACACTTAGTATGCACAAAACTGAGTTCAATTCTCAGAAGATATATCACACATATACACGATGCACATTTTTAAAATGTCTTTCTCTGGATTCTTAATTTTTAGTATATCTATATGCTACTGTTACACTGGTTCAGTTATTTAAGGCCAAATCAAAGATGTAACCATAGATTGTTATCAATGTGTTAGAAAGTAAAATCAAATTTCTATGTTAAACATGGGTGATATTCTTGTAACTATCATTATAACAAGCATTCTAATCTCAGACTTATTAGGCATCAGTCACAAAAATTATTAAGAATAGCATCCCAATTTCAGTGAGGAGCACTCTGCTTTTCTTAGGAAGTAAGAAAAGAAATAATCGAAGTACATTTGGTGTGCAATTGGTATGTAGGAAGTTTGCTGACCTTTCCCAAGCTATCTGATAAGATGTCATAGCTGATCTACTCAAAGCCACTGAATTAAACATTTCTCCCCCAAGCTCTTCACCTGTGGGAACCAAAGTTAAAGGCTTCTAGTTAACGGTTTGAGACTCTTAATTTTCTGTTTCTATTCTGTGTTATATGAGTTTGTAAAACACAAACACCTATTTCCCTTGCTTTACATGTGCTAATGCTTTATAATTATCAGAGTTTTTGCTTTTTAATAGCTCTGTGATGTCGGAAATACTGTATTTCCAATTATAGAGTGTGAATACCGTCAGAGAGAGTAAGTGGCTTGTCCAAAAAGTTCTGGATGAAACACAAAATCTGCACATTTCCAAGTGACACTGACATTATTGATGTCATATTTAATGTCTGAAGACCATTCTTAAAGCAAGACTATTCTCAACCACATCTGTCAATTCCATGGTTCTGTCCTGACTGGAGACCAATGAGCCATGCTATGAGCTTTCTGACACATATGTTAAATGTGGAGGAAATCAAATTGACATGCTGAGTCTTGCTCTGACAATTATCATTACCTTTTATTTGCACATTAAAATTCTTTGGAATAGTAGGACCTATCGGAGTTTCTGGTCTCCTGTCAAATCCATTCCCCATCACCAGCAGAGAAAGCAAGGTTACACACCACTTTCAGTCTTTTTCAATTTAGTTCATACAGCTGCACTGAAGAACTTTAAGGACTTAGAAGTTGGTATAAAAACTCTGCTGCTTCTGTCCTGGGAGAGTTCTCCAGGTTGAAAGCTACTGACAGAACCTCAAATCCTCAAGACAATTATGCAGCAGCTGCTCTTAGCTAGGAATTAGTTTTAAAGTATGCTTACAAGAGGAAGTAAGCAGTGGAAGAACATGGCCACACCTAGGGAGGCCATATCTTCATAGTATTCATGAAGCTGTGAACTTTGTAATATATAACTTCAATTATAATTTGCATTTTAATGATCACAGCTGTCATGTGGTGTAACTTTTTCTCTCCTGTTCTACAGATAAAAGCCAAATCTAATGGTTTTATGTGAATTTATGTAAGGTCATATGAATTGTCAGAACATAGACCAAAATGGAGTCACATGAGGATAATTCTGAGTGTTTGCTTGGTGAGAAAATTCCAAGAAAACAAGACAAAAGCTTTATGACCTCAGTTTCTTCAAAAACACAGAATTGTTCTTGGATTATGCTTTCCTGCCCCTCCCAGGTTAGTGGAGTTTATTTCAGATTATTCAGATTAGCATGGTTTTGTTCATGTGCAGTTGTTCCCCATGTGCACCCTGCCCTTGTGTTGTACACCTTACTCACGTGACTCCTCTTAACCCTCAGAGTATAAATTGGCTGTTGCTCTGAATAAAGTGGGATAGTGCGTGAGACTTTAGTCCACTTCATTTATCAGCTCCATTCTCCCAGGTCCCACCTGTTGCATGAATCTTAAATGGTCCTTAAAAAAACAAAAACCCAGAGCCAGATTTTGAGGTAAATGCTGAGGGATCAGAGAGACAAAGGAACAAGCCACTAGAGAAACTTCTCACCCCGCAACTCCATGAATCCTTTGACTGAAAGCCTCTGAGTCTTCAGCAGAAAGGTCTCAGCCAAAAGGGCACTCCAGCCAAAAAAGCTTCTAGTTTCTGTCTCCTCATGCCTTATATACCTTTCTCTGCCCAGCTATTTCACTTCTTTCCTAGTGCTGGGATTAAAGGCACGTGACTCCCAAGTACTGGAATTAAAGGTTTGTGCCACTAACTACTGCCTGGCTCTGTTTCTCTCCTAGACTGAATCAATCTCATGTATTCTGGGGTGGCTTAGAACTTACAGAGATCCAGATGGATCTCTGCCTTACAAGTGCGGGGATTAAAGGTGTGTGCCACCACCACCTGGCTCCTATGTTTAATCTAGTGGCTGGCTCTGTCCTTTGGTCCTCAGGCAAGCTTTATTTGATAAACAATATATCACCACACCCACCTCCAAGTACAGTGGATAAAAATTATAATAAAAAATAGATCTGGGATTTACTTCTCAGCCCAGTATGTACCCTGCCCTATATAACTGACATTATGTCCATCTATACAAGAGCCAAGAATAAAACAAGACTGCCGTGGCTGTACATGCCTAACTTGTGAACACAGTACAAGTTTCTTAATTCTTTTAAAGCTCCTTTGCTGAATATTCAAAATGAAAATACTACTGTCCTTTCATATTTCTTTTTCATGTGAAATGTAGCAATTTTAGGGTAATAAGAATAATGTATAATATATAATAGGTGACAGGTAAACCCAGTATTAAACTCCCCTCCATTAATAGGAAGAGTGGGGTCAGAATATTACCCCAAGTTTGAGGTCAGCCTGGGCTATACAATGAGTTCCAGGCCAGCCTGGAGATTAGATCTTATCTCAAAAAAATTACTTTCTCTAAGTTTAGCAAGATTATCAGGGCCAAAAGTATGTACTAAAACCCAAGACTAAAAGTACATACTCTCTTTTACTCATCCTATATTGGTACTCCCCACGGTTCTCTCTCAAAGTCGACATTATATTAAAGTTATCTGCTTATGCATTTTTATCCATTTTAGAGTATAAACGTCTCCATGCCTTATTCAGATTTGAATTCACAGTTCATAAAACTCATTAGGCATGTAATACATGTATATATTGGCAATCAAGGCTTGAGCAGTACTGTCCAGGAATGTTGATGAGTAAAGGCACTAACTCAAGAAAGCTGCCATGTTCTATTGCAATCTGGCTTGAGAAGGTAAGACCAATATTACATTCACTTACTCCCTTAATTTAATAAACATTCACTGAGTAATACAATGGTAGGCACAACGATAAACCTTATGAGCAAGGAGCTGAAAATACAGTGGGCGTCCAGGTTACTGTATGAAAGAAGATTATGCTGTAACTGTGGCATAGGGGTCTGGGGTTTTATAGAGGGGTAGAAGAGACACATCTGGAAAGCATTAAGGAAGAAAGGCTGATCTGAGCTGAGAATTTTAATTTTAATTTTTGGTCTTTCTCAGTAACTTGGGCTGATCTGGAAGTTACTATACAGCCAAGGGGGCTTTAATCTCATGGCAATCCTCCTCCTCACTATTGCCCCACCCTACCCCTACTCCGGGATTATAGAATAGGAGCTCTGAGTTGTCTTAATAAGTGAGGAGGAGTTTCCAAGGATGATTGAACTACAGGTTTTCAAAAACTCCACCCATGAAAGCATTCAGAGTTGCTGGCTTGTGATCTCTCTCTCTCTTTTTTTTTTTAAACAAATGTGAGCCCCATCAATTCAAAGTTTCCTGACTCAAGACATAATCTTGAGTAACTTTTTTTTTTGTTTGTTTTTTGAGACAGGGTTTCTCTGTGTAGTTTTAATGCCTGTCCTGGATCTCGTTTTGTAGACCAGGCTGGCCTGGAACACATAGAGATCTGCTTGGCTCTGCCTCCCGGGTGCTGGGATTAAAGTCGTGTGCCACTGCTGTCCAGCTTTGAGTAACTTCTTAAAGACAATACTACACATTCCAAAATACTAGCTACAGGTGCAGCCAAAGGCACTGATGTTCCCACCACTACCTGGGAATTAAGACTGACAAAGAATGATGCCAGGGTATCAGGGTGAGTTTTGGTCCCTCAGCCCTGTGGGACCACTGGGCTCCTCTCTGCTTCTGCAGTTACCTGAGATCTACCCTCTGGCACTCAGCCTGTAAAGAAAGCCTTCCTTAAGCTCTGGCTGCCTTAGTCAATGCCTAGAATAAGCTCTTTTCAGTCTTTTCCCCAAAGTTAGAGTCATGAGCCCACAATGCCCAGGTCTCAAACACCTGCCTCCTCCTTACTGACAGTATAACTTCAGGTCAGCACTCCAATAAAAGCCTAAACTGTGTCATAATTCTGGGTGAGGCTTAATCCTAGGCTTGTGTTGGGATACCTGCTCACAGGCAATGCTCTCTAAGTGCTTCATATTGCTTTTGTACCTTTTCTCTTCTCTTGACCTAGATACATGAATAATGCTTCATTGTTTTAAAATGGAGAGCTGTTCGAATAAGCCTATATAGTGTTTATGAACTACGGTGTTCATGAACTACAGTTATGGACTCTCATAGACTACTCAGTGTTGTAGGTTGGACTGTAGTTTAGTACCTTTTTAACACTGGGTCAGTCCTCAACACCTACTTAATTTAAAATAAATAAAGAATATTTAACATTTTATTTCTACTGCAGGGAGCCGTGCTCTACAAGCCTAGCCCAGTGTCAGAGTGATCAGTCCTCCATGCATTCATAATAAGTAAGCAACTAGCCAAAGTACCTCATTTGAAATAAAACGAATAGTTCTTACTCATGGAAGGTGCTGGCCTCGGACGTTACAGTAGACCTCAAAAGAAGGACTGTTAAACTTTCAACACACAGAAAACTGAATCTTAAAGACAATGGTGTTTTCTTCCCACTTAGGATCCTTAAAATAGTAACAGGCATGGAAAAAGAGACAATAAAAAGAGCAGGGCATGGTGGCACAGGCCTTTAATCCCAGCACTAGGGAGGCAGAGGCAGGTGAATCTCTATGAGTTCAAGGCCAGCCTGGACTACAGAGAGAGTTCTAGGACAGCCAGTGCTACACAGAGAAACCCTGTTTAGAAAAACCAAACCAAACCAAACAAAACAAAACAAAGAAGGGAGACCACTTCTTTCTTTTTAAAGCTAGACCTGTTAGCTAGGGATCCCCAGAGACTCCCTGTCATCCCACCTGAACTGCTGTAGTCACACAAGCTTGTGGTTGTACCCACCTTTTACATGGGTGTTGAGTAGCCATGGATCCCTATGCTTGCAACAGCAAGAACTCCTACCCACTGAGCCATCTCTTCTGTCCTTATGATTCCGTTTAGCAAGGAAAGAGTAGACCTTCTATGCTAAAGACTGGTGGAACCAGTAGTGATTTTTAAAATGCAATGTCCTAGTTTTAAGTTTTATAAAACACCAGGAATTCCAAGAGACAGACCCATATAATTTAAAACTAAACGAGAGGGAAAAAAGTTGTAGAAATAGACACTTTATTGACCCAAATATTAGCAGAAAGAATTTTAAGTAGTTAATATGTTCAATGAAATAGAGGAAACAATGGTAAATTAAACCAAAGTTAGCATTTACCTCTATACAGTTGAACAGAAATACTAAAACTGAGAGGACAATATAAGAACAAAGAGATTTAGATAATTTATAAGAAGATTAATAACCCAATTAATGATCTATAAGCCAGACCAATAGATACCTTCCAAAATAAAATAAAAATATTTTATGTTCAATATTTTATTTAAATTAAATTTCATAGATTTTTGAAAATTTATATCCCCTGAGCACATCCTTTTTGAGATGGTGTCTCTTTATGTAGCTCTGGCTATCCTGGAACTCACTATACAGGTTACTAGGAATTCAGTAATATAGGTAAATCAGGCTGGCCTCAGATTCACAGAGATCTGCCTGTCTCTGCTTTGCCGGTGCTAGGATTAAAGGTGTGAGTCACCCATGGTTAGCCTTCACAGAAGAAAATATTAGAGGCTTCGCATATGCTTCATGGTACTGTCTGCTTAATAGTTCAGATTATTACACTCCTCTTGTTTTCAATTATAAATACACTTCCTGTGGAGAGGAGTGCAGGACTGTGAATGACGTCCAGTTCCCGGTGTTGCTGGGTGAGTCTCCTGAGGCTTCATTTACATGCAGGGACCAGAAAATGAGTGACACAGAACAGTTGTTGTTGCTTTAGGCTAAGATGTGGATTTGTTCCAAGGAATAAGAAGGGTTTTTCTCACACCCAACTTTCAAAATAAAGCAACTGAATCTCTCTAAAAATAATAGCAACAAACAATCTATCACCAAAGACCAGGTATCAACTGAAAAAATAAACTTCTCCCTCTCAGTGGGTGGGAGTCAAAACCAACTGTCAGATTCACATTTCTGTTTCTTTTCTACTTAATTCAGTGTCCCTTCCAGTATGTTGGAATAGTCTGGGCTGCTCTAGGTGGCAGGGAAGAAAGCCAGAAAAAGCAACCTGACTGCTATGTACAGATGATAGGACCTGGACCCAACCTTGGACAGTCAGCCTCTTTCTCTGTCTTTCCCATCCTGAAAGTACATTCCTCTCTCCACATGCTCCTCTTTTGCCATATGAATGATTTCATAAAATAGAATATGGGATAAAATATATTTCAGGCTAATTTAAGCCATTACTCTCTTGGAAAAAAAAAAATCACCCAAAGGAGCCAACATTTAGTAGGTACGAAGAACAGATAGTGGTTACCTGGCAATTCTGTTCAACTTTAAAAGCTTTTTAAATGAGATTACTTAATGAGTTGAAAGGAAAAAAGGAACATCAGTTAGAAAATGAGTTTGTTTGTTTTCAGTAAGGAACAATTAGAGTAAATGGACCAGGTTTTTCAAGGCTATTATGTTTCATGGGCTCTATTTCAAAATTTCATTAAAGAATTCTAAGGAAATAAAAACTTCAAGTATCATTTTGTCCAAGATGAAGGTGCCTGAGATCCAGAGGAGGGGGAAAGTTAGAGCACATCTGCAGGAGTCTTAGAAGTTTCATGGGCAGACAGTGTAGGATAAAGCCATAAATATCAAGAGCAAAGCAACAGGGATTCTGGTTCCAAATTATACTCTAACTTGTCCATTAAAGCATCTTGAGAGAATATTAACTGCCTAGTTTAATAAACAGTAATAACAATGGTATAATGAATCTTATAGTTTGCAAAGCAGGTCTCTCTCTCTCTCTCTGTTTCTCTCTCTCTCTCTCTCTCTCTCTCTCTCTCTCTCTCTGTCTGTGTGTGTGTGTGTATGTGTGTGTGTGTGTGTGTGACTTGGATGAAATAATGGACAAAATGACAAACCTCCTCCCACTTCTTTCTTCTATTCTTTCCCTGTCCAAGGTGTGATTTTAAGTGAAACTCCATCATTTCCTTTTCTGCCCTAACAGCTCTAATATACTTCATTATGGTCACTATAATGAATTCATCTGTCATCTCTCACTAATTAGCAAAATTTAGTAGGTGTTTGTACTCTTGAAGGTAGTGTATTCATTTAAACGCACATTCACATTAGTCCTCTACACTGAATTGAAGGCAGAGTGTGGTAATAGACTTATTATTTAAGTTAATAAACTGTTTGGGGACATTGTTTTAAAATATTGATCTTATTTTGGAATTTTAGTGGCACACTGTCTAGACTGGTTCTTCTCAAGGTAAAAAAAATGTATTATTCACTTTACAACATATTTATCTACATTTTTCTGTACCTTCAAGTGAAAGATGAAAAAATGAAACAGAAAAATAAATAACATATTTTGGATGTTTTAAATTTTTTTCTGTTTTCTTATTTTTGGTTTTATTTAATTTTGCTTTTAAAACTCACCTATTTAAAAATAGGACTGATTAGTTAAACATCTGGGGTAAAGTGACACGAGTCCATTTCAGGAAAGGCCCAGCATCAAGAGACCTGAGGATATTGCTGAACAGAATGTTTGTCTGACAATTGTGTCTCAAAGAGGCTTTGCTACTCAGAGATACCTTTCCTACCCCTTCCGGTTTGCATTCCTCAGAGTCAGATTTCAGCTAAGGGAATGGAAATTAAATAAAGGTGCATTAGAGAACACACAGTCTTCAAATAACATGATCTCAAATTCATGAACTTCATCAAACATTTAGCCAGAAGTCTTCAAGAAAATACCTCTGGGTCAATCTTCCCAAGTTTTCACCTCAAACATAACATGAGCATCATACACAAATGATTATTACTCAGCAATGTGCCTGTGTACAATACTAAGTGTTTTCATAATAGTCTTTCTCATCCAAGGAATAAAACAAATAACTCACAGAAACACATTTTCTCAGACATGTTTCCATATGAAGATTGCTTCAATTTCTTTCTTTGGGCTTCCAACCTTTTTCTCAGTTGTTTATTACAATTGTTTCCATTAGTAAACATACTACTGAGTAGCTAGCTCTACAGCAATCTCAGAGCTCCTCTGTGTGTCTGTCATTTTTAGGTAAGAGCCACTCTATGAAGACAAAAGATACCATATCCCATGAGGAAACATAAACTAAACTAAAGGGAAGTACAAGTTTTAATCAATAGCATTTTAAAGGCAAATTACATGAAATTAAATTTATGTTAGTTTTATAACCATCACCCCTCTAAACCTATAAACCCAACCAAAACACACAGAAAAATAAAACAGAAGGAGAAAGGTAATCAAATACTTGATGTGAGGTCACTATGGGTATACCTTGGAAGGGGATATTAACACCCCAGTCCTTCATTCTTTCCTTGCTTCTTAGCTGCCATAAGGTAAGCAGCTTCTTCTGTCACTTGCTCCCCCACTAATGGCCACAGGCTATTAAACAATAGGGTCAACTGGCTATATCCGTAAACCTCTAGAAATGTGACCCAAAACAAAGTCTTCATCTTCTAACTTGATTTATCTTTGGAATTTGTTATACAGTTGCCTAACATACCATTATATATCAGAATCCTGTCCAAGACTCACCACACATGGTATCCCTTTGTGCTTAAGAATGCAAATTGTTTATATGTGAAAGTTGGAACTATATGTAATGTTTCTACTGGACATTAGTTTTTTATGTTCCAAAATTTCACAAATTACTTAATGAAGTACTCAATAATTATAATTGGAGTATTATCATAGCTCTTATTAAATTCCATTGAATAAAGTCCAACGTTATAAATTTTGTACATGTTTCATGTTTGTCTTTTTCAACACTCAAGGAAAGATTGAGGTTGCTGGTTTCCAAAGAAGGTTCTTTGGTGGTATAAGGACGCGACCTATTATTTGGAACCCATTTATGTGCCTGTAAAGCAGAATCCCTCTGTCAAAGGTCCACAGATTTATAAAGTGACAATGTAATTTTCCATGATTCTAGAAAACATTCAGAAACTCTGAAGTCTTTTTTACTTGCTGGAAGTTGACTTTTTTGTTTTGTTTTGTTTTTCGAGACAGGGTTTCTCTGTGTAGCTTTGTGCCTTTCCTGGAACTCACTCTGTAGCCCAGGCTGGCCTTGAACTCACAGAGATCCGCCTGGCTCTGCCTCTCGAGTGCTGGGATTAAAGGTGTGCGCCACCACCGCCCGGCAGAAGTTAACTTTTTAAAGGACTCCCAATATGTATATCAGTTAGTGACTGTGTGAGTACTGACATAATCAAGAATGCATCATTTTTGACCCGCCACACTAGTGGAAGCCCATGAACTGTGGACTGGTGGCTGTGGAGCCCCTACGGGACTGGACTAGGCCCTCTGGATACAAAGACGGTTGTTAGGCTCAAACTGTTTGGGGGTACCCAGGCAGTGGGGTCAGAATCTGTCCCTGGTCTATGTTCAGGCTTCTGGGAATCCGGTGTCTGTGGTGTGACACCTTGCACAGCCTTGGTGCAGTGGGAAGGAGCTTAGACCTGCCTAGGCTCAGTGTGCTGGGCTCTGCTGTCTCCCCATGGGAGACCTGGATTTGGGGCATGTGGGGATGCAGGGAGGCTTGGGAGAGAGGACTGGGGGTGGGAGGAGTGAAGAGGAGGAATCTGTGATGGTATGTGGAGTGAGCAGAAAATTTCTTAATAAAGAAATAAAAAAGAATGCATCATTTTAAAATCTTGGAAATATTGCTCCGCCTACCCAGTGGAGTTCGCCCTGACCAAACTGCCCTAAGACAAAAATGAGAGAGAGCTCATGGATTATGAGAAGGGTTTACTGTCTGTAGAAAAAAAAAAAAAAATTCTAGCTACCACTGACAAGTGTGAAGTTCAAAAGGAAAGGACCGCACATATCTCCCAACGCAAATGATCATGAAAGATACCTTTTGGCCTTTCAGAGTGAAGCCACAGTAAGCCAAGCAGGGATCAATTGCAGGTAGGAGACAACAGTCTACTCTTTTCATGCAGAAAAGATCTAATTCAGGAAATCTTGGAATAACTAGAAGAACAGGATTCCCAGCTAGACTGGATTTTAGAGAATGATTTTCAGAGTAACTCCGATAAACTAGTGCATTAAGGGAACTGTGCATTAGTACTTCCTGGAATGGGAACTGCTGGATCCAGGATCTGACTACTTAAGTTGAAATTTTGAGAGGGCTGGCTGAGATGATCCAGTTTCAAAGACTACTTGAATAAGGACTTGAGATAAACCCTGAACTTTGGCAGTATGGATAACAAAGAATTTTTCCTAGAATTTGACAATTAACCCAAATTTTTCCTTTTCAGAATAAAGATACCTTCTCCCATACCCAGCAGTGAAGAAGCTGCCTCTGCACTGTGGGTTTCAAAAACACCATACCTTGAGGAAATAACTGAGGGAATAAATTTGCCCCTTCAAAACTTTAAACTCTAAATCATTCTGTATCTGCTACACTTGGACCTGCTACAATGAATGCTCCCTGCTCATTCTTCCCTCCTTTCTTAACTCAGTCTGGGCACAAGTCTTGGATCTGTACAACTAAGCAAAAGAGAATTAAATTCCTCAAAAAATTACAGCATCAAAAGAAAGTGGGGAAAGTGGTTTTTAACTTTACCTGGGAACTCTTAGTGTTCTCATTTGTATCATCAGCCACTAAGGGCAGGGCTTAGCTGTGACAATTCCTCAATCTAATTCATCAGCAATTGCCCCCTCTCTTACAGTTAAATTGTATTTATTTATTTAGTGTGTATGGTTCACAGTGTGTGTGGAGGTCATGAGAGACTCACTCACTGGCTTGGAATTCTCTACATAGGCCATGCTGGCTGACCAAAGAGTGCCAGGGATCTATCTACCTGTCCCTGCCTCCTCTGCACTGGGGTTATAAACATATGGCACCATACTCTGCATTTTCTACTGGATTCGGGGGACCGAACGCTAGTCCTATACTGGAAAGGCATGCACTTTATTGAGTGAATATTTCTTCAGCCCAAATATTAAATTTACTAAACAAAACCTAGATAGAATGTACTGATGTACTAACATTAAACATTATGTTACCAGTGTTAATATTAAAAGCAATAATAAAAGTAGTTTTCGAGTATAACTCAGGGGTGCAGCTTATTGTTGGCATGCATGAGGCCCTGGGTTCAAGCTCCACCAATTAACAACAAGAACAGGAGGAAAGCCACACTGTCATTCTTGTTTGATACCATCCCCATGTACAGGCCATTTTTCCTCCAGGAAATTCTCACGGAATGGCCTGTGCTCTGTGGACAACCTTTCCTGGACATTGTGATGTGCTGTTGACGGAGACCCCATCAGCACAGCACCTAATTACTTCCACAGGCAGGCTGCTCCAGCTCGCAGCAGAGCCCTGGGGGAAAGGCTCACCTCCTTTGCCTTAAATTCCCTTCAGCATCCCTTTACAAATATGGTCAACTGTGAGCCAAATCCCTGGCTCTGCCTATGTAAAGGCACTTTCTTCCCTTGGGCAAAAATTGCCAATCTTAATGGGTTCCAGCTGTTGCATGGTTGGTTGCCTGTTCAGTCAGCCTGCAGCTTGTTGTGGCTTTTCAAAGGGCTCCTACCAGGCCTGTGGCATGTCGTCCACCCCGCCCCCCATGCAGATGGTGAAGCTACCTTTGAAAACGTGGTCCTACCCAGTTGCTGAGCATTGCCTCCAAGGGAAAGGAAATGGCTTCTTTCCGCTGCCTGGGATGGCCAGAGAGCTAGGGAGCTCAGGTTACTGGATCACTCCGGAGGCCGGCACCGGAAAGCAGGCCTGGATCAGCTCGATTAAGGTGCCTGTTTCAACTGTGCAAGCTGGACTCAGAGGACTGGAGACAGCAAATTTTCGTCTGTAAATCTCCATAGCTCTTGGGAACTTTCACACTCCAGCACATTATAAGGTGAAAATCCTGTGGACATTTGGGCCTCATAGAGAAACGATCAGCATTCGATACTCACAGCACAGAAAACAAATGTGTATGTGGAGAGAGGAGACAGGGCAAGCATCGAATTCTGAGTTCAAATTATGTCTAGTTTCTCACTAGTATTGCCATGTTGTGGTAACTGGAAGATTCATATACCAGTTCCACCCCGGTTGTGGAGTATCACTTGAATCAGTGAACGTCACTCTTTTTCAGATTTAACTGACATTTTAACTCTACACAGCTGAATTTCTTAGAAAACTTAAGATTATTCACACTCTCTCTCGTCTCTCTCTCTCTCTTTCTCTCTCTCTCTCTCTCTCTCCCTGTCTCTCTGTGTCTCTCTAACACACACACACACACACACACACACACACACACACACACACACATCTTTAGTTAACTAAATTATTTTGTTTCAATATGAAAAAATATGCATGTTAACAATTGTCAATAAAATGACCTAAGGGTAAAAATTTCCAAGCTAAGCCATCTAGTCTGAGCGCCCAAAACTGTCAGTCCTATCCCTTCTCTGCCAGCAGAAAACTAGGTTTTTCAGGGAGAAGTAATTGAGTCATAATCTCAGGAAATGAAGAGAGTGTGCATTGTTTTGGACACTGGGCAGCAGAGGTCGTTGCTTTAAACCAGGAACTATCACACAGGACTGGGAGCACAGCTTTCACAAGAAGGGGCCAGACCCTTCAACTGTTGCTGCCTTCAGAGATTCTGAGCCAAGTTCTCACTGCAGCCTTGATCATACTCCACAGACGCAGCTCCTGGTCTTCAGCATGCCATGTGAACTGTAGTTCTGTGTTATAAATGCACTGCTCCCATTTCAGGGTTATCAATTTTTCCCAAACCAGACCAACATGAACATGCTGAAGCAAAGTAGCTGGACATCCAGAAGATGGCGGTGGAAGGATGCGATTAGATAGTAGAATTCTTATTGAGTAAGTAAGTTAAGCAACACCATTTTATAGCTAAATCATGTTGCAAGGGCTGGGGAGCCTGACAAAACAAAAGGGCTCCTATGGGGATCCTGGAAGCCATCCTTCTGGGTAGTTCTTTTTTGTGCCTAATCAAAAAAAAAGGGGGGGGGGTTTCCTGGAGGTCTGCTTTAAAAATAGCAATAAACTAATGTGCTCAGCTAGTTGGTACTAATTCACAAAAGCTTTTTCTGCAGTTAAATGTGTTTATATGTATTTATAAATAATTTCCTTAAAGCGACAATGTGGCCATCATTCTGATGAATTATCTGTAAGGGCCGGAGCCTCAGGCACTTAACAAATACCTGGAGGAGTTCTGAACCCAGGCCGGTCTGCAGAGTACCCTTCGGGCTATCGTGATTCCCTCAGTGTAGCATTATCCTTCCTTCAGCCTATACAACTGACTCCCACCTAAAGCCACTATGTCAATGTTTTAAAAAGTGAGTTAATTACTCATGTGCAAAATAATCTTCAAGATCCCCAGGCAGCCTGACAAATAATAACACTTATATTTTGGATATAGTACTTCACAATCCTCTTTAAGTGTTGATCTCAGCACTCAGTTTTAATCTTATCGATTTGCTTGCTTGTTCTCTGTCTTCTCACAGATTCTCAGATGTAGACTCCTATTTCCTACTTCCAGTTTGTGGTTTGGATCTTAAATTCCCCAAAGGCCATGAGCCTATGAGGAAGAGAACCATTTAGGTGGTGGGACCTCTGTAAAGAAAGTTAGGTCATTGGGAACATTTTTTTTTTTTTTTTGAGATAGGATCTCTCTGTAGCTTTGGAGCTTGTTCTGGAACTCACTCTGTAGGCCAAGCTGGCCTCAAACTGACAGAGATCTACCTGTGTCTGCCTCCCACGTGCTGGTATTAAAAGTGTATGCCGCCACCACCACCCGGGACATATTCTTTTTTCCTTTTTTTTTGGGGGGGGGAAGAACAAACTTTTGTTGATTTATTGATTTGTTTATTTATTTATTATTAAGATATTTTCTTTTCATTTTACATACCAACCACAGATTTCCCTTTCATCCCTCCTCCCCCCCCCTAGCTTTTCCCCCCAACCCACCCTCCACTCCCACCTCTTCCAAGGCAAGGTCTCCCATGGGGAGTCAGTAGAGCCTGGTGCATTCAGTTGAGGCAGGTCCAAGCCCCTCCTCCCTGCACCAAGGCTGCACAGTGTTCCATCATAGGCACTAGGCTCCAAAAAGCTATCTTGTACATCAGGGACAGTTCCCGATCCCACTGCTTGGGGGCCCCTTAAACAGTTCAAGCTAAACAACTGTCTGACCTATCCAGAGGGCCTAGTCCAGTACTACAGGGGCTCCTCAGCTATTGGTCCACAGTTCATGTGTTTCCACTAGTTTGGTTGGTTGTCTCTGTACATTTTCCTATCATGATCTCGATGTCCCTTGCTCACAGAATCCCTCCTCTCTCTCATTGATTGGCCTCCTGGAGCTCAGCCTGGCACCTGGCCATGGATCTCTGTATCAGCTTCCATTAGTCACTGGATGAGCGCTCTATGATGACAGTTAGGGTATTCAGCCATCTGATCACCAGAGTAGGCCAGTTCAGGCACTTTCTCAAATATTGCATAGTCTAAAGTGGGGTCATCCTTGTGGATTCCTGGGAACTTCCCTAGCACCCTGTTTCTCCCTTATTGGTGAAATTATTAAGGCCACTCCACATAGTTAAAAGGGACGTTTATTTTGTGGGGTAACTCACAAATGAAGGGGTAGGTTGCAGGGTCTGGCAAAGGTATAGCGCAGTCCAGCGGTGTTCTCTGGAGAACTCTGCTCAGTCTACCTCCAGCGTCCAGGGTCCCGGAACCAAGAGAGAGAACTCCTCTCGATCCTTGGTCTTCTGCTTCCTCCTTCGCCCTGCCTTGTGGACGTGACCATTACCGAAGCCTCAATGGGGGTTGTCTTCATTTATCATGGTATCTCTTTCCTTGCTCTCCCCCTCTGTCCTTGCTCCAGCTCAAACCTCCCATTCCCCTGTGTTTTCATCCCCCATCCCTTGCCCTCCATCACCCCCCACACACACTCCCAGTTTGCTCATGTAGATCTCACCTATTTCTCCTTCACTGGGAGATCCATACTTCCTTCCTAGGGTCTTGCCTGATAGCTAGCCTCCCTGGAGCTGTGGGTTGCAGTCTGGTTATCCTTTGCTTTACATCTAGTATCTACTTATGAGTGAGTACATACCATGTTTGTCCTTCTGAGTCTGAGTTACCTCACTCAGGATGACATTTTCTAGTTCCATCCATTTGCCTGCAAATTTCATGATATCATTGTTTTTCTCTGCTGAGTAGTACTCCATTGTGTATATGTACCACATTTTCTTAATCCATTCTTTAGTTGAGGGGCATCTAGGTTGTTTCTAGGTTCTGGCTATTACAAACAATGCTGCTATGAACATAATTGAGCATGTGTCCTTGTGGTATGATTGAGCATTCTTTGGGTATATGCCCAAGAGTGATATTGCTGAGTCTTAAGGGAGATTGATTCCCAATTTTCTGAGAAACCACCATACTGATTTCCAAAGTGGCTGTACAAGTTTGTACTCCCACCAACAGTGGAGAAGTGTTCCCCTTGTGCCACAACCTATCCATCGTAAGCTGTCTTCAGTGATTTTGATCTTAGTCATTCTGACAGGTGTAAGATTGTATCTCAGAGTCATTTTGATTTGCATTTTCCTGATGACTAAGGATGTTGAGCAATTTCTTAAATGTCTTTCGGCCATTTGAGATTCTTCTTCTGTTGAGAATTCTCTGTTTAGCTCTGTAGCCCATTTTTTAATTGGATTGTTAAGTATTTTAATGTCTAGTTTCTTGAGTTCTTTATATATTTTGGAGATCAGCCCTCTGTCAGATGTAGGGTTGCTGAAGATCTTTTCCCATTCTGTAGGCTGTTGTTTTGTCTTATTGACTGTATCCTTTGCCCTACAAAAGCTTCTCAGTTTCAAGAGGTCCCATGTATTAATTGTCGTTCTCAGTGTCTGTGCTACTGGTGTTATATTTAGGAAGAGATCTCCTGTGCCAATGCGTTCAAGGCTACTTCCTACTTTCTTTTCTATCAAGTTCAGTGTAACTGGATTTAAAGAGTATATTGAGGACTCAGGTCTCTGCCTCTCTCTTTCACTTCCTGGATGTCATGACATCACCAGACTCCTCTGTTTTGAATTCCCACCCTGGTCATCTGCCTCAACCAAAGGCCCAGAACCACATAGTCATGAAACCATGGACTGAAACCTCTGGAAACCTGAGCTAAAACAAAATCGTTTCTTCTTTAGTTGTTTATCGTAGGTATTCTGTCACTTTGATGGAAAGCCATTTAATAGCTTTAGCAGCTACCTTAGGCCTAAGGCAACCAGCCTCAAGCATCTACTAATGGTCAGAATTCTCATGGAAACCCAGCTGTGTTTGCACGATTTGAGGGGCTCCTGAGGGGCCCCACATTAGCACCCCTGTTTTGCCTAACACATAAGGATATATCACTTACCCCATGCTTCTCAGCTTGGCCAGGTCATAGTTTAGCACCTGCAATACCAAGTTGGTGTCTGCCATGGGACCTGTCGTTCATTTATACTCAGTCTTCTGCAGGGTCAAGCTTAACCTGTTATTCTGTCTTAGTCTTTTTCCTTAGACCTATATTTCTGGCATCTCTAATATCTGAAGCTATGACGTGAATAACTGAGTCTCCTGAATAGGAATAGCCCAAACTCCCGATTCACCTCTGCAGGAATAGCCCACATTGCTGACTTTGCAGGAACAGACCCCACTGCTGACTTCCTGCTGCATCTTGTCTCATCTCTGTCTAGATCTCCTAGAATTAGGCTTTTAGTTATATTGTTTCTTTTCCTTTCTTTTTTTTTCCTTTTTGGTTTTTCTAGACAGGGTTTCTCTGTGTAGCTTTGTGCCGTTCCTGGCTCTCACTCTGTAGCCCAGGCTGGCCTCAAACTCACAAAGATCCGCCTGGCTTTGCCTCCCGAGTGCTGGGATTAAAGGCGTGTGGCGCCGCCGCCACCGCCCGGCTTATATTGTTTCTTTTAGCAATGTTTGCTTCTTCCTTATATCTAGCTCTTTAGAATTATCTCCACTCTCAGTTGCAAGCCTCATGCTAGCTCTTCCTTCTTCCCTCTCTGCTTCCTGTTCCCAGAAACAACCAGCAATGTCTTGTGCTGGAAGAAAACCAGAATATGCTGCATGACCAACCACAGAAGGGAATCAGCTGGCATTCGTTTTTACCTCTTTGGTTGCCTGTGAAGTGATGCTCTTGTATTTCATGCTTCTCCCATGTAAGGACGAAGTGCTTAGAACACATCCTACATGTGTTTGATATCTTTGTAACCATCTGCTTTATATTCTTTTCTTCTAGGTTTTTCCAGTAGAGGTTGTGTCTCTCTATGACTAGCCTGTCATGCACAGACTGAGAATTAACAAGGACCTATAAAGGCCTACTGGTCTTATTTGGTTTCCACAAAATGAATCCATTCATGGGCATTGTAAATATTAATTCTGTCCTCTAGAGTTCTTGAACACAGCATTTATATATATATACAGTCAGAAAACTGCTGCAGATTTGTTAAGAAGTGAGCTACCACAATAATGCTGAGAGAAATTTAAAAATTTTTTTTAGAATTTTTGAGATTAAAATTAATATATCTCCTTTCCCTTTGACCCTCTAAACTGTCCCATATACTACCCCCATGCTCTCTTTCAAATTTATGGCATCTTTTTTATTAATTAATATATACCCTAATATATATTATCCTAAAAATAATATATCCTAAATATAACCTTCTCCATCTGCACAATGCTGTTCAGAAGTAGGTTTTCAGGGCTGACCATTTGGTATGGGGTAACCACTGATGTGCTCTTCCCTGGAGAAGACTGTTTCTCTTACTCTCCACATCCCTTAGTTGCCTGTAGTTCTTTATGTAGAGTTGAAGTTTCATGGGACTTTCCCCCATTCACTGTGGCATGTCTACTAATGTCATCCTTGTTAGGCTCACAGTTAGGCAGTCATGTTGGTGAGACCTTATGGATGTAGCTTCTGATGTTACTAGGGACACAATCTCACACTAAACTCACTGGTCCTCTGGTTCTTACAATCTTTCTGTCCCCTCTTTTGCAGTGTTACCTGAGCCTTAGGTGCAGGAGTGTTTTGTAAATGGCTCTGTTGGACTGGAGAAAGATTGTTTTCTTAAGCAAATACAACAGAATTGTACTCTGAGCATTACTTTTGGCTTTGGACAAAACAAATAACCTAACTTGGTCTTTGTTTTTCTTGTAAAATAATGGGAAGAGGCTAGAAAGTTAAGCTATATCCAAAGTCAAATTGAATGTAAAAAGTCAACCCTTGAACTTAGGCAAAAGGCTAAGATGTGATTAAACAGCCTATGATTTGGGAATCACATCACTACAGAGTGCACTTCACAGTACCAGTTACAGTAATATCAGCTGCTGTGCGTAGCATATCAGAGCCTGCTAAGTACTTTTCATGGAAGCCCTATGAGGTGGTGCCTCAGAGATGAGAAGACTTCAGCTTTACCGCAATGCACCATCACTTGCCATATGACCATAGTGTTGGTTTACATTTTTAAGTTTTTCTGTTAATGAAATTTAAAAATTCCATTAAGGTTTGTATAGACAAATTAGGAACAATCCCCATAGTGTTACATAAGTGTGTTCTTGGAGCTTATTCCTCCAGAATTCATGGCCACTTTCTTTACATCCTGTTTTTCTAAGATGCTTCCATGAAAAGTGCCATTGAAAGTTCCGAGCTGTATGGCTCATAAAATCTCTCCCATGCATTCACAATTACTGAGTTTCAGAGTCCTCATCTTTGTCCAGTGAAGTAGTGAAGTTAGATTTTATTGGCATTAAAAAAATAACATTAGCCCTTCAAAGAAAATCTAGTCCCTCTCGATTAATTAAAAATCGTCCTTATTTCTGTCCTGGTTGTTTCCCCAACACCCCACAGTCAACTCAACACAGGCTAGAATTATCTGGGAAGAGGAACCTCAACTGAGAAAATGTTCCCATCAGATAACCTGGAGTCACTGTCAGTGCCACCTCTGGGTGGAGATTCTGGGTTGTGTAAGGAAGCAGACTGAGCAAGTAGGAGGGAGCACGCCAGTAAGCAGCACTCCTTCATGGCGTTTGCTTCAGTGCAGGTCTTCAGATTCCTACTTCAAGTTTTGGCCCTGACTTCCCTCACAGCAGGAGTATGATCTAAGAGCTGCCAGGCAAAATAACCCTTTCCTCTCCAACTTGCTTTTGGTCATAGTCTTTAATACATCAATAGAAACCTAACTAGGACCATTTCTAATGTTTATTCCATATGAATCTTTTATAATAAATTTACTCCTCACTTAAATAAAACAACATTTAAAAAATATCAGTGTAACTGGTTATAGTATGGGGCTATAAACATTATAGATGCTCGAAAATCCTTAAAATGCAACATTTTGTTTTCAGTTCTATATTTCTCCAGAAAGTCTTAAATGGATCTACGGCCCAAAAGATGCCAATAACTGCTGATTTAGATATGATTATTAAATTAAGGGACTCTGAGTGCCATTGTTTTTCTGCTTCTTACCACCTAATGAATTTTCATATTTGACGAATTTGCTATGAGCAGTGATACTTGCATATTATTTGAATTAGTTTCTGGATTTTTCTTTCTTTCTTTTTTTTCTTTTATACAAAAAAAATTAAAGATGAAAAACATTAGGAATTTGTATGACGAGACAGATCTGGAAAAGGTTGATTCTAGTCTCCAGCTGGCTGCATCTGAAACTGTTTAGTTTTTTTTTTTTTCATTGTTGCCAAGCAATTCTACTTGGCATTACTAATAACTTCCTGAAGCTTAGAGCTCCTTTCTCAGTGTTAGGATTTGTAATAACCAGCTTTGTAGCAACTGATTATATTCAATTTTTATAATTATACTCACTGATAAATTGTACATATTAATATTGCATTTGCTACTGTGACAAAGTACTATGGGTTTCAGTGGTACATTCATAAAAATCCCTAAATTCCTGTATGCTTTTGAGGGTCCTTGTGATTCAAGTGGGACCAACCAGAAAATCCAAGGTAATCTCCTTGTTTTCAGGTCAGCAGATTAACAGCCTTAATTCCATCTGCAAACTCAATTCTGCTTTGCTATGTCAGGTAATAAATTAACAGGTTCTGGGATAAAGCATGTGGATGTCTTTAGGGAACCATTTGCTTATCACAGAGTAGTGCTAAATCTTAATCAGAAATAGAAATGAGAAGGCTGAGGATGCTGATCAGTGATACAGCATGTACTTAGGATGTGTGAAGCCCTGGGTCCAGACTCCAACACCAAAGAAGAAGGAGTTGAGTCCAAACTATACCTCCATAAAACAGCAAAGTGACAACATTTTTGCTTCTTCTCTGCAAATATTTCTGTGCTTAATTTGGAATCCGTGACAAACTGAATTAATAGGAATAGTTGCTACCTAGGAATGCACTTTTCTCTGAGGGGTGGCATAAAAATTTCCATCTATATATATCCTGTGACACCATAAAAATGACAAATTCAGTGGGCTGTAAACACTAAATAAAAGAATAATGGGCTATTAAGATAGCTCTGCTGGCAAAGGCATCTGTGGTCAAGCCAGAGGACCTGAGTGCAATCCTTGGTACCCATAGCATGGAAGGGAGAAACTGACTTTTTGTAGTTTGTTTTATTTCTTCCCTCAGTTTTCTGCCTCTGTTGACCCAATTTGGTGCAATTAACATTTATTTTACTACATGTGTATTCTGGCATTTTTTAAAAATGTGTTTTATAGTTCACAAAAAGTATACAAATTAAAAAACAATATGTGTACATCTGCTTAATAACCCTTCATTGCTGAAGAGCAATCCATGACTTCTAGTCTGCCTTTGTCTACATCAGGCTGAAAAAGATTTGAACACTTGTGGTACAGTAGACATACCTAGGATTCCTTAGAGAAGTCTTTCTCATCCAAAAGTGGCTGCCTAATTATGCTGTTCTCAAGCATTAAGATGCACAGTTGTCACTATTCCAAAACAGACCCAGGAGGGCATAGGTTGACATATGCCACAAACAAGAGAGTATAAACCATAGGTAAGAGTCCTTTATGCATTGAATCAAAAAGTTGTGAAATACTCAAGTCATACTCACTGAGCATTTTATTATCTTAACAGAGAAATGAGGGGCTTTTTTTTGTTGTTGTTTTTGTTTTTATTAAGAGGTATCTTGGTGTTTTTATTAAGAGGTATCTTGGCTAGCCAGGTGTGGTAGTGCACTCCTTTAATCCCAGCACTGAGGGAGGCAGAGGCAGGAGGGTCTCTGTGAGTTGGAGGCCAGCCTGGTCTACAGAGTGAATTCCAGGACAGCCAAGACTGTTACACAGAGAAACCCTGTCTCAAAAAATAAAACAAACAAACAAAACACACACACACACACACACACACACACACACACACACACACACAGAGAGAGAGAGAGAGAGAGAGAGAGAGAGAGAGAGAGAGAGAGAGCGCTTAGTTATGAGGAATAAACATCTATTCAATGAAAATATGTCATTTATTGGAAGAAAAAAAGATATTTTGGAAAAGTGAGAAGTATTCTCAGGCCTTAAGGGTTATCCTATCCTACCAGGTTTCCTGACATTAAGACAATGCTTATTAAGTTTGGGTACAGTGAGTAAATGAGTAATTGGTAGATGAAGAGACAGAAAAGCATCAGAAATCAAAGTAGATGATCTCACTGGCTCTAAGTTTGCCCATGCAATCTTAACTTACAGCTGTACTGATCTGCTTACATGTATCATTTCCACTTGTCTATTGCTGATAGATGTAGATGAATGCTCTATTGTGGTTCTTCTATGTGATGTCTGGCCTATCCATTGATCTGTTATGGAGTTCCTGGAATGTGGGACTTTTAGAGCTGAATAAGGAAAGTCTCAGGTAAAAAAGCATTCTTTCCATGCATTGCCTTGGGGCAACTTACAAATTAACTCCATAAATTTATACTCTTGTAGTCCCCTTAAGTTAATTCATTAATTCTGCCTGTGGCACAATGTCATGACATTTAATGAACCTCATTGGGTCAGCACAAATTGGTTTGTTTCCCCCACACCTGGTTTGTCTTCCTGGTTCAATCAGTCTTCACTGAGTTACAGTAAAAGCTATAGGCAGATACAAAACCCATCCACAATTCAGTGTATCAAGTTCTCGAGGAAGGGGCTATTGAAGTACTATGGACACTAATAATCCAGAGATGTAACATATTGTCCAGATGTTCCCAACAAAAGTAGTTGTCTGGGATAAGGGAAAGGAGTGAGGAAAATGGTGGGATTGCTGGGTACCCTGAGATCACCCTCCTGCCCTTGTTCTTCTCTCTTCTTTCGTCTCCTATTATGGATCACCATGGGTGGCACCATTCCTTCAGCTGGGAGTCTGAACTGTGTGAAGAGGAGAAAGTGAGGGCAGGGTAAATGTTCATTGCTTGCTCTCTGCATACTATTACAGATGTAATATGATCAGTTGCTTCAAGCCCCTGCTTCCTTTACTTCCCACCACAGTGGACTTCACCCTTGAACTATAAACTAAAATCAACTCTTTCTCTCCAAGCTATGTTGGCCAGGATATTTTATCATAGCAAGAATAAAAGAAGCTAAGACAATATGCAAAACTCTTTTGGGGGAATCCTGGCTCACAACTATTTTCCTGGCTCACAGTTATTTTCTTAGCATCATTGTTACTTTTTACTATGTTGACATTTTTGCTGATAGTGTAAAATCACCGCTGGTTAAAGCTACTGGTGCTTTAGAATGAGTTAGACAGCAACACCAAACCATACTAGTAGTTGTTTTATTTTTCAAAAACATGTAGTAATAGAAAGAAAGAAGAAAGAAAGAAAAAGAAAAAACAGATGGGTATATAGTTCTCCAAGCTATTTTAATTTTTCTGTAAACCTAAAATGTTTAAAATAAAATTTATTTAAAAAAATATTTGTTTTTTTTTTTTTTTTTTTTTTGTTTTTTTTTTTTTTAGTACAGTAGCAGCTATTCAAATCTAAATCGCCAAGTTTGTGTATTTTAAATGTTTTGCATAGTGGACTGGAAAATACTTACAGCATAGTTGTTTCTATTCATTTCTGAAGCAAATGATTACATAAGGGCATTTTACTTGCACAATTAAGATGTGATCTGAACTAGTCAAAGAACACTATTACTAATTGAAAGAACACTAACAAATCATGCTTTCTCAATCATCAGTATTGAGTGGGTACTTTCTCACAAAATAATGAAATAATAACATAAAAGATGTTTCCTGTAAAAGATGCTCTGCACTAAGGAAATGCAAATTAGAGGGATGATATTGAATAGTCAAATGTGAAAACAAATGGAAGCCCCATAGGGAAAGGGTTAAACAAACTGCAGTGTACTTATACTGTCCAATGGTGTCTGTCAAAAGAAAGGCATGAATGGCTGAAACTTGCAACCACTTGGATGGCTCTCAAGGGAACCACGATGAGTGAAAAGAGCAGAGATGGGTCACATACTGTGTAACCACTTTTTGATACTCTAGAAATCAAATTATAGATTGAAATCTGATTAGTTTTTGCTAGAAGTTAGGTTATTAGGGGAGAGGTAGAGATGGTTTCTATAGGTTGGTTATCACTATAGTTACATAAGCCTACACATGTAATAAAAGTGACACCCTGTACTACTGTCAGTCTCCTTGCTTGGATATTGTACTGTAATTATATAAGTAGTTATTAGACAAGATCAGGTGAAGAATGTATAGGATCCTTCTTGCTCCATCTTTGCAATTTCTTGTGAAACTATAATTATTTTAAAATAAAAATTTAAAAGCCTAAAAATGGAAACAAGCACTGAAAATACAGCTTAGTTTAGTTGGCAGAGTGCTTATTTAACATGCATTAATCCCTGTGTCAATCCAGCGCGTTGCACAAACTGGGCATGATGGTGCATGCCTACAATGCCAGCACTGGTGAGATGGAAGCATTTGAATGAAAAGTTCAAGAAGGTCTTCTTTGGTTACAAAGCTAGTTCAAGGACAGTCATGGCATTAAGGAGAGTAGAAATTGAGAGAAGGAAGGAAAAGAAAAAGGAAAGAATTAATCTTGGTACTTTAAGAGACAACATTTGTCTCTTATGATAACATTTGTACATCTGTTACTATATACAGACAGCTTCTCATGGTTACATCTTTTAATACTGTATAATAAGGGTAGTGACATTAGTGTGACTTTCTTTTTGATGATATAAAGAAACTAATAGCCAAATGGAAGATCTTCATAATTCTGAACAAACCTATATCAATCTATACTAATGACTAGTACATGATATTTCAAAGTGTTAATGAGTAGCAAGTTCAGTTAAAGTCTTTTGACATGCCAATGGTCTTTAAATAGAAGACAAAACATTCATTGAAATGACTTCATATTCCATTAATATTGCAATTAGTCTTTCAGATTTTATAGCTTGTGGGTCTTTGGTGATCCACAAGGAATATTAATAGTTATCTGAACCCTCCTTATCCAATTGCATATTTATATGAGGCTGGATCTTCTTTTATAGTTCAACCAAAAAGTACATGTAACAACAGACGCATGAAGAAGTAGATGTGAGAATCCAGCTGCCTTCCATTAGTTCAGACATTAAAAGAGACTTAAAAAAAATGTAAAACAATAGCTTTTTGTTTTGGAAAATGTAGTTATTTGTCATAGAATGTAATTTATGTTAGTTGGTAATCAGATTCTTCTGTTATAAAATAAGTTTCCAATTCAATATTTTTCAAAATCTTAGTTTTAATTTCAAATAGGGTTAGTATTAGTCCTAATGAATATAAATAAAATCTTACTGGTGTCTTCCATAATTTGAAGAGTGTAAAGCAGTACAGAGTACAGAGTCTAAGAATTGTTGTTCTGCTAATTGTAATTTTAGTTTTTGTTGAGATATAATTCACACACTATAAAATGTGGATAAGGTATAAAATTAAATAGTTTTGAGTTAATAAGACTGTAAAATCATCACCTGTGTCCAATTCCAGAAACATTTTCATCACCCTATAAAAAAATCCCATGCTCATTAAAAATCATTCTGCATACACCTCCTCCCTCCATCTGGCAGACACAAATCTGCTTTCAAATGAACAGTTCTAAGCAATATGTGGGCTTTTGTGTCTATCTTTTCACATTTAGCACATTTCTTTAAAGGTTCATCCATGTGGTATCATTCTTCCTTATACTGGATCTACATTATTGTCTAAATACAAGCATTTGACATAAGTTTTGATTTGTATTTTCTAGTGACTAATGATGTTCAGTATTATATGTTTAGTGTTTATTTGCATATTTTCTGTGAGAAAAATGTTAAGATTCTTTGCCTGTTTTATTCTTTAACTTTTTTTCCCTTTAAAAATTTTGTTATGTGTATTTGGTGTTTTCCTGCACATGTCTGTGTACCAGATGTTCACAGTGTCATTGGACGTCAGAAGAGGGTGTTACATCCCTCCCATGACACTGGACATACAGATGGTTGTGAGTCATCATGTGGATGCTGGTAATCAAACTCCCAAAGTGCTCTTAACCACTGGGCCATTGCTCCAACCCCTCTTTGCCTGTTTAATCTGGGTTATTTTTTCATTGTAGAGTTCATTATGAAAGATTTGGAAATCTTTTCTGGTATTCTCTGTTGTTTCTTCATTTTCTTGAAAGTGTCCTTTGGTTCAGAAAGTTTTTAATTTTGGTGAACTTTCTTTTTACCTATGTTGTCTTTCTATTTATGCTTTCATTGTTATATATTAATAATTGTTCCCTAGTACAAGGTCATGAAGTTTATTTCCATTCTTCTAAGAGTTTCATAATTTTAGTCATTAAAATTGTGGTTTTGATCCATTTTGAATTAATTTTTTATGGAACACTAGAAAGTGGTCCTAATTTATTCTTTCACATGTAGCTATCCAGTTGGTGCAAAACTGTTGCTGAGAATTATTCCCCATTGGATTGCCATGGTCGCCTCATCAAGAATCATTGTCCTTAAATGTAAGGGTTCATTTAGGGTTTTCAGTATGTGCTGTTGACCGATCTGCCTGTCCTACATTATGCCAACTACAATTTTATACTGAGGTTGAGATCATGTTAGTCTAAGTCCTTTGTCTTTCTCTTAACTCAAGACTGTTTTGGCTTTTCCAGATTTTTCGAGGTTCTGTGGGACTTTAGGATCAGTTTGGCAGTTTCTACAAAGGTGCCAGGTAGGATTCTGATAGAAACTGTATTGACTCAGGAGATCAATTTAGAGATATTTTCATCTTAACACTATTCAGTCTCCCATTTATGGGCATACAGAGCATTTGCATCTATCATGTTCTTTATCTGAGCAATGTTTAATAGATTTCAATAGACAAATCTGAGTAGCCTTCTTTTCACCCTACCCCTCTTCTTTGTTATGGTACTAGGGATTGAATTCTGGACTACATTCACATTAAACATGGACTGAAGTAATAGTCTGTGGGATTAATTTTAAAGTTCATACTAATATTGTTCAATTGTTAGTGTTTAAAAATAATACTGCCTTTATATACTAATGGTATCCTCTGCAAGCTGTTATCCATGATAGGTTTATATTTAGATTGGTTGTGGAGGCCCACAAAGGTTTCCTAGTGAGATCTGAGCTTACTTTACCCATCAGGCTGCATTAGAAGATTGCTTGACCATGTGTGTAGTCACCAGGTGATTGGAAAGGGTCTGTACTTGGCTGTGCTAGGGGGAGTTCTTTTGCTCCACCCCTTGGCATTCCTATAAATAGCCCTTTAGAAGAGACAGAAGGGGCTGGTGGATAAGGACCCAGGACCTCCCAAGGCTATCCTTTGTTTCTGTTTCTCTCCCCTCTACCCTATCTAATATCTCTTATCCCTCTCTCCTCAAGAGTTCCCTGGGGAAAATGTGGAAGCTGGGCTCCCAGCCTGGCTCCCACAGTTGGTGGGTTTGCACTTTAGGGTTTTTGTTATACGTATAATCATGTCATTTGTAATGAATAGTATTTGGTATGTTGTTTTCTAATATTCATACCTTTAATTTTTATTGACATAATTTCTTGAATAGTACTTTCAAATGATGCTGGATAGAAGTAGCTAGAAAAGACACCTTTGTTTCTTATGTTAAAGGAATACATTTCATTTTTACAGCACTAAAGATAATTTTAACTGTGAGTTTTTCATAGATTCCTTTTAAAAGTTGAGGAGGATCTCTTTTACTACTAACTTGTGTTTTTGGTCATCAAATGCTTTGTTAGCATCTGGTCAAATGCATGGACTTTGTATTTAATTCTTAGTATGATATATCACATCAGTTGGCTTTTAGATGCAATCCATCCTCTCACTTCTGGTATGTCTTTGTAGTGATGTGTAATTTTTCATGTATGTTGATTTTAATTAGCCATCACTCCTCCATTCAGTATTTTTGCACCTGTATTTATAAAGGATATTTATTTACCTTTACCAAGGGCACTTATCTGCAATGTGTGTGTGTGTGTGTGTGTGTGTGTGTGTGTCTTTTACAGTTATCTATGCAGTTAATTATGCTGTATCTTTCTTTGCTTTGGTTTTACTACCTAGAGTCTTTGTATTTCAACACAAAAAGTCCTTCTAGTGATTCATATACAATAGCTATGCTAACAACAAACTCTCAATTTTTGATCATCTAGAAATTTTTTCCCTTTGTTTTTGAAGAATTGTTTTGTGGAGCATAATTTTTTTTTTTTTTTTCTGTCACACTGTCAATATGTCATTATACTAGTTTTGGTCTCCATGGTTTCTGGTGAGAAACAGCTACAGTCCAAAGGATTTTACCATGTGGAGGTTACTTCCCTCTTGTTGCAAGACCATGTTCTGGGATGTAGTGACCCCAAGCCTGCCCAAGCCTATCTCCTTCAGAAAACCCCCTGGCCCCACCCTGGGAAGGTATCTCTTACCCAAAGTCTGAGTGTGCTCAGGGATTATAAGTCAAATTTCATGTTATCCTAGAAAACCGTAAGAAAAATCCTTGCTAATATAAAGATATAACAAGTTTTCCTCATAATAAATACTTAGTGGCTTATAAGAAATGACTCCAAGGTATGACCAAAATACAAAAGACCAAAAAACTAGCCTTTTAAATTGTGGGGCAAATTTTGTTGAACTCCTGACATATTGGCCCTGTGCATTTGGATTATGACACTGAGCCACAGTGCTCTAAAGGAGAGAGACATTTCAAGTTCAAGGTGTTCAGAAGTGAGGAATCAGCAAGTTCCACAGATATCAATAAAATAAAAGGCACAAGAGTTTGAAGCTGAGGGTAAATGGTTTACTTCAAGCTAATTCAAACTACTTTAGGAAATGGAGTTTTAAAAAACCTAGTTAGTAAAGCTAGTATTTATTCTTTTATGGCTTGTCACACATTATAGCACACCACATTGGTGGTGACAGAGTTGGAAGCTCCTGGCATTATTGCCTCCCACAGAGACAGTGCTATTTCAGTGCAATGCACTTTATCCAACCACATACAGAAAAGGGCTGCCCTTGCAAGGTCATATTTGGATCATTTAAATTAGCAGTAAGTTTAAATCATTTAATTTAGCTTCAAGCTCAACTTTACAGTAATGTACCGCTTTTTTTGACTGTGGATTCAAAATAGGGTAATTTTTTATTGAAGTAATTCTCTTCCAAGATGCAACTGTACATCATCTGCCTCTACGCTAGATACATATAAATTAAATATGTTATGTGAGATTTTAGCTAAGGTGTAATCTCTGGTACCCTTAGTCTATAAAATGGTGTGGGGACTAGATCATTCAGAAGGTTCCTTCCAGTGCTAGCAATCAGAGATCCTAAGACATTTGGCCAATTTCTCTGTGTATGACATAATTTTCAAACAATGTTTTCTAGCTAGAATCTGATTCTTTTACTGATTAAAAGCAAATAAGTTGCATAGCCATCTCACTGGCCTGTTTTCTAACTTATAATACTCTCTCAAATAAAATATAAGCAAATTCAAAGCTTAAATAGGCAAAAAGAAAAATATACTAGACTTTATTCCTATAATTTCCTAGTCATTGTATAACCTTATTCAATTTACAGGAATTATTTCCTTTTGTTACAGGATGTTAACATACAGACATTTCAGGAAGCAGCTGGTACTTGTAATCATCAGAGTTGAATTTATACTTTCTGTGATGGGTAGAATGTTTTTATAGAATGTTACAGTTCTAGATGTTTTTATCTCATGTTAACACTCCTGCAAGGTAGGTAGGTGAGAAGTATCCTAGCTAGTGGAACTAAAATTATCTTTAAGTAGGGAATAACAGGTGTGAAAGAAGTCCTGGTTCTGACTAGTGTCCCTCTGTCCTGAAGTTTTTCAATATTATAATTTCTTCAAATCATGACGGTTTGTTAACCATGTGGTAACAGCAATATCTCTATAATTTCTGCTGAAATAAAAAAATTTAGACACCCTTGAGATAGACAGAATATCAAGACAAGGCACTTACTGTGCAAAGCTGCACATGGCAACAACATGCATGGAGAATGGACATCAAAAACAAAAAGGCTTCCCATTTCCAAGATTCAGCTTATATACCAAGAACTTGTCACCTTAGTAAGTAATATACTGGCACCCTAGGTTTGTCCTGCCCTTCTTTAGCCTTTTATAAATACCCAGACTTCCGTTTCAAAATATAGCCACCTGGAGCTTGTCAACAGTTTAATTTTACTTGCATTATGTTCTTTTATAAAAATGAGTGGGAAAAATTGAAAATTACTGTAAGTAAAGGTCTTGAATATAACTCAGCTCAGCCCAAAACAAAAATAATGTGGTCTCAAAATTGCATTTAACCTCAACTAGACTTTGACCAGTTAATTGCATGTCATACACAAAGGAAAATAAAAGCACATAAGCACAGGCATTGGAAACTTACCACCAATTACCAGATTGGGAGGGGTGAATGAAATTAGTAATTGAAAGGGATGTTTTTGCTCTGATAATAAAACACCACTCTGTAGCATATGTCAACTTGTTCAATCCACACACAATCCTAAGTAAACACTGGAGGCTTTGTGTGAGTTGGAAGAGGGGAGACTTTATGAAAGAATCAAAGAAAAGCAGGCCAACATTAAATTAAATTCTTCTGGGCCATGATTTTAGGGAGAGGTTTATCAATCTCATTACCCCACCCCCCAAATCTAGTGGAATTAAGTGTTCTTTACATGTCTGAATTTTAGTCCAATTATTGTTGATATCTATGAACATAAAACATGTAGCCAGTTTTTAAAAATAAAAATCCTTGCAATTTCTGAGCATTCTGTAAATACTGGCAATGATCATAATTTTCTTTTTAAAAGGGCACAGCATAAAAGCTTTTTAAATTCCCAGAACAGGGCTCTGGGTCAGAATTGTAAGACTCATTAGATTTGCCTTTAAATGCCCAACATTAAACTCTAAAAATCACTGTAAAAGAAAACTAGTTTCCATTCCTGTATCTGGAAACCTAAAAAAAAAAAAAAAAATCCCAACTCTTATTCAAGACTTTCTGTGGATATAGCTCTGTATAAATAAAATGCTAATTGGCTAGTAGTCAGGCAGGAAATATAGGCGGGACAAGCAGAGAAGAGAATTCTGGGAACAGGAAGGCTGAGTCAGGGGTCACCAGCCAGACACAGAAGAAGCAAGATGTAAAAGTACCAGTAAGCTACAAGCCATGTGGCAACTTATAGATAAATAAAAGTGGGTAAATTTAAGATATAAGAACAGATAGCAAGAAGCCTGTCATGGCCATACAATTTATAAGTAATATATGGCAACAGCTCTGCTGGAACTCAGAATCTGGGATGAAATACAACACATATTCCGTCTAATTAGATGAATCCACAGTGTTTGTATTTAAATACTTTATTTTCATTTCATAAAGAAAGCAAGTGTTTGCAGTTAAACATGCCTTTCAATCAGTGCTGGTCATATGCAAAACAAGTACAAAGAAAAATAAGCATTTTCCCTTTACAAGTAAAACAACACAATTTGAATATACAATATTACACATACATACTATTTTCAAGATTTTTCACAAAAGACAGGTTAGAACACAAATTTAGAATTCTACCCACGAACTCGGACTGAAGGAACTGAAGGTTTCTACTGGTGTTTAAATTAAAAAAAAAAAAATAATACCTTTGTAAGTTTCCACGTAGTTACTTTCCAAAGTATTTGCAAGAGACTCTTCCTCACAGCCACAAGGAACACTTGGCTTTAATCAAGACAGCCAACTGTAGTTTGTCTCAATGTGATTTGCTGCTGAAGGCAAATGCTCCAATTATGTAGCAATTCTCATTTCACACACACACACACACACACACACACACACACACACACACACACACAGTGTATTATTGTACTGATGATTTATACAGCCGAACTTCTGGAGCATTTCTTTGAGCTAAGCCATGACCTTTACTTCCTTTGAAGTATTTCAAATTAAAAACGGTTCAAAAATATAACTAATGACTACCATGACTAACTCAAAAAAGGTGGCCCTTTCTCTTTTATTTATGATCAAAGGTAAATGTGTCATGAATAACTTTTCCTACAGCAGCAGGTATAAGTAACAGCAATATTACTAGATTAATTTTCCAACACATTCCTGAGTTTGATATGGTAAATAACACTTCTTTGAGAATTTCTAGGAGTCCTATCTATCACTCAGTGTTTCTTAAAAAGGATATGGCAAATCTTCCTCATGGACTATCAACTAACAAAATGTAAAAACAAAACAAAGCTACAATGCAGGAAGGACAGGGAGGGTATGCAGGCGCATTTTCTTCGATGCAGACAAACGTGTAGTCCTAACATTTACCATGTGGTGGTATAAGAACGCCAATAGCAAACACACAGGCTTGGGTGCAGAAGATGCACACGGAATCACAAAGTCGACTGGGATGCAGCTTTAGCTTAAATTTGTGAGTCCAACTTAACAGCATCTAACAACAGCGAAGGTGCTGGAGGCAAAAGGAAAACAGAATAGGAATGGTTCAGTTAATAGAGAGCTGGGGAAAGAGATGCAGCCACACAAAAGAGTTCTGGGTAAGAAGGGGCAAATTTGCCCTGCCATCTGTGGATGCTCTAAGATAGAAAAGGCTAGCCCCTGAGGTTCTTTCACCATCTCAGTTTAAAACAGCATTAGAATTGCTGGGTCTGATTAGTTTCCACAATGCAGCCATATATGAGTGTCTTCTCTCATCTTATTTACTGCATACTCATTGCCACTGTTCGACATGGAGACACAAGGCTCCACTTCTAGTCAGGTGCCCAAGATGTAATGAGCTTTTGTTTTTCTCCTAGGTGCATGTTAAAGGGAAACAATGACAGCAAGGGAGAAAACTGAAATGTATGTATATACATTTGTATCTTCAAGGATATATCCTAGAGAATAACCAGAATAAAAAAAAACTGCACTAGTTTCTGCTGAGTGAGGACATATGCAAGAAAGGATGCGCTCTACCATATTATGAAACTAATTTTCATTATGCCTGTTATAGTTAGGCAAAGAACTAAACACAAGATGAAATAAAAAAAAAACAAAACTATTTATGCTAAGGATAGTCTTCTATCAAAATATAAATCCAAAACAATTAAGTAAAAAACACACAACTGCTCTACTCACTGTTGCCAATACAGGCATAAGGGGAAGGGGAGAATGGGAGGTATGTCATACACCAATCCTCAATTTTGATTAGGTACCCATTTATCCATGCAAAGGATTAGGAGCCTAATCAGTACCATGAAAAAATATATTTTAAAAGCATGCACTCTATCTAACCACTACCTATCTAAGCAGTCCTCCCTCCCCTCCACTAAAAAAACCCCGATATAAAATTATTGCCTCTATAGGCAATGAGGAAAGGGAGCAGGGGACAGTTATCATACGTCTGGACCTCCATGTTTCATTATATATCTACAAATCCCAGACAAGAACTGGTGCTATGTGGAATAACATATAGAATATAGCAATTATTTATATACATCAAAATATATGTACACCCAGACCCCCCAACAAAGCAACGAAAGGTAAGTAAACAAAACATCTAGTCTACCACTGCCCACCAGGCAATGAGGGATAAGGGAGTGTGGAGAGTTTTCATAGAATCAATCTCAATGTTCATTAAATACATATAAAAAAAAATAGTCACGCCAAGGACCAGGTTCAAAATGAAGTTAACATCACAAGGCATTACAATGTAATACATACATATATAAAATATATACGTACATACATGGTTACCTTTTTCTCTAACAAGCTGTGTTATAAGCAACAAACAGACAAAACAAGAACCCAAGCCCACAATACTCATACACTACTACAGTAGGCACAGGCGATAGAGTGAAGCTAAGATGTTCCATGCCTCTGGGTATAGACTCTCACTTCCTTTGACAGTAAGTTCAAACACAAAAGCAGATTGGGAGTGAAATAATGAAATAACTGACAAACTTTTAAATACATTTAAAAAAGTAAAACCCAGAACTCTTTCACCCCATACTCCCATGCCAAAGCTACATAACTACTCTATAAGCAATTGCCCAGACAGGCAATGAGGGAAGGGTATGGGGAGATTTTTCATAGAATGAACCTCAATATTCCTTATGTACCTAAGTGTCCACAGACAGATTTAGGTACAAATGAAGTAACAACAACAACAAGATTAAAAAATTTCTATTTACATTTTAAAGTATATACATACCCACCCCTCTGGGTGGAACAGAGTTAGAAAATCTATGCTACTCTACAACCATTGCCCACAGAGGCAACGAGGAAAGGGGAAAGAGGAAGTTTTCATACATCCGGACCTCCACGTCTCATTAGGCACTTATACGCCCATGTAAAGGACTTAGTACCAAATGAAATAACACAGTATAGTAACAAAATTATCTACATTTGTAAGAGTATATCTCCTGCCCTTAGTCCCCCCTAAAGCTAAGAGAAAAAATGAAAATAAAATCCTTCCCAAATCGATGGAACAAGAACACTAGGACAATAAATTCAGAGCTCCATGGTTTTTCAGAAACTGGTTAAGTCCAAGTTCAAGACAGGTACCCAATGGAATGCAGTGACCACGGAACAAAAGCACATAGCAAAATCACAGTGAAGGCATATGTTAGCCCACCTCCAAAGCACTGCCTGTGCTACTTGACACTCACTGCATGGCCAATGTAAGAGAGGGAAGAAACCTCTTAGAGAGATCCCCAACTTTCCTCATAAACCCACCGAAAGGACAGGGAAAGCAAGGAAGTAAAATGCAGCAAAGCATGTATATACACCTAAAAAGTATATACTCTTACCCCCAAACTACTTTTCCAGACTAGCAAAAACCAACCAGCCAAACAACCACCACCCAAACCCCAAATACAACTTTCAAAAAACTTAAACTAATTTAATAATTATTGCACCCCAGACAATAAAGGAAAGGAAAAGAGGCACTGTTATACATCTGAACTCCACTGGTACCTTCCACTCTGAGCATCCAGTGAATTAATACAATACAGTAGTAAGAACATATAGACAGACATTAGGTACACGTCCCTGCACCCCCCACACTCCACTCATACAGCTATTCTATTGGCTATTGCCAACAAGCAATAAGAGGTGATAAAATGTGACTGTTTAATCTAGTCTTCCACATTTCATCAGGTATTTTCACATGCATTTCAAGGGCATAGGACCAAACAAAATTAGTAACAAAAAGTCATAGCAAACACTACTCTGCTCTCTTCCAAACTCTCCCTAGCAGAACAATTAATTATTGCCTTAAAGGGAACAAGGAAAAGGGAAGACTCTGTCATACTTGATCATAATGATAATTAAGTTATCTATGCAAAGGAACAAGTCTAAGCGAAATACATAAAAAGTAGAATTGCATTTATAAATGTGCTTGAAAGGATGAGAGGCAACCTAAGTTCCTAAGACTAGAACAAAACAGTAGGCACTATTACTATTCTGTTATTGCCAATGCATCCACGTGGACTTGCATGGTTATGCACACGTCCACAAGAATGTAAGGAGGGCAGCATTAAGTCCCAAATAGCAGCAAAATTATTTCTACACACTTTTAAAAGAAGTTGCCTTGCTCCTTCTTGAAACCCACCACATCCTTTCAAAAATTAAAACCAAATTACTCTATAGCTGTTACCTACAGTAGGCAACATGGGAAGAGGAGAGGTTATCAGAGAGCAGTATTCCACTCTTTACCAGGACAAAATTTGTAAAATTAAAATATAAAAACATAAAAATACATGTGTATGTTTCAAAAGTATATATCACCTGCCCCCCAAAAGCACCCACAAACTCTGTAAAAATCAAGCACTTATTCTGCTAATTATTGCCCAACCAGGAAATAAGGGATGGGGAAAAGAGTAGCTCTGTTATACTTTGAGACCTCTACTTTTCACTTTGTACTTCTTTGATATTTCAGAGATTTAAGAACAAAATAAAAGAACACAAAACCAGGCACACGCACACACACACACACACACACACACACACACACACACACACACACACTGTGTTTCAAGAACTATAAATGAAAAAAGACAGAACATTTCCAAAACAGAGAATTCATTTTGTATAAATAAAAGTAAGGCAAGGGTGTGGGAGCTACATTATAACTATGATCCCAATTCTTAAGAGGCCTACATAAACCAACCCACTCTTATGTGTGAACTCAACCTGGGACTGCAGTCCTCAGCAATGGTGCACCTGAGAAGTACTGTGCCATCCCTCAAACCCTCGAACACATGGTCTTATATGAGTGCTCAGCAGTCTGGTTGAAGATTACCATTCCAGGTGCTTTAGATTAAGTAAGCACCTTTAAAATCCAATGCAACAACGGGCTATCAGTCATGCAACAAATACAAGACTTAATGTTAATTTCTTGCTTCCCAATAATCAGGAAGAATTGTTTGGTACCCAGTAAACCTGATGCAGCTGGATTTGTTTTTTTTTTATACCCAGGACTCTTCTGGAAGCTTTTGTTCTAGTGGTGGCTAAAGTCTCATAAAATGAAAACACAAGTGGCAAAGAAAACCAGTTAAGTAGAACCTGTGATAGCAAGAAAGTTTGTAAACACGGAACACTGACAAACACAATTTCATTTTTAAAGACAAAATGAGACAGAAGGCACAAGTTTCTGGGGGAGAAACTGCCACTACTTTTTATTATAGTTAACTCCATATTAGCAGAATAAAATCTCCTCCAATTCCTAACTTTCAGATCTCCAAATCAATTTTTTCTTCCAAATCTAGATTTCCAATTCAATTTTTCCTAATAATCAAGATGTACCTTTCACATTATATTCAAGTACACCCTTTCTCTGTAGTGAGCAGAATGCTCATTCAATCACTACCCAATGATGTCAGATATTTGTGTGCTTACACCAAAAGCATAAGCTGGCCTGGGGCCTCAATCTTTCTTCCTAGAAGTACAGAAGGCAATGTAAATTTAGGAGGAGGAAAATCTGAATGCTACCAATATACTTATCAGAGTATAAATGCTACCTCTCAGCCTTATATTCTTAACTTTGAGTTAGCTATAAGAGGTCGCACATAACAGGCTAACAAAACATGAAAACTTACAGAATTTTGTGGGGAAATTAAGAGGAGGCCTATCAAAGTTAAAAAACAATTGAGATGAAGATTATAGGTAAGACTAAAAATATTATGGCTCCCGTATCCTGGGAATGAACATCTTCTGATAGCAGTGAATCAAGAATTACCTTTCTTTCTTTTTTTTTTTTTTTAAAGCACATATCCTCATAAGGCTTTATTTACAACATCACACACCACATACATTCACATTCATACATGAAAAAAAGTGTTATTTAAGACAAGATTTGCCATATGCAGAGTTACATAGACTTTAGGATCAATGCCAAGATGGGCAGGTAAATCTCAAGACTGAACTGATCTTGAGAAGTAGCAAAAGTTAAATTCTGTATCAAAGTAGAATTTAGTAATACAACATGGTAAAAAAAAAAAAAATGTCAACTAAAACCCACCAGAGTATTTTCCCTTCACTCTAAAAATATAAAACCCCCCTACCTTCAGTATCAACTAAACTATCACTCATTTACCAAAAGCACAAAGGAAATAAAGATCTACAATTAACTATTTCACAAAGATATCAAGATGATTCTGTGATTCTCAGGAATAACATTTTCTACTCAAAAACACAAAAATGTTTAGAAAAGACTAAATTGGGAGCAAACAGTAGGTTTAAAGCAGGCTATTTTCAGCTTGTCAGCCATTAAAATTTTGTTATATAAAAATATTTTCATAAAATAAACTATAACTTTGTATACAGCTCCACATATTCTAACTTTACAACAGCCAAATAAAAAAGTGGCCTTTCTATGGTCTGACTCTGTGGAGTGTTTTCAGTGTTCACAAATGAGTAATTCTTTTTTATGTACACGGACAGTTTTCAAACAAAATATAGAATTCTCATGAGTTATTAAGAAGAAAACTTCTCTCCTAAGAATCAAAGAAACATAACAATCTAGGAATAAGTCTGCATAGCTCAAAAAAATTCAAGTACAATATTTCTCCTTCAGAAGGAGTGAAAACGCCCGCATTCTGCTCTGGATACCCTCCGTCCCTTTTCCTTTGTTTGAGCCTTGGCCACTCTGTTTAACGTTAGTTTGGCCATAATAAAAGAAAACAAAGCTACAGTTTTTTTTTTTTTTTTCAACTAAACAAAAGCACTGTTTTTAGCACTGAAAAAAGAATTCATAGTCCACCATATTTTCAACTTATTCCTTTTCCACATTCTCATTGTCCCTTTAAGGTGCTATGGTGAACTTCAAAATAAAAAGCTTTAATTTCTTGAGAAATGCTTCTAATACACACTGTAACATAAAGTAAAAGCACACACATGAGTACAATTCACACAGTAAAGGGTATGATTTGTTAGGTCAAAAGGCAACTTAAATTACATTCTTGGTGGGAAAGTAATGACAAAAATACCAGTGCTTAACAGAAAGCTTGCCAAAAGCAAAGAAATAGTCCTCTACAGCAGAAAATCTACCTAAGCAGGACTAACCAGGTGTATAGAGTTGGGGGGTACTGGAATTCATGGATAAAATAACTAACATTAACTCAATTCAGAATACCTTCCTACAGTAGCGCCATAAAGATGAAGCAGAAAGTGTGAAATATTTGGAAAACTGAAATTTGGGGCCTGTTTGTTCAACTGTCCAAAGAAACAAGAAAAAATCTTTAGAACCTGATTATTCTACAGGGAAAATTATAATAAAGATACAGACCTTTTAAAGGACCCCCAATCAGGGCAGACCTGCACACCTGAGGTCAGTTGTCTATAGCTGCATCATGAATGCCTTTGTTACTGGACTCTTCCAGGCTATCACATTCCAAGTGCATTTATCAATAAGAATCAACAAACAACTGGCCAATCAGCAACCCTCAAATATGGTGGTTCTTATAGCAGACTTTCCTTGGTTGCACTATGTCAGCAACTCTCTGGACACTAATAAATAGAACAGAATTTCAAATATGACTTTTTTCTCCATTTGTGTGTCCAAAGAAAAATTACGCATTGTTTTTGTAGATGGTTGGTATACAGGTGAATATAATTTTGTAATAAATAACTACTTACTGCCTAAAGACATTTCAGAAAAGACATGAAAAACACAATTGGGCCCTGAGCTAACTAGAATTCCTAACAGTGCAAACAATTCAGTAGCAGGCCTGCCTTCACTTCAACTTTTGCAAAAGCAGCAGAGCCGTGGGCACCGGAAGGTCAGCCGTGAGTGCTACAGCCACAAGGTCAGAGTTTTCAGATTCCTCGACATCCACTGGATATTCAGCTGAATAACTTCCAAAGCCTCCTGGACACACCGAAGCTGCAAGGTTGCCTCGGACTGATTTTCAAAGAATGCCTGGACCTGCAAGTTCCACAGAGAAGCATTTTAAACAAGGAAAGGTTGAGGCTCCCAGATCAGCCTTCTGAAATGTTTTAACCTTGTGATGGTGGTTCCACGGTCTGACACCTTGGAAATAGCAGACCTATACTTTAACAGCCAAAGTATTTGCATTGATCAAGTGTGATAAAAACTGAAGTGATTTTAAAAACAAAACCAAACTTTTCTTCACTGCCATGTCTGTTACTTCTTTCCTTATTATTTCTTAAAATAGAAAAAAGAACTCTGAAGAAAAATGAATCAATCTAAAATTAGGCTTGAGAAATAAATTCACATTTTGAATAGAATTCCTCAAAATCATTTCATTACTACTAAACTATTTGTATTGATGAGACAGCAAACAGAGCTGAGAATGGCACCAGAACTTCAGCTCCTTGCTATACATGCAACCATTTAACAATAATCTCAATGCAGAATCATCAGCATTGATGAAAAAAGACAAAAGGGACTGAAATTAGCATGAAGAGACTCCATTGCACTTAAACAGAGCAGCCTAAGGGGAGAGGCATGCAGTTTCCCTACTAGCATTTTGTACAACCAACCTCAGACAAATGTGCCTTCGTGGAAAACAAGTGAGTTGATCCAGCAACAATACTTTGTATAGTATAGGAGCCCAGATGGAACCTGAAGAAACACAAATATTAAGAGAAAAAAGAAGCAGCTGATGATAACCAAAGCACCGTTCTAGGGCATGAAGGAAATGCTTTAACATAAAGACAGTGAGGTTTTCCTCTTGGAAATGCAGCCTAGAAGTTGGGGCATCTTTACATACTTACTGTCGCTGGGCAGGAAAGGAGATGGGTGCTAGGGGTATTCAGAAAGAATTTTAATCTGGTTCTCAAAAATCATCTATACCCAGAAAATTCATTATTGCTTTAAGAGAAGAAGAAAGCACCTACATGTGCTCCCTAGCTGACTGCGATTTCTTAACTGATATTTTGGCAATCAAGAAATACTTCTAACACATATAACTAAACAACTATTCTGAAACAGTCCATGGCTATGCTAGGATGCATAACTTATCAGGTGTCCCTGGCCTTGATCAGTGTTTAAATAGACACCACAGCTAAGTGCAAGTGGAATGCTTTTAAATATAGAGAAGCTGCTGTTTAAGAAGTGTTTCCCGCCGGGCGGTGGTGCCACATGCCTTTAATCCCAGCACCTGGGAGTGAGTTTGAGGCCAGCCTGGTCTACAGAATAAGATCTAGGATGGGCACTAAAACTATACAGAGAAACCTTGTCTTGAAAAACATAAACAAAAAACAAACAAACAAAAACAAAAAAAAAAAAAAAAAGAAAGAAAGAAGTGTTTCCCTGGGGCTGGAGAGATGGCTCAGTGGTTAAGAGCACTGACTGCTCTTCTAGAGGACCTGGGTTCAATTCCCAGTAATTACATGGTAGCTCATAACTGTCTAAAACTCCAAGATCTGACACTCCTCACACAAACATATATGCAGGCAAAACACCAATGCACATAAAATAAAAATAAATAAATTAAAAAAAAAGATTTGATTATTTGAAAAGAAAAAATGAAGTGCTTCCACACTTAGGACAAATCATTACCCAGGGAGCCTTTTGCAAATGCACTGCCTGAGGATATGAAATTCAGTCATTCTCCAGGAAACTTACTTATGTACAAGCTTATTCCAGTTTTCTTTAACAAAATCCCATGCCAGCAAGTGTCCAGGAAAGTGTCTGCCCACTGTTCTGATGATAAGTGACAACTTCTGTGTTCGGATGATATCACCATTAAGGCTACTTTTCATTAACCTGAAGAAGAAAACAGATTTAGTCTTCAAAATAATTGTTTTTGAAGTGATGACCAAACTTGTATTAGCACTGGGTTCCAATATAAACTCTTTATTAATTCAAGATAAATCAGATTGGACTAGGCTAAGATTAGTACACAAGTTAAAATCTGTCAATTGTTTGGCTCACCATGATACACATATGTTGTTACATAATGATTTATGATATATCAAGAAAAACTTCTGCAACTTACTATAATTTTGGAAACTAGTATATTTTCTGTTTTCTCAGGTCAGGAATACTTAGCCTGTATACTTCTGCATGTAAACACCCAGACTTAACTGATACTACTAAAAGACAAAGAAAAATAGTACAAAATGAAGAGACCTAAGAAATATTTTCATTTTACTCTCTATGTTCAGGTGCCGTCTGTATATTTATAATGGGAGTTTATAGGTCAGAGGCTAGCCTTTGCTTTAGAGATAATGCTTACTTACAGAGTATAATTTAAAAAGTAGGTCTGGGCTGAGGCCAGGGATATTTCTGGGACACTGTCAGGATTTAGCTGAATGAACTATGTAAATGAGAAGCAATGAAGCTAAGATGCTCCCTCTATCCCTGGTATGGCTTTCAGTGTCTATGTCCTAAAGTGCTGCATGTACCTTTAAATTTCCCTTGGACACTGAGCCTTTAACTCGGCCTCTTCCTGTTCTCTCTGCCAGTTCTTACTGACTTTCTTTTACCCACATGAAGCCCCCATTTCTAGGCTAGGTAGTTAGACATTAAGAAGTATGAGCAATAAATTCATAGGAAGATAGAATATATAGACTTCTATAGTTCTCTTTTTCAGAAGTATTTACATTTTCAAAGTGACAGCATGAACAGATTAATAGTATATAGTACCAGCAGGTTTAGCACATCATGCCAGGGGAGGACAACATTTCCCAGCAAAATGTGGATGTGGTTATGAGTATTAATATCTCCAAATCTCTCAAACAAAGTGTATTCTGCACCATCTGTTAAGGTTCAATCCCCAAGATGAAGTCTAGTTCATGCAAACTCCTGCCAGCCCTGTCCAAGTCAGGTCAAGGAAGAAGCGAGAGTGAGCACTCAAGACAAAATGGGCTCCTGTCCTAAAGAGCAACGTGCTTTTATCTCTTGGTTTCTTTGTATCATGTCCTTTGAATGGTTCCATACCAGTAAAGTTTCTGCACATCCTCAGAGCTGGCAAGAGCTTCAAGTATTTTATTTTTTTCTGCTTCACAGCCCATGGATGAATACATGCTTAAGAGGAATGACCAGCCTTTCTCGGTTCTTGCTCCAACTTTGAACACAGTGATCATGACATCAGTAGGCAGGCTACAAAAGCGATAATGAAACATGAGAATAACAAGGAGAAACATCTGACTACAAAGGCAAGGAGCTGACTGGTCGTGTTTCTAGGTTCAGGTTAAATAATAATTGTAAATCTTCATACAGTTTAGAGAAATAAGTAAGAAGTCAATTCAATGATTGCTACTTTCCTATAGTTATGACTTTAAGAACGTAAGTTGAATTTAAAATAATAATTATTTACTGAGAAGACACATGCTTGCATACTGGAGAGGGACAGAGGAAGGAATGAGACACACCCCTTTCTCTGTAGGCATTATAATACAGTGTGCTAAGTTTCATGGTATAAATAGAACAGTAAATGCATATTTGGAGGCAGGGTCTAAGAAGGGGATGAAACACAGCCAACTGCCTTTACTAAGATCTCAGAGATAGGAAAGATTTCAGAACCTTACTCAAATTCCCTGTATCAACTTTTCAAATGATTTTAATCACTGCTATATATAAGGAACCTGGAAAGAATTAATCACATTCCAAGGAATTTCTCCCAACTGATCACCCCACCAGTTATTTCACTTCTAAATTAAAGGAGACATCTATCATACTCTGAGAAATATCTGTTATCAAAAATCTCAGAACATCTGGGTTGTGAAGATAGCTCCATCATCTAAAGTACTTGCCACACAAGCAGGAGAACCTGAGCTCAGTAACTAGCACCCAAGTGTATAATCGAACTGGGTATAGGGCATGTACTTGTGATTCCAGTGCTGAGGAGATGGATACAGGTGGATAGAGATCAGTAATAGAGCATTTGTTCAGCAGGTGTGAGATCATGAGTTAGATCCTCAGCACCACAGGGGAAAAAAGTTTTAAATACAAACAAAACAAAGCAAAAAAAACTAGGCCATATATGAAAGTGCTTATTTTAATGTCAGCACTCAGGAGGCAGAGGTAGGCCAACCATAATGAGACCCCATCTCAAAACCAAACCCACCAAATAAAACCAGAAAACATGTGTTAGCAAGGTTGTAAAAAAAACTGGAATGTTTATACTCTGTTGGTGGAAACATAGAATCTCTTAATTACTAAGGGAAACATGATATCATGAAAGTCCTTAAATATTAAAAGTGGAATGCTAGGGATAATACTTCAATCAATACAGTGCTTGCCAAGAAAGCATAAGTACTTGAGTCTGATCTCTAGAACCCACATAATAAAGACAAGGGGTTGGCATATACTTGAAATCCCAACATTCAGGAGACAGAAACAGGCAGATCCCAGGGGATCTCTAGCCAGCCAATCTAGATTATTCAGTGAGCTCCAGGCCAATGGAAGCCACTATCTCAAAAAACAGTGTTTCTGAGGATTTGACACTGAAGATTGTTTTCTGGCCTCCCTACACATGGATACTCACACAAACACACATATATGCATATGGTAAAACAAAACAAATGATAAATTCTCTATGATCCAGCAATACCACTCTTGGATATATACTAAAAGAATTTAAATCAGATTTGCAAAAGATAATTGTATGCTCAAATTCAGGGCAGTAATATTTACAATGTCAAGAAGTAGAAGCAATTCAAATTTCATGAGAAAAAATTCATTAAATATGGCACGTGCATACAGTGGACTATCATTCCTCCCTTCTTTAGGAAATAATGAATGGAAAGACCCATTCAAGTCGATGTGCACTTCACCTCTGAGTTCCATTCGATGCCATCCAATCGTCAAAAAGCTTTGTGGCCACAGTGGTACAGTTCTCTAGTCTGTGGGCACAGGCAAATTCCAGCAAGGCTGACCGAAGCTCTCGCATGGATGGCGTGCCCTCATCAGTCCAAGTCTGCTGCTGGATTTGGTTCTGGAGTAGTTTATAGACTCTGTTCTACAGAGATGAAATATAATCATAATGGTATTAATAATAATTCAATCGATCAATCAGGAAATCAGTACAACTACATATCTTTTCTCCAAGATTTACCCAATAAGGAAAAATTACAAAATACTACTTATTAACTATTAACTGACACATAAAGCCCACATTTAACTGATATAAAACTACCCAATAACAAAGCTAGAGACAAATAGGACTTACGCTGTGAAAATCGCTCTGTATAAATAAAATGCTGTTTGGCCAGTGGCCAGGCAGGAAGTATAGGCGGGACAAGAGAGAAGAGAATTCTGGGAAGTGGAAGGCTAGGGGGGAGACACTGCCAGCTGCTGCCATGAGAAGCAACATGTAAAGACACTGGTAAGCCATAAGCCATGTGGCAAAGTATAGATTAATAGAAATGGGTTAATTTAAGATAGAACTAGATAACAAGAAGCCTGCCACGGCCACATAGTTTCTGTGTGTTTACTTGGTTGGTTCTGAGCATCGGTGGGCCTGGTGGGTGAGAGATTTGTCCTGACTGTGGGCCAGGCAAGAAAACTCCAACTACAGACTTAGAAATGCTACAACTCAACTCAGGAAGAGTTGATTGTGTCTTCACTACAGAGAACCTTTGTTCTGTGTGTACTTGGCTAAAAGCTACCTTCCTGTCTAAAATATCATCCATAACTGCTGGAATTTCTTCACCTGATGACTTTTGAATTGGCAAATCCATAAAGAAAAGAAAGAATACACCATTATTAACTACTTATTGGCTTCCCCTCCACCTCCAATCTAACTATATAGCCCAGGGTGGGCTTGAATGCACAATTCTCTTGCTGAGATTACAATATGTCACCATGTTCTGCTAAAATACATTTCTTTACCAATGATTTAATGTTTAAATAGTTTCAAATCCATTATTAAAAGTGTATTTAACATACCACTTAATTTGAGGTCATAGAAAATTAACCTACCAAAATTTAAAAGAAAATGAGGTCTCTAGGGAATAGTATAGTCTATATTCCCCGTTTTTAATGTAAAAACATCAAAGCTACAGAAAAATGCAAAAATAGATGTATAGTGTACATCCAAATATTATTCATCTAGATTTGTCAGTTTCTAATTCTTCATTTTTGCATAGATAATATGTATATACTTTTTTCATTGCAGTTCAATTGTTTGTAAATTATAGATACCATGATATTTCATTTATATATACTTAGTTTACATGTGATCAAAATACCCTATGGACAATTATTCAATATCATCTGCTATTCTTTTTTTTTTTTTTTTAAGATTTATTTATCATGTATACAGTGTTCTGTCTGCACATATCCCCACAGGGCAGAAGAGGGCGCCAGATCTCATTACAGATGGTTGTGAGCCACCATGTGGTTGCTGGGAATTGAACTCAGGACCTTTGGAAGAGCAAGCAGTGCTCTTAACCTCTGAGCCATCTCTCCAGCCCTCATCTGCTATTCTATCCAACTCATTATTACAGTTACTTCTGAATGAGAAGTTGTTGTGAAATATATGTGTATCATGGAATCAGTAACCCCCTTTTTCATCTCTTTCTTCTGCAGAAGCATAAAAGCTATTCAGTATGTGCAAGTCCTTCCATGTTACAAGTTATTGTGCACCACGGAGGGAGAGGATACACAAGGTTTAACAACACTGTAAGAAACATGTACGCAGAAAATCCTAGGGAGTTACAACTCTCATATAAAATGCTCAGTTGCTTTTTTTCTCTGTAAAGAATATCTTCAAGCTATAAATAAGGAGGATCAAATTAAAAAAAAATAAAAAAAGACAGATGTCCCCTTTCCTCAGCATCTCAGCACCAGCAAGTTCTTCATTATCACCACCACCATCCTACCTGTCTGGCAACTTCTATGTCAACTTGACATAGCCTACAGTCATCTGAGAGGATAGAACCTGAGAAACTGTTCCCATAAAATCTGGCTATAGGCAAGCTAGTAGGGCATTTTCTTAATTAGTGATGAGAGCTCACCCCATTGTGGGTGGCTGGTTGGTCCTGGGTGCTATAAGAAAACAGGCTGAGCAAGCCATGAGAAGCAAGCCAGTTAAGCAGCACTCCATGGCCTCTGCATTAGCTCCTGCCTCCAGGTTCCTGAACTATCTGAGTTTCTGATTTTCCTCAATGATGGCCTATTACCTGGAAGTGTAAGCAAAAAAAAAAAACCCACTTTCTCCCAAGTTGCTTTTGGTTGTGTTTCATCATAACAACAAGAAACCCTAACTAAGACACTACCTCATCCCAATCATAGAGTATCACAGATGAGTTATGAAAAAAACATTTAATTCCCAAAATTCAGCTTAAGTTCTTTCAAAAAATTATGCACTTCTTGAAGAACACTGTCCATCCTAAAGCCAAGAAGAATTGGTACAAGAAATTCTCAAAGCTTGAGATAACACATCAACTTGTCTTTGTTTGTTTGAAGACAATGAAACTAGATACCTTGTGGCATTTTGAGGTGATAGAGCTTGAGACTTACTGGGAGAGCATGGAACCAGAAGATACTCGACATGCTAGCTGTCAATGCAGGACATTCCTATTGGCTCATGAGACTGTATTGGTTCCTGCTATCTTTGACTGACTGATCCATTCAATAACATAAAGACAGCACTATCCCTGACTGCAGACACAGGCCCTAAGCTTGCTGCTTTTGTCCCAAATGAATGGAGAATCAAAGAACATTTAAAGGTACTTATAATAAGTAACAAGGAAATAATGTGTGGGAAAGTTACAGTTTAGAATCCTATCTTCAAAAACCTCAGTGGAAAGACAGCAACACAAGAAGAAATGGCACTTTGGAGCACTGGAGCAGAGAAAGCTAACACCTGAAGATGCTTAGACTAAGCTCTCAGGACTCACACCTCACAATCAGAGAGCATGATTCTGTTAGTCTCCTTATACCAAATGATTAGGAGAGATTCCCAAAATATTTTAAGTATATTTGAAAATATGATAAATATTTTACTAACATAATTCTATTTTCATAAAAATCCTGCTGTTTTAAATGTGACTATTTAAAAAAGTGATTCAGGTCATGTTTTCAATATTACTTATATTAATGAGCATAGCAGATGCTTCAAGTTGCCTTTTTCTCTTATAAAATGAAATATACTTTTCATATGGTTTCTAAATTAACCTTTTGAAGTTAAGGTAATCAAGCAACATGATCTAACACTAATTTCATAAAAAAAATGGCAAGAAGAGGAAGGGAATAAAGAGATGTGTCACATAAGCTACCAACACTGTATATGCAATAAGATGCAACAACAGTAACAGAATTATTTTAAGAATAGAACAGGAAGAGATGCTGACACTTGGTATATATTACATTTTGATTTACTGCTTTAATTTTACATCGATACACTCAGGGAGGTTCTTTCCTAAGTTAACAAGGTTTTTAAAAGTGAACTGTCAGTTTTATTGCCAAGGTTTATCCCACCAATGGTTCATATGTAAGAGAATGACAGATTTGTAAGTTATAAAACAGGAATTTGGCTAAAACCAGACATCAACTTCAGGTGTTAACAATTTAACACAATTCAAATGTACCTCCAGGCCCTACCTACCACACCACAGTATATTCCACAGAATACTGTATACATCACGTATAGCTTTCATAACAAAATGACAAATACTGTATACATCACGTATAGCTTTCATAACAAAATGACAAATATATATATATATATATATATATATATATATATATATATTTATTTATATATATATATATATTGTTCTGGTTATAATGACATAAATATTAAACAGGCATCAATATCAAATACTAATACATTTGAATATTGAACTCAAAGGCTTGGAATGCCTGCTATCCTACTTCCTAACTACAAAGTGGTTTCAGTTTGAAAGTTTTGAAGCTATCTAAATCCCCTAAGAATAAACAAGAATTTTAATGTTTACCTCTGTTATGAACTAAAGCCAACTTGGTATTTAACTACAAATTTAAGGTGTTATAGCATTAACAGGGTCCAAGTCTTAGAAACAGACACTAAGCCTCCCATCTTTACTCATCAGTTCCCTGGACCCTACTCTATATGTTCCAAACACCTGAAACCATAGAGGATGAAGATGTAACATGAAACAGGTCAGTTGAACACCAAAAAGAAAATATTCCAAAGACCCAATTTCAACAAAGGATAGCTTGAGATAATTATCAAGTGCATCCCAAGAGTAATCTTAAATAGAATGGAAAAAGGTGCATGGAAGAAGGGCTTCTGCTACCACGAAACTAACTAGCCAGATAGCTTTAAAATAGGCAGACATTCTGCTTCCTTTTAGGGTATTTTTCAAACCCTTCAAATCAGTGTCCTTCAAGAGTGGTAAAAATGAGTGATGTGCACTAGTCTTGTCTGCACTGACACCACACTGAGTAGTGCACCTTCACTCAATTCACATAACAGTATTGGGAACAGTGTCTCTGTAGATATAACCACGTGAAAATGAAGCTATACAGTGTTACTGTGGGCTCTAACCTAAGGGGTGGTATATCTATGACAACTGGCAAACTGGGGCACAGAAACACAGCACAGTGCCTTGTCAACAGAGACAGGAGAGGAATGACGTGGATTTAAGCAAGGAATGCCAAGGACTGCTAGCACTCACTGAAAGCTAAGGGAAGAGCAGGTAGTCAGTATATTATCCCTTACAAGACATTCTACCTCCCAACACCTTACTTCTGGCCTCCAGAGGCATAATAAATAAATTCCCACTATTTCTGTACATCAAGTTTGTATTAACACATTAAGGCAATCCTAGGGAACTAATATATCACCTTAGTTATTGCTGAAGTATCAAAAGCAACAGCTGAAGATTAGGAGACTGGTCTTAAGGTAAAGTCTATTACTGAGTGTAAGATTCCTTTAAGAGCTTGTGCAGACACTGCTATCTACCAGCATCATTACTGATGGGAGAGTAGTCAGCAACAACTTTCAGTACAAACATACTGCATTTTATAAAGACCACTAGCAAATTAATAGGTCATCTACTTTCTAAAAGACCTTATTTGAATGTTGTGTGTGAAAACAAAAGAGGATTCCCAGAGACCTTTTACATGGTTCCATGTGATAGCGTCAAATGTCTGAATTCTGATATTCAAACAATACTATTTCACATAAAAGCTTTACCAACTAGGGATCAGAGCTGCAAAGATGGCTCAGAGGTTAGGAGCACTAGCTGCTCTTTCATAGGACGCAGGTTCAGAGATGGCTCAGGGATTAAGAGCACTGGCAGTCTTCCAGAGGTCCTGAGTTCAATTCCCAGCAACTACATGGTGGCTCACAACCATCTGTAATGAGATCTGGTGCCCTCTTCTGGCCTGCAGTCATACATGGAGGCAGAATGTTGTACACATAATAAATAAATAAATCTTAAAAAAACAAACAAACAAACAAACAAACAAACAAAAACCCCAAAAAACAAAGAACTGGCTGCAGGCAAGCCTGTAGGGCATTTAAAAAGAAAAAAAAAAAAAAGCTTCACCAACTCTTCATTGTAAGTGTTGACATTTTGATTCAGAGTGGAGATTTTTTACAACTAGCAAAATAAAGAAATTGGAATATAACTGTTTGTTTGTTTAAGGCATGTTAAGAGGTGAATAGAATTGTGAATAACAGCATTAAAGATAGGCCACAAGAAAAAATGAAAAAAGGAAGACTTACCACTAATCTTGAGGCCAGGTCCATGTGTCCTAGTTTTTCCAAGAGGTTATAGATGAGGCCTGTCTGGAACAGGGCTTCAGTGATGGGTGCAGTGTGGGTCTCATTTCTAAGATAATCAATCAAATCAAATGCCATCCGAAGAGGCACTTTGCCAAGGCTAAAGAATAAATGAATAGGGAATGTAAATTTGCTGAGATACACATAACTTTATGTACATGGAGGGAAACTTTATAGTGAGCCAGTGAGTTCTGCAGACAAGAAACTTAAGTTTACAGTAACATTAAGCAAAGTTAGACTCATCTAATTATACTTAAGTGGCTCACAGGTAAAGATGTATTTTAACTTAAAGATATACAACAGCTCACTTTTGGGTCCAGAAGTCATCTATTATTTGCCATTGACTCAGTAAAAGCATCATACTGTCTTAGAAAAGACAACTACTATTGATTTTACTTACTAATTACTTCTATTTACCACATGATTGGGAGTGGCATACTCCCTATCTGAATCAGTATTTGATTCAGAGTCAGTATCTGAATCGTATCTGATTCAGAGTAACAGTATCTGATTCAGAATATCTGAAATCAGAAAACAGACAAATTTTATTTCTTGCTATAGTCAGTCTGCCACATTTGTTGAGACAATGTCCAATGTGAGTTTACAGTGAGTACCTTTTAAAAACTAAGCAGTTAGGCTGTGTGGGGTGTTGCACGCCTTTAATCCTAACACTCAAGAGGAAGAGAGGTGGATCTCTGTGAGACTGAAGCCAACCTGGTCTACATAGCCAGTTCCAGGCCAGCCAAGGCTACACAATGACATCTTTGTCTCAAACAAACAAACAAACAAACACACACACTAGGCAGTTTGTAGAAGGTATAGCACTAATGGCTGGAAGGACATAATGCTATGTCATATTTAAAACACATGTCAAAATTGGAAAGTAATAATGATGGGTATTCTTTGCGTTTCTAGACCTAGAATCAATCTAAATTTGTAAACTATTCAAAAGATACCTTTACAAAAGACTATTACCATTTTTGGCTTTGGGCTTCTATAATGTGCATGGTGGCTGGGGAGGCAAGCCACACACATATAAGGAAGGATGCTCCAGTCACTAGAGATGCTATTCAACCAATAGATTAGCAATTAGCTTTAGGCAGAAGCCAACTACTTCTTGAAGATAATTCTCTCATGAAATAGTCTGAAGTTTGAATTCCTACAATATTTTTACTGAATAAAATATATCCTGCATGTTGGTATCCATTCTTGAACTCATAGTTGATCATGTTTTATACTATCTATTTATTCAACATGTTTATAGCTGATGTTTCTAATAAATACATTATAAAATCTCTGAAAGCGATGAACATGCCTTACATTTTCTAAATCCTCTAAAAATGAACCCAATAGTCAATATATACTTATTATTTCAAACTATTTTCTGAATTGTTCTTTACTGCAATAACATCTTTAAAAAATGACAATAATGATTTAAATCAAGCATACTTTACCCTGCAAGTTCAAAGATATTATTTATGAGGTTGGCTCGATCTTTGTCACTCAAAACATAAGGATCTCTCTTTAACTGACTGATTAGAGCTCCCCAGTCATCATCAGCATAGTGAACAATGTAATAGCCAGTCATGTTTGTATTGACTTTGACCCACTGCACTTGTTCTGTAAGATTGATGATATCTAAAAGAGAGGAAAAATTAAAACAAGAGAGAAGATAGTAGGAGGCTTCATTTTTTTCAAAGTTAACAAGGCATATTTTCACATCCATAATTCTTTTAAGAAACTAAATGCCTATGTGCTGGTACAGTATGTTTCACATTAATGAAGATTGCTGCTCACTCATTTAAACATTATTTATTCATTATACATTATTAGCTCTTGGATAGGCACTGGAGATCAAATGATAAAGAGAGCAGAGAGACCTGTTTTTATGGTCTAATAAAAACACCTAGATACAATATCACATAAGTGTCACTGGTGGAAAAAGAAAACACACCATTCCATGGAAGCACACAGAAATATTTTACTCTGAAGGGTCTGGAGAGGCTTCATGAAATAAAAGATGTCTAAGATGTCATTATTTTAAGTGACTTCAGAATACACAAGTCTTAAGAAAATATGAATGGGAGAGGGATGGGGATGGGAGTAAGGGGATGATGTGCTGAGTGGAGCAGCAGCTAAAACAGTGTGTGCACTATACAAAAGAGGTCCCATCTCAACTTTTGTCTTTTACCACTAGTAAAGAAAAAAACAAAGTCCTTTAGAAAAGGACTATCAAAGGCTATCAAAATAAACATTAGAAAAAGCTTAAGGTTTTGCTAGGTAGAAGTTAAGAAATAGTTGAGTTAAAATAACATTATAGTGCCAAGTACTTTTTTAAAACACATATATACATACGTGTGTGTGGTTTTTGTTTTTTTTTTTTGAGAAAACTGTTAAAAATGCCTATGGATTTTTTTGGGGTGAGGAGAATGTGCAAACAAGGAACTGACTACAAAATACACTGAAGAATTTTCAATATGCTTAAAATTACTAATAAAAACAGTTTTTAAAAGTTGACAACAGGATGTAGGTACAGCAGCAGAGTCATGCTTGGAAGGACCTTGAGATGATTTGTTGGAACAAAAGCCCTATGTGCTCACTGATCCTTCACCTCTAACTTCTCAGCTGATACAGCGAGGTACAAATCCTTACCAAATGAAAAAATAAATAATGACTAAAGTTATTACAAACAGTTTTAAACTACATTAAAGTCTGAATGATATATTATCTTCTGATCTTAAAAGTATATCTTTTTTAAATTATAAATATAGTGCTGGAGACCGTGGGAGTATACAGCATATGGCAATTGATAATTCAGGTGTCATCCCACCAGATGAATAACTTTCTGATGTAGATAATCCCGTCAAGCAAGGCCTACAGGACCACAGACTCTGAAAACCGGTTGCTTGTGTATGAAATTTTTCTCATATGCCACTTCATTTCTTTCCTAAGAACTACTATGGGTGTTTTTCCACTGCTTGTAATGTTTATCTCATGTATATATTCCATCTTTTGGGCACACATATAGCTGTGGGTGATCAGGAAGATGATTTCTGTTTAAGCTATATAATTTTGATGAATAAAAATAATACTAGGATATTTTTTCATTATTCAGACTGACATAGGAAAGTAATAGTATTCTCAGTCACAAAGACAGCTAATTTGAACAAATTCAAAGCAAATGGATTGCCCCTGGAGACAAATATACAATGACAAAATCCCAGGTGTTTATTGCTGATTCAAGGTCAGACTTGAAAGCAACTTTGGTACACATAACCCCCTGAAGTAATGGACTTTCTTCCCTACCACTCAAGGTTCAGCTAACTGTTATTCTTAAATCTTCAATTTCAATGGCACTTTCTGCCTGCAGAAAGAGCTGCATGCATGGCCAAGCACTACTCAATGGCCAGTCCGTGTGACATCCCCAGCCTAAGAGAGACTATGTGACTTATCTTATGTTATGAGAATGAGTCAGGCCCTGAAAATATAACGTATAATTGTCCAGAGTTTGGCTGTGAGAGGGGGCTAGGTAGAGCTATGTAAGGGGCTGTGTTGAGCTATGTAGAGAGCTGCTGTGTAAAGAGCAGGATGTACTGAGGGAGCAGAGGAGAAAAGATGAGTACCTAGTTAGAAGAGAGAGCAAGAGAAAATTTCAAATAAAGGGTTATTTCAAGATGAAATAAAAGAGAAAGTTACCATTAAAAAATGTGTTTCCTTATTTTCCCCTCAGAAAAAGTCTAACCCTCAGATAGATAAGAATTTTTCTTAAGCCCTCACTGTATTTGTGGATTTTTTTTTTTTTTTTAACATATCCTGGTGCTGATTGGAGGCTGGCTCCCCAGTTATCAATAAAAAAGTAAACTAATCTAAAAACAAATGAAATGAGTGGAGTATATTTATTTTCCTATACTTGTTTTAATTAATGTAGTATTTCCTACAGTTGTCCTACATGTATTGATGTTCATCCTGTATCTTTACCTTGAAGACTTCCCCCACCCCTTCATTTCCATTGTCTTCATATGCAATGTTCAAATATCCAACTTTCCATTTTAGGACTTGTCCTACTCTAGCCTATCTCCTATTTTAAAACATCATTTAAAAATTTTCCCTATAATAATACTTGTATAGTGAATTATTTTTATACAAAGTGCTTTAGAAACATATTCTAAAATGAAAGATATATTAGTACATGAAGTTTTATTTAGTTTGTCAAGCTCAAAAGCATGAATTATTAAAATTTATCTGATTCCTTTTATTACTCTAATTTTGCTGATATTTTGGATGTTATGAAGATGGAAATGTTTCTAATTATGTCTTAATAGAATTGTCAGCCTTTTTCATTAAGACATTCAATATTAATTTCTGTTTTATTCTTAATATAATAACAGGTGGGAAAGATATGTTAGATGAAATAAATTCATTTCTTTTTCCAGAGAAGTACGGAGTTCTGGAAAATATTTGTGATGGAAAAAGTCATGGTTCCAGGTTAGGGAAAACAAGCTTTTAACTGATGAGTATAATGGTATAATTATCTAACTCCAAAAGTACCAATATTTTCTGTTTGGATTAGCAAGCTCCATAATGTCCTATGGAGCTTTAAAAGACAAACTCTCTGAAAGAAAGACTACACAGTCCCATCTCTACTGACCTAAAAATAAATGACAAGCATGGGAACTATTTCATTGGATAGGTTTAGGAAATGGCGAAATAATGATTACTTTCACTGATGAGCACATGCTATACTACAAATGTGGCCAACTCCACATAGTAGAGTGAAGGAATGAATCTGGGAGTATATTTCAAATTATTACTGTCATTAAGTTGCCAGAACATAAGCAACACAGCCAACAGCAGAAGAAGAGAGGAGAATTATCATTTAAAGAACAGCATAGTAGTACCTTTCTGAGTAAACTAGGATGCAGCACCTCAAAACCATAGTTATCAGAAAATAATCACTTCATACATAAGGGACCTAACTGGTTGTCAGCTCAAATGTAAATGAGATGAAATGACTTTTATATATTTTTAATTTATTATAATCATTAACAGATTAGCAGTTCATTTTTCACAGTCTATTGTATAATAAAGAGTGAGCAATTTAATATTAAATGGCAAAAACCCAGACAAAGTAATCAAATTGTGATTTTAAAAAACCATTTGTCAATAAGCTATGAAAATCAACTACTGTTTTATAAAGAAATATTGAAGTCCTGAAACAAAAAACTACATTAGAAAGTTAGAAAATATGACATCAAGTCCGTTCCAGGGGTTACCACAGTACCCAATTTACCTGCACTCCATGCAAAAAGCCCTCCCTTCCCTGTACCACTTCCTTTACTCTTTATCATACTAAGTAAGAAAATAGACCAGATAACAGCACATGAAGATATGGTAGTAAATCACCTCCCCTTCTTTTTCTTTCTAATTGCTTTTCCTTCCAATGATACATCTTTTAGTTTCATAGCAATATTTCTGGTATGGCCATACACTTTTTCAGAAACATAAACATTTCTAGTGAAAATTAAGTATCTCCTACAGTTAAAGACATTAGGTTTGGAAAATAGATAACAGAAAGGTAGGAAGGACAAGGTAGAAAATTTTAGTGTAAACTGAAAAACGATCCCCTTTGCCTTGTTATCACACACAACAATTATTCAAAAATAATGTGTATGGGAAAGGGTGACGAAGATACTAATTGAATATAACTATTACACATGCTTGAACCAGCAAGCTAAGCCCAAAGCCCTACTATAGACTTAAGCAACCAAAGAGGATCCTATAGTGCAGCAATGTATGAAATAAAATAAGCCTAAAGTCATTTTCTCTGCTACATTTTGAGGATAGAAAAAAAATGTAACCAATTTGAGAGAAATTACTATTGGGGTATCAGCAGCCAAGGAGATCCAACTGTCCTTAGGGTCAAACTTTTTCGAATAAGAGCAGAGTATTTTCAACACGCAGTCTTAAATCTAAGCTGGCAGAAATGAAATCAGCAACAGCCACAGAGAACTACATAGTTACTAACAGCATATGCTGCTTATATCAAATTGGGCCAGTTCCAGTCTCGGATCCAACAATTACATTCCTTTTTGTATATACCCTTTTACTATGAGTCTTTTCTTTTCTTTTTTTTTCTTCTCCTTCCCATCTCCCAGAGCCAGGAACTAAAACCTGCGAAACTGTGACGTGAACTAAATCTTTCCCCGCTTTAAATTATTTGTTATTCTGTTACAGTAACAAAGAGTTGACTAGTGTAAGGAATAAGTAAATTGGAGCTGTTTTATTCAGCATGAATCTCAAATATAGTGTACCACACTCACATATAAACAGAGCTTTTTAAAGAACAGAAGCAGATCTCTTATTGTCTATTTCTAATACCAGCAAAAAATTAAATACTATTAGGAAGACTGCAAATTTCCTTATTGGCTCTTTTTAAATGATCTGTTGTATTTAGACTATACTGCTATGGAATAACCATTCTGTACATTGTGAATATGCATTACTCTCATTGGTTAATAAAAATCTGATAGGCCAGTTGGTAGCTAGTATAGGCAGGACAGCCACACACAGAGGACTCTGGGAGGAGGAAGGGCGGAGTCAGGAGGGACATCAGCCAGCTGCCGAGCAAGCAGGACATATAGAAAATGAGGTAACAAGCCATGAACCACATGACAAAGCATAGATAAGAAACATGGGTTAATTTAAGTGTAAGAGTTAGCCAGTAACAAGCCTCAGCTGAGCATTTATAAATAATATTAAGCCTCCGTGTGGTAATTTGGGAAGTGGCTGTGGTTAATTGAGAAAACTCTGCCTACACTAAACTTCTGGATGCATAGAGGGGAAGGGTGTTCTTCTTCCTTGAGTACCCCTTTAGGAACTCTAATGTTTAGAGTTCTGTTTCACCAGGGAAGGCAGCACTTTTCACACATTAATCAAAGAGATGATGGAATCACTTTCTTGCTCCCAGGGCTTGAAATGTGAGACTGTCATGTAGCTACTGTGACTCTTCTGCAGTGTGTGGTAAAGCTGCAATGAAATGGCACATTTATATATTGAAGCTGATAGCTTCCACTGATATCATACAATACAGAAGAATAACTTAGTTTTCAATACCCAATACAAAAAGTAATAATCTTCAATTTTGAGAAGCACTGATAAAAAGGAAAAAAAAAAGACAAAATGGGGGGGGTAATCTTAACATCTGATATTTTATTAGGGAATATTTTTAATAAACACAATGATGAATCATGGGTATAAAAAATGAAAGACTGTCAATTAACATATATATGCTTTTAAAGGCAAGATATGGAAATCATGTGTACATGATTTAAAATAAAAATTTTAAAAATGATAAAGAAAGCACAAGAGAACTTATGATAACACTAAAAGACTATTTCCATAGTCTATGTAACGTGGATACACTTGCCTTAAAGGTTCTTTAGTAAGGGCATTAGTAATGTTGTCTAACATGGACTTAGCACATGCCAGATATTATTTAAGGTGCTCTATATAAATAAACTCTAAAAATCCTTATCACAACCCTATTTTAGAATAGGCTCAGAGCCAAATACCTCATCTAAAATCCAGTTAAGTGGTAAATGGGAGAGCCATGGTATGAACCAGGCAATTGGGTTTCACTCACCTATCAAAATTGTAGATTTTAAAACAGACCCAAATCTAATCAAGGACTTTTCCTTTTTCATAAATCTAAAGTATTCATGGCTGATTCTCACAGAACCTAACAGTCTTATGTTCTTTTGGGATGTAAATATAACAATATATGTGTAGGTATCACAGATGTATTGCACAAATGGTCAGAAATTATACTTCAATAGTTTTTTATGGACAGCTTATGGGTAAACATATACAGACAATTGTCCCTTGTCTGAAAATCCTGGGACCAGAAGTATTTCAAATCTGGGAGCATTGTACATTTTCTACCATTTGCACAGATTTTACTGGTAGAACATTCTTAACCTGGAAATCTGAAACCATTTTTGATTTAAAAATCAGAAATATTTTGAATGTTGTGTATATACTTTTTCTTGCATTAGTTATAACCCTTTTCCTTTTTTTCTTTTTATTAAAATAGAAAGGGGGAAAAAAAAAAAAAGAACCCAAACCTACTGTTTGGTTCCATGGTTAACCATACAGGAATCCTCTTGGGGTTAGAGTGAACAAATTTGTGTACCATATCCCAGGAAGCAATTCTTGTTATGTAAATAAGAGCATTTCTGTTGCATCAGGTTGCAAGTAATTTTGATTAGCTGTACAAATCTACCATTCTGTGGCTGTAGTCAGGTAAAGAGGAAACCCATGTTTTCTTCCTAGGAATGCTTTTTAGAGTTTGGTAGAAACTAGGACCTGCATATACCTCATCTGTGCTATCACTCTCCTGTTGTGGGATAATCTTTTTGTACACTGTGAAGATGTGTCTCTGCCAAGACACCTTCTGACTTGTTTAATAAAGAGCTGAATGGAATAAATAAATAAAGGAAGGAAGGAAGGAAGGAAGGAAGGAAGGAAGGGAGAAAGAAAGTTGTAATGAAACTCAATTAGGAATACTCAGCTTGTATCATTGATTTATTATCTCCTTGTAATGAAAGTACCTTGTTCTATTTTTCATCAACAAAACTGTACTTGTTTTGTGGGATAATCTTTTTGTACACTGTGAAGATGTGTCTCTGCTAAGGCATCTTCTGATTGGTTTGATAAAGAGCTGAATGTCCAATACCTAGGTAGGAGAGGATACATAGGACTTCCAGGAAGAGAGAGAAACTGCAGAGGAGGGGAGAATCTGAGAGCCAGAATATTTGCCAGGAAACACAGAGGAAGTTGGACGTACTTTACTGAGTAGAAGTCACGAGCCATGTGGCAGGGCATAGATTAATATAAACAGGTTAATTTAAGTGTTAAGAGTTTGTTGGGAACAAGCCTAAGCTAAGGCTAAGCTTTCATAATTAATAAGAAGTCTCAGTGTCATTATTTGGGAGCTTGTGGTCAAAAGAAAGTCCAACTACATACATGTCTACACGATATGTTCAAAAAGCATTTACTATAAAGCTAGGTCATAAATCAACCTTTATTATGCATATAAATAATCTATGAAATGCTTGTTAAAATGCACTGGCCCCAGGCTAGCCCTTGAAAGTAGATAACAACACTTTAAGTAAGTGCTCTGGTTCTTTTACTTATTTTAAAACATAAAATATTTACCCAGGACCTAAAAATAAAACATTGCCAAGATAGTCTCTACAATTTCTTACATCTAAAAGCCAATTCTATACATATAAAGAGTTAGTCTTATTGTAGTCAAATGTTAATTATTTATGACACTAGATTAGAGAATGAACACACTGGAAATGTAATCTATTATTTGCCTTATGGTCCAACTTTTAAAATTGCATTAATAGAATTTTTTTTATTAGAAAGGTATTAACTATTGTCACACCTGATTTCTTGTCCAGTAGTGAAACTGATCGATATTCTGAATAGTTTCTTCCATCAGTGACATAGGATATTGGAATATGCCAAAGGTAGCTGCAAAAGTAAAACATTGGAGAGTTAGTTAGTTCTCTTCCTAATATTTCAGTTAGTTATTCAGGACTTGGTTTGTGATAGCAACCGAAAGTTTCCAAACTCCTTCTAGAGAGGAAAGACCTCATCAGGTTTCACAAGAACGATGGTTATAAAACATCTAAAATCCCTATACCTGAAGGTGGAAATGACATGGGCTGGGAAGGAAGAAGGATGATACCTGGTATCTGCAGCCTGAATTTCTGCTTGCATGCTTAGAAAAAATCTTTCTTGTTGTAGAAGGAGCTGGGTCCCCTTCCTCTGGACAGTCACCAATGGGAATCCTTTCTGTAGGGTCCAGGTTTTCATCATTTTCTTTACATCTAGTGTTTTGTTTGTGACCTAGTCAATTAACAAGAATTAATTTTGCTTAATGATAAAATTAGTTTAAAAGTTTTAGTTTGATTTGCCTGTGTCTTTTCCTCTTTCCCTAATGTACTCCATGAAGATCACACAGAATTGATGCTGAGTTGAGTTTACATTTTTCATCAAGCAAAGTAAAACAAACTACCTTAGAATATAAATGAGTGTTACATAAGGCATTAAGAGTACCATTCTGAAAAGCAGCAGGTATGCTAACAACAAGTAGAGTTTAACATTAGTACTATGGATTCATAGAAGATGTAAGTGCACTTTCAACCCACAGCATTACCACTTCAAAGACACAACTAGTGAGAAGTATTATAGGATAGAAGCAATGCAACTCAATCTTGAGAAGAAGCAAGTCCATACCCCTCTTTATTCTCCTACTCTGCTTTTTCAGTGTCTATCTTTTACTTTTTTTTATTTATTCTTTTTTTTATTATTATTATATTAGTGTTTTAATTTTACACATCAGCCATGGGTTCCCATGTCCTCCCCCTCCCGCACCCACTTTATGTCCATGCCCTCCCCTCCATTTCCATCTCCTCCAGTTGCCAAGACTCCCAGGGGATTCATTTAAACCTGGTGGATTCAGTACAGGCAGATCCAGTCCCCTCCTTCCAGGCTGAGCAAAATGTCCCTGTTGTAAGCCCCAGGTTCCAAACAGCCAGCTCATGCACTAAGGACAGGTCTGGGTCCCACAGCCTGGATGCCTCCCAAACAGTTCAAGCTATTCAGTTGTCTCACTTATCCAGAGGGCCTGATCCAGCTGGGGGCTCCACAGCCTTTGGTTCATAAAACATGGGCTTCCATTCGTTTGGCTATTTGTCCCTGTGCTTTTTCCAATCTTGGTCTCAACAACTCACTCTCTTATAGTCCCTCCTCTTTCTCGACAATTGGATACCTGGAGCTCCACCTGGGGCCTGGCTGATGATCTCTGCATCCACTTCCATCAGTTATTGGATGAGAGTTCCAGCACGACTGTTAGGGTGTTTGGCCATCTGATCACAAGACTAGGTCATATCAGGCTTTCTCACGACAATTGCCAGCGGTCTACAGAGGATGTATCATTGTGGATTTCTGGGGACCTCTCTAGCACTCTGCCCACTCCTGTTCTCATGTGGTCTTCATTTATCATGGTCTGTTATTCCTCGTTCTCCCTTTCTGTTCTTAATCCAGCTGAGATCTCCTGCTCCCCTAAGCTTTCTTTCCCTCAAATCTTGCCCTTCATTACTCCCACTGTCGTCCAGGTTGTTCATGTAGATCTCATCCATTTCTCTGTCATCGGGTGATCCCTGGGTCTTTCCTAGGGTCCTGTTTTCTAGGTAGCCTCCCTGGAGTTGTGTAGCAGTCTAGTCATCTTTGTTTTACATCTAATATCCTCCTATGAGTGAGTACATACCATGTTTGTCCTTCTGAGTCTGGGTTACCTCACTCAGGATGATTTTTTCTAGATCCACCCATTTGCCTGCAAACCTCATGATGTCATTGTTTTTCTCTGCTGAGTAGTACTCCATTGTGTACATGTACCATATTTTCTTTATCCATTCTTCACCTGAAGGGCATCTATCCAGGTTGTTTCCAGGTTCTGGCTATTACAAACAATGCTGATATGAACACAGCTGAGAAAATGCCCTTGTGGTATGATTGAGCATTCCTTGGGTATATGCACAAAAATGCTACAGCTGGGTCTAGGAGGAGATGGATTCCCAATTTTCTAAGGAAGCACCATATTGATTTCCAAACTGGCTATACAAGCTTGCATTCCCACCAGCTGTGGAGGAAGTTCCCCTTGCTCCATATCCTCTCCAGCATAAGCTGTCTTCTGTGTTTTTGATCTTAGCCACTCTGACATGTGTAAGGTGTATCTCAGAGTCGTTTTGATTTGCATTTCCCTCTAATTAGGGATGTTGCAATTCCTTAAATGTCTTTCAGCCATTTGAACTACCTCTGTTGAGAATTATCTGTTTAGTTCTATACCCCATTTCTTGATTGGACTGTTGGGAATTTGATGTCTAATTTCTTGAGTTCTTTTTATATTCTGGATCTCAGTCCTGTGTCAGATGTGGGGTTGGTGAAGACCTTTTCCCATTCTGTAGGCTGTCGCTTTGTCTTGTTGACCGTGTCCTTTGCTCTACAAAGTTTCTCAGTTTCAAAAGGTCCCATTGATTGATTGTTTCTCTCAGTGTCTGTGCTACTGGTGTTATATTTAGAAAGTGATCTCCGGTGCCACTGCGTTCAAGAGTACTTCCTACTTTCTCTTCTATCAGGTTCAGAATAACTGGATTTATGTTGAGGTCTTTGATCCACTTGGACCTAAGTTTTGTGCACGGTGACAGATATGGATCTATTTGCAGCCTTCTACACATTGACATCCAGTTATGCCAGCACCATTTGTTGAAGATGCTTTCTTTTTTCCATTGTACATTTTTGGCTTCTTTGTCAAAAAATTATGTGTGCATAGGTGTGCGGGTTAATGTCAGGGTCTTCAATTCAATTCCATTGGTGCACATGTCGGGTTTTATGCCAGTACCAAGCTGTTTTCACTATGGTCGCTCTATAGTAGAGCTTGAGGTCGGGGATGGTGATGCCTCCAGAGGTTGTTTTATTGTACAGGATTCTTTTGGCTATCCTGAGTTTTTTGTTTTTCCATATGAAGTTGAGTATTATTCTTTCCAGATCTGTGAAGAATTGCGTTGGTAATTTGATGGGGATTTGAATCTTTAGATTGCTTTTGGTAAGACTGGTCTGATTCTCAGGAAGTGGCTGGGGTCTCAGGGAAAATGGGTGCGGGGGCAGGGTGTGGAGACTGCAGGGTCTGCCTGCAGTCCAGTGTCTATCTTTTAAAGACCCAGTCTTGGGCGAGAGCTGGAAAGTTATGTCAGTGGAAGCTGCAGAAAACTCTAGTCCCTTAACCAAGGCTCTTAGCGAATGACAGTAAACTCTTTGATGATCATAGAACTTATTTCCCAAAAATACATTAACTTTTCTGCAAAATCTAAAATCTGATGTCTCGGGCTATTAGACCCTCTAAGGCTCACTACATCCAAGACATCAGGTATCAGTGATCAAGAAGTGGTTTACAAAAAATGGTCTCTTTAAAGCAAGAAGATTAAGTTTATGATTCAGCTTACTTTTCTGGATTACACATATATGTAAATTCAAGCCTCCATAACATCATAAAACCTGCATTATTACATCATTAAGGAAGGCTCTACTATATGGCTGCTTAAAATACAAACGTATGGGACAATGTTCCCCAATTTCATAGAGGTATTAATCTTATCTTTCTCATGGCTCTGACTTATTTATTTCAGGACTAGAGGCTGGGAAGAAAAGCAAGGTATTTTGATAACTTTAAAGAAGAGACTAATGTACAAGTTTAATATGGAGGTTGAAAAAAATGAGAATCTTAGGAACTAGGCTGGGATGGGACAACATCATTATTTGCAGTGAGCGATATGTTCCAAATGTCACAATATATATGAATGGGAACCAAGTAAATGATCACTCTCAACTGAAATGCCAACATATGATTGGGGAAATAATAATACAGAAGCAAGTGTTAGGTAATAAGAATTAATTCCTTCTCTCAAACAGAACTTAGTAGGGAAGTTCTATCTTCTAGGCAGAAAGTTAATACTGGAAATACCACCATTCAGAATGGGCAAAGCAAGAGTAAAGGAGACACATGCAAAGCAATGGCTCCTGGCTCAGCATCCAGAAGACTCCAAAACTATGTGTGATGTCTTCCTGCATGTATGTGGTTTTCTGAGGCAAATGACAAGAACTTTTATCAGATTCTCAGATATATCTGTGATCTTGAAGAACACAAAGAACCACCAATTTAGATCAGAATAATAAACCCAGAAACCTATGAGGATTTGTGCAGCTAACATAGGTATATAGGCAAGCTAGGTTCACACACTGCTCTGAAGAATAACTTTTATCTAATTACACTGCTTGTTAGACAATGGAAGTGTAACACAATCCAAAGAGACAAACAACTCAAGGGCAGTATTTAACTCAGGGTAGTCATTTTGTGATTTATCATCATCTGAGAGGGATCTGGGCCCCCAACTCAAGAGCTTCGTAAGGCTCCATATAGCACCATTAACTGAAGGTAGAAAAACTAGAAAAGATATAGGAAAATAAGTTTTTGCAAAAAAATCAAGTATCAGAAATATGTAGTATTCATTAATATTGAGAAAAAAATTTTCCTTATCCAACCAACAAAAGGAATGGAGATTATCGTACAGAACAATTACGGCTATCCATGGCCAGATCACCTTTTTTTTTTCCCAACAATAAACAGTATTTTCATTTCTTGACTTTAATAATAAATATATATATGCTAAGCTCTATCTTCTCTTTCTTAAATAACTATCATTGGTACCATTTATATGTGTGATAGAAATATAAGCAGAGGACCTTATAGTTTGTAGACAGGATTGAATTATCCAGGTTACTTACCTCATTAAAGCTGTCCCAGAGATCATCGTTTTGAATGGATGCATAACTGTGATTATGTAGATAAAGAATGATAGCATGCTGAAACACATCTTCACTAAGGTAAGTTTTCAGCATCAACAAGAGAGAAGCTCCCTGTCCAAAAATTGAGAAAAAGAGGAGAAAATAACAGATTATTGCAAGTCATAGAATCAAGAATCTAAAATTGAAAGTGCATTATGTCTAAAACATGTGATTTCATATATACAACAAGTAATAATATATTATTAGTCTTGTTTGCACACATGTAGACCATGTTCAAATACAATTATTTAAAGATATAAACATTAACAAAGGGAGTCAGATTCCTATGCACAATAAATCTACCACGAGCCATTCTTTGTGGCCTATCAGTGTATTTTGCTGTTATCATGTCAATATTAAAATGGTCAACCTTTGTGTATTTTTAATACAAACATGACAAATCCATGGCATTTCTTCTCCCACCTCCAATGCTTAAAGTGCAAGCTGTATCCATGTACATGCACTGAGAAAGACACAATTAGTTAGCAGAGCTTTCAAAATCTCTCTACTGGTAGTAATTACATTCTAATTTTAGTCTCCCATGTTGCAGAAATAATCAGGATCTTTCTTGTTCTGGACAATGTCTATACTAATGAATGTACAGAGAAACAAACAAACACTGATTCCATAACTGGACTTGTAAGTATTCAGGAAATACTATACCCCCTCACACAAGTTACCTTTCTAACCAGGAATCAACTACCTGTTTGCTGTCTTTTCTGAATTGAGAGAGAAGTCACTTTGCCCTATTTGCAAGAGGTGAGTGCCTGGGGTTATAACCAGAGAGGCAACTGCCCCTGGGTCCCACCACTGGACACAGGCCATCCCAGGAGGAACTGCTCAACATGGCCCCAGTTTCCGGCCAATAGGCGGGCTCTGCGGGAAGGCTCCCCTTTAACAAGACTGCAGGCAGACACTGCAGTCTCCACAGTCTCCCATCTGGACAAAATAAGGAGACCCCAGGGACTTCCTGAGACTCAGAGTCCAGCCCCCCAGGTCCTATCCAGTCAGCATTCTCATCTGGACCAGCGCTCCAATCTTGCCCAGAGCGTCCATCTGGACCAGAGAGAGGCTCCCTAAATCTGTCAGCTCTCTCTGGACCAAGTACACTGATAAGACCAAGAACGAACCCAAGAGGAGATGGACAAACGTCAAAGCAGAAGTACATACAACAAAATAAAGAGCAATACAGCATCACCAGAACCTAGCCCTTCTCCAACAGCTAGACCTGAACATCACGGAATGGAAGAAGAAGAAGAAGAAGAAGAAAACAACCTTATAAGTAACATCATGAAGAGGCTAGAGCCTTATATAGAAGAAATCAAAAATAAAGTAGAGGAACAGACAAACAAAAAATGGGAAGAACGCTATTAAAAACTAGAGGAAAGGACAATTAAAGCAGAAGAAAACAATAAGTTCTTGAAAGAAAATCAGGAAAAAGCAAGGGAGACAATCCAAGACCTGAAGAGGGAAATAGAAAAAATGAAGACACTAGCAGAAGGAATGCTGGAAATAGAAAATACTTCAGATGCAAGTATAAGCAACAGAATGCAAGAGATGGAAGAGAGGATCTCTGGTGTTGAAGATACATTAGAAGAAATAGATTCATCAGTCAAAGAAAACACTAAAACCAACAAAGTCATGACCCAAAATGTCCAAGAAATTTGGGACACCATGAAAAGACCAAACCTATGAATAATAGGGATAGAGGAAGGAGAAGAATACCAACTCAAAGGCACAGAAAATGTATTTAACAAGATCATAGAAGAAAACTTTCCCAACTTAAAGAACGAAATGCATATGAAGATACAAGAAGCCTATAGAACACCAAACAGACTAGACCCCCCCAAAAAAGTACCCTCACCACATAATAATTAAACAACTAAACATACATAATAAAGAAAGAATATTAAGGGCAGCAAAGGAAAAAGGCCAAGTGACTTATAAAAGCAAGCCGATAGGAATAACACCTGAATTCTCAGTGGAGAATTTTGAGAGCCAGAAGGAAGTGGACAGATATAATGCAGACAATAAGAGAACATGGATGCCAGCCTAGACTAATATACCCAGGAAAACTTTCAATCATCATAGATGGAGTGAACAAGACCTTCCAAGACAAAACCAGATTTAAACAATACTTATCCACAAACCCAGCCCTACAGAAAGCACTAGAAGGAAATTCCAACCTAAGGAAGGCAGAAACACCCATGAAAACACAGGCAATAGATAACACCACAGCAGTAAACCCCAAAGAAGAGAAGTACACACACACTACCACCAAAAAATACAAATAATAACAGGAACGAACAATCACTGGTCATTAATATCCCTTAATATCAATGGACTTAATTCACCTATAAAAAGACACAGACTAACAGAATGGATACGAAAGCAGGACCCATCTTTCTGCTGCATACAAGAAACACACCTCAAATTCAAAGACAGACACCTCCTAAGAATAAAAGGCTGGGAAAAGACTTTACAATCAAATGGTCTTAAGAAGCAAGCTGGTGTAGCCATCCTAATATCCAGCAAAATAGACTTCAAACTAAAATCAATCAAAACAGATGATGAAGGACATTACATACTCATCCCAGGAAAGATCCACCAAGATGAAGTCTCAATTCTGAACATTTATGCCCCAAACACAAAGGCACCCACATATGTAAAAGAAACATTACTAAAGCTTAAATCACATATAAAACCCCACACATTAATAGTGGGAGACTTCAACACCCCACTTTCACCTCTGGACAGATTGGCCATATTGAAACTTAACAGAGACATAATGGACTTAACTGATGTTATGGCTCAAATGGACTCAATCGATATCTACAGAACATTCCACCCGAACAAAAAAGAATATACCTTCTTCTCAGCACCCCATGGAACCTCCTCTAAAATGGACCACATACTTGGCCACAAAGCAAATCTCAACAGATACAAAACAATTGGAATAACCTCCTGTGTTCTATCAGACCACCATGGTTTAAAGTTAGATTTCAACAACAGAAAAACTACAGAAATCCTACAATCTCATGGAAACTGAATAATGCTCAACTGAATCACCAATGGGTTAAGGAAGAAATAAAGAAAGAAATTAAAGACTTCCTAGAGATCAATGAAAAATGAATACACCACACACCCACACTTATGGGACACTATGAAAGCAGTGCTAAGAGGGAAATTCATAGCGCTGAATGCCCACATAAAGAAGCTGGAGAAATCTCACGCTAATAACTTGATAGCACACCTGAAAGCCCTTGAACAGGAAGAAGCAAAGTATCCCAGGAGGAACAGATGCCAGGAAATTATCAAATTCAGAGCTGAAATCAACAAAATAGAAATAAAGAGAACAATACAAAGGATTAATGAAACAAAGAGTTGGTTCTTTGAGAAGAACAACAAGATGGACAAGCCCTTATCCAAACTAACCAAAAGACTCAGAGAGAGCATCCAAATTAACAAAATCAGAAATGAAAAGGGGGACATAACAACAGACAATGAGGAAATCCAGAGAATGATGCAGTCATACTTCAAAAACCTCTACTCCACAAAACCAGAAATTCTAAAAGATATGGATAATTTTCTGGATAGGTACCACATACATAAGTTAAATCAAGACCAGGTAAACCATTTAAATAGTAAAATAACCCCTAAGGAAATAGAATCAGTCATTAAAAGTCTCCCAACCGAAAAAAAGCCCTGGATCAGATGGTTTCAGTGCAGAATTCTACCAGATCTTCAAAGAAGACTTAATACCAATACTCTTTAAATTGTTCCACACAATAGAAGCAGAAGAAATATTACCAAACTCCTTCTATGAGGCTACAATTACCCTGATTCCTAAACCAAACAAAGATGCAACAAAGAAAGAGAACTACAGACCGATCTCCCTCATGAACATTGATGCAATAATACTCAATAAAATTCTGACGAAGAGACTCCAAGAACACATCAAAACAATTATCCACTAGGCTTCATCCCAGGGATGCAAGGGTGGTTCAACATACGAAAGTCCCGTCAATGTAATACACCATATAAACAAACTCAAAGAAAAAACTACATGATCATCTCACTAGATGCAGAAAAGGCATTTGACAAAATCCAACACCCCTTCATGATAAAGGGATTGGAGCAATCAGGAATACAGGGAACATACCTAAACATAATAAAGGCAATCTACAGCAAGCCAACAGCCAACATCAAATTAAATGGAGAGAAACTCAAAGCAATACCACTAAAATCAGGAACAATGCAAGGCTGTCCCCTCTCCCCATACTTATTCAATATAGTACTTGAAGTTCTAGCCAGAGCTATGAGAAAACATAAGGAGATTAAGGGGATACAAATTGGAAAGGAAGAAGTCAAGTTTTCCCTATTTGCAGATGAAATGATAGTATAGATGAGTGACCCAAAAATTCACCCAAGAGACTGATACACCTAATAAAAACCTTCAGCAACATAGCAGGATACAAGATCAACTCAAAAAAATCAGTAGCCCTCCTATATACAATAGACAAACAGGCTCAGAAGGAAATCAGAGATACATCACCCTTTACAATAGCCACAAATGATATAAAATACCTTGGGGTTACTCTAACTAAGCATGTGAAGGACCTAGATGACAAGAACTTTAAGTCCCTGAAAAAAGAAATTGAAGAAGATATCAGAAAAATAGAAAGATCTCCCCTGTTCATGGATAGGCAGGATTAACATAGTAAAAATGGCAATCTTACCAACAGCAATCTAAAGATTCAACGCAATCCCCATCAAATTACCAACACAATTCTTCACAGATCTGGAAAGAATATTACTAAACTTCATATGGAAAAACAGAAAACCCAGGATAGCCAAAAGAATCCTGTACAATAAAACAACCTCTGGAGGCATCACCATCCCCGACCTCAAGCTCTACTATAGAGCGACTGTAATAAAAACAGCTTGGTACTGGCATAAAACCCGACATGTGCACCAATGGAATTGAATTGAAGACCCTGACATTAACCCGCACACCTATGCACATATAATTTTTTGACAAAGAAGCCAAAAATGTACAATGGAAAAAAGAAAGCATCTTCAACAAATGGTGCTGGCATAACTGGATGTCAATGTGTAGAAGGCTGCAAATAGATCCATATCTGTCACCGTGCACAAAACTTAGGTCTAAGTGGATCAAAGACCTCAACATAAATCCAGTTATTCTGAACCTGATAGGAGAGAAAGTAGGAAGTACTCTTGAACGCAGTGGCACCGGAGATCACTTTCTAAATATAACACCAGTAGCACAGACACTGAGAGAAACAATCAATCAATGGGACCTTTTGAAACTGAGAAACTTTGTAGAGCAAAGGACACGGTCAACAAGACAAAGCGACAGCCTACAGAATGGGAAAAGGTCTTCACCAACCCCACATCTGACAGAGGACTGAGATCCAGAATATAAAAAGAACTCAAGAAATTAGACATCAAATTCCCAACAGTCCAATCAAGAAATGGGGTATAGAACTAAACAGATAATTCTCAACAGAGGTAGTTCAAATGGCTGAAAGACATTTAAGGAATTGCAACATCCCTAATTAGAGGGAAATGCAAATCAAAACGACTCTGAGATACACCTTACACATGTCAGAGTGGCTAAGATCAAAAACACAGAAGACAGCTTATGCTGGAGAGGATATGGAGCAAGGGGAACTTCCTCCACAGCTGGTGGGAATGCAAGCTTGTATAGCCAGTTTGGAAATCAATATGGTGCTTCCTTAGAAAATTGGGAATCCATCTCTCCCAAGACCCAGCTGTAGCATTTTTGTGCATATACCCAAGGAATGCTCAATCATACCACAAGGGCATTTGCTCAGCTGTGTTCATATCAGCATTGTTTGTAATAGCCAGAACCTGGAAACAACCTAGATGCCCTTCAGGTGAAGAATGGATAAAGAAAATATGGTACATGTACACAATGGAGTACTATTCAGCAGAGAAAAACAATGACATCATGAGGTTTGCAGGCAAATGGATGGATCTAGAAAAAATCATCCTGAGTGAGGTAACCCAGACTCAGAAGGACAAACATGGTATGTACTCACTCATAGGAGGATACTAGATATAAAACAAAGATGACTAGACTAGACTGCTACACAACTCCAGGGTGGCTACCTAGAAAACAGGACCCTAGGAAAGACCCAGGGATCACCCGATGACAGAGAAATGGATGAGATCTACATGAACAACCTGGACGACAGTGGGAGTAATGAAGGGCAAGATTTGAGGGAAAGAAAGCTTAGGGGAGCAGGAGATCTCAGCTGGATTAAGAACAGAAAGGGAGAGCGAGGAATAACAGACCATGATAAATGAAGACCACATGAGAACAGGAATAGGCAGAGTGCTGGAGAGGTCCCCAGAAATCCACAATGATATATCCTCTATAGACTGCTGGCAATTGTCGTGAGAAAGCCTGATGTGACCTAGTCTTGTGATCAGATGGCCAAACACCCTAACAGTCGTGCTGGAACTCTCATCCAATAACTGATGGAAGTGGATGCAGAGATCATCAGCCAGGCCCCAGGTGGAGCTCCAGGTGTCCAACTGTCGAGAAAGAGGAGGGACTGCAAGAGGGTGAATTGTTGAATCCAAGATTGGAAAAAGCACAGGGACAAATAGCCAATGGAATGGAAGCCCATGTTTTATGAACCAACGGCTGAGGAGCCCCCAGCTGGATCAGGCCCTCTGGATTAAGTGAGACAATTGAATAGCTTGATCTGTTTGGGAGGCACCCAGGCTGTGGGACCTGGACCCAGACCTGTCCTTAGTGCATGAGCTGGTTGTTTGGAACCTTCTGGTTACATAGGGACACTTCGCTCAGCCTGGAAGGAGGGGACTGGACTTGCCTGTACTGAATCCACCAGGTTTAAATGAGTCCCCAGTGTTTTCTTGGTCCTGGAGTACATGGGAATGGAGGGGAGAGACTGGGGTAAGGTGGAGGTGGGTGTGGGAGGGGGGAGGACAGGGGAACCCATGGCTGATGTATAAAATTAAAACAGGTAATAAAAAAAAAGAAGTTAAAAACCATACGGAAAAAAAAAACACAAAGATTATAAGTCCAGATGAATTTAATAGCTACTCCACTCAGTTTTCACTCTGTAGTTATATTTATTCTATAAATTTAAGCATTTTTATTCTCACTAGTCCATTTTTTTCCTACATGAACTTTCTCCTTTATAGTACATTATTCCCATTAAAAAACACACACAGTTAAACATTTACATAATTGACTCTCTACTTTTCCTTAATTTCATGCCTCTCTTCTAGTTATCACACTAGTTCTCATTTATACTAAAATTCTACAGTCATCTACATTTGCTCTCTTCCCATGTTCTTTTATACCACAGACTAACCATTACTCCTTTAGCAATATTATAACCAAGGACACTGGTGAATTTTCTGGTGTAGGACCAATCCCACATCTCTTACTCACCTTATCAATAATGCACTGATAGCAGTTAATATGACTGATTTCCCATTCCTGCTTGAAAGTCTTTATGCACCCAGCCTTGGGATTTCACCTCTAATTCAAAGCTATAGTCATGTCTTTTTTACTGAATCTTATCTTCCCATTGACTAAAGTTTGGTGTGCCCTGTCATTTGCTCTTTAGAGCCTTGAGCCTCTTTTTTTTTTTTTTTTTTTTTGACACACGGTTTCTCTGTGTAGCTTTGTGCCTTTCCTGGGACTCACTCTGTAGCCCAAGACTGCCTTGAACTCAGAGATCCACCTGCCTCTGCCTCCCGAGTGCTGGGATTAAAGGCATGTGCTGCCACTGCCCAGCAAGCCTCTAATTTTTGCCACCTAAATTTAATTTATAGTTGTTCTCAAATCTAGGGGCTTTAACCCCTTGATTTATATATCTAATTAAATTTTACTTCTGTATTCCATCCAGACTTACATTCAACTGTTGTAGAATTTTATTTTAAGATGTGTTACATTTGTTTACGCTGTAGAACATTGTTTAATGATGCAAAGATGTGTTGCATTCTTTTATGTTCTATTTGTTTAATTGTGAAGCTGTGTTACTGTGCCTGTGTAAAACACCCGATGTTCTAATAAGAGCTGAACAGTTAACAACAAGGCAGAAAAACATAGAAAAGACAGGTGGGGCTGGCACGTAGAGAGAATAGAAGGAGAAATCTGAGAGGAAAGAAGAAAAGCAAGAGAACAAGGAGAGGAGGGCTCTGAGGCCAGCCAGCCAGTCATCCACGGAGTAAGAATTATTGTAAGATTAAAGAAGTAAGAAAAGGAAAAATCCCAGACGCACAAGGTAGATGGGCTAATTTAGCTAATTTAAAGTTAAGAAAGCTGGCAAAAACAAGCCAAGCTAAGGCCAGGCATTTATAATTAGGAAGAAGCCTCCATGTGTGACTTATTTGGGAACTGGGTGGTGAAGCCCGCAAAGAGCTAAGATCAAAGAGCAAAAACAACCAACAACAGTCAACTACCTATTTGGTATCTCCACTTGTATGCTTGATATACATCTCATACTAAACAATTCAATTTTCTTTTGCCCCAATTCTACTTATCCAGTAGTCTTCTCCATTTCAGTAAATGACAATTCTAATTTCTTGTTGGTGAGAGAAAACTTTATTATTATTATTATTATTATTGTGTGTGTGTGTGTGTGTGTGTGTGTGTGTGTGTGTGTATGTGTAAATGTGAAGGCTGGAGGATAGCATTCAAGAGTTTATGTTTGACTCCACTCATACATTCTACATATAATCTATCAGCAAATGCTACTAGATTTCTTTTGTAACACATTCCAGGTTCAACCATATCTCATATCTCATCACAATCATAGTCCATCCATGACAACTACCTAATCAGTCATCAGGACTTCATGTGATGTTAAACATAGGGCATAATTGTTAAAACAGTAAGAAATAGCATGATACTTCCCTGATCAAATGTTCTTTTTCACATAGAATAAAAGGCCCTTATTATATATTACACTTCACAATGATTTCGCTTAATAATTCTGTTGACTTCATCCATTAGTTTTCCATTGCTTATTCTATTTCAAATACCCTGCTCCTACATTATACTTTGTAGTGGATAGCCATCCCAGCATTGGCCGGGAAGTTCCAACCGGTAATGGTCACGCCCACAAGGCGGGGCAGAGGAGGGAGCGGAAGACAGAGGATCAAGAGGAGGTCGCGCGCTTGGTTGCGGGACCCTGGACACTGGAGGTAGACCGAGCAGAGTTCTCCAGAGAACACTGCCGGACTGCACTATACCTTTTGCCAGACCCTGCAACCTACCCCTTCATTGTAAGTTACCCCACAAAATAAACCTCCCTTTTAACTACGTGGAGTGGCCTAAATAATTTCACCAATAATACTTGATCATGAAAAGCAATCTGTCATCTTAAGCTGTGTGGAACTTCCTAACACCAGTTCCAGGTTAGATGCAGTACTAAAAGAACTCACAAAACTCAGCTGATAGGCATGCTCATAATTATAATCTAATAAAATAAAAACATTCAAGGCAGAATCATCTGAGGAGTAGTTACATGGGTGAAGTCTAAAGGAAGCCTTTGGTGCTATATGGTGTACACTAATAAACTTGTCTGAGGATCAGAGGACAGAACCAGCCACTAGATTAGATATAGAGGTCAGGCAGTGGTTGCACACACCCTTAATCCTACCACCATCCAATCTCTGTTAAGGTCAAGGCCACACTGGATACAGAGCCAGGCAGTATTGGCACACATCTTTAATCACAGTACTGGGAAGCACTCATGCCTTTAATCCCAGGAAGTGACATGGCTGAGTAGAGAAAGTTATATAAGGCGTGAGGAGACAGGAACTAAGGCAGTTCAGCTGAGACCCTTTTGGGTGAGAACTCAGAGGATTTCAGTCAGAGGATTCATGAAGTTGGTGAGGTAATAGGTGGTGGCTGTGACTTGCTCTGCTTCTCTGATCTTTAAGTTTTCACCCTGATATCTGGCTCAGAGTTTTAATTATAAGACGACTTAGAAATTTGAACAACAGAAGCTAGGCATCCATCTTCCTGAGCCTTCTCCTAGTAGACAGGATGTACTTCTTTCCTTTAGCAAGCTGTGTTAATGTATGGAAAACTGTTAACCAGGGTCACTATTTAAAGAAATTCAACATCCAAACTTCTTTTTTTTTTTTTTTTGATCTTGGATTAAAGGGTTGGCATAGAAGTACTTTCTGATTTGCATATATCCAAATTCCCGAGCTCCCAAGGAATAGAAGACATTTAGTGTAATGACGTTTTTGGTATAGCTTAGGCAAAGTAAATAATTTTCATCAACATTACAAACTGCCCCCCAAACCTGGACTGCCAAATACCAGCTAAGGAAGGAATAGCCTTTTAGGTTTACTGACCATTCAGGTATGGGTTTTAGGTAAGCTAACAAAGGCCAGTTCTAACACTGTGACAGTAACTCTTTTCTGCAAACAAGGTCTATATACTTTAATTAGTTCTCCCTAAAATATTTGTCCCCAGGAGCCCATAAGCCTCATTCTCAAATGGGTTACAAATATTCCCTCCCTACTTGTGGCCTTCCCCAACTATGCTATATCAAATGGCAGTTTTTGTTATTCCCATTTCTCTTCTTTCTTTCATCTCATATAGTGCCTATTAATTATTTTATTTATCTAATATCTGCCTCTACATTTGAACCATGAAATGGATACCCCAAAGAAACATTGTCCACTTGGTCTCCTGAAGAATCTCCAGTGTCTAGAACAGTGATTGGCACATGGTACTTTCCAAACCGGCTAATGAATGAAACCTCACAAGGTAAACTGTGTCAGTGGCTTGGTGACTATGAAGAACAAATATTTGTCAAACACACTTCCTCAGCCATTTGTTTCTTCTTGAACAAAATACTAAAATTATTCTGTATTCTATTTTTCTCAATAATGTTTGACATTGGCCAAATTTCCAACTGTAAAATATGTTAGTTACCATACTGTCGGGGATTAAGTATGCTACTGATCTCATGATCAGAAGGCATGAATTCTGGTTTTAGAAGATTGGTGTCAGAGCAGTTATAACATGTCTTGGAATAACAACTTTATTTAACCTCTGTATAGCAACAGAAACACATTTTAAACTTTTCCTTACTGACCATTCAAATATGGGCTTTAAAAATCACTCTAGTAAAAAACTGGAATACAGTACTTTCATTATCCACAGGGGATAATTTCCAAGACACCTAGTGGATGCCAGATACCACAAAGCACAAAACTTTACATATGCTATGCTTTCCCCTACAATACAATTTAATCTATGAATTAGATAATACAATAGTAATAATTATTAATAAGATAAATAATTGTAAACAATAACTGTAATAAGTCATGTGAATGTAGTCTCTTTCAAAATATCTTATTAATAAATATATTAGCTAGACAGACCTATAATTTTTCTTTTCTTATAAGGTTAAGAACTTTGACCTAGTCACTTAAAGGAACTACTTCATACCTTTGCTTTGGTAATAAGACAAGTCTTGTGCATTAGGGATCACTCAATGAATAAAATAAGAATTACTTGACCATAGCCCTAATTGAGTCAGTTAATCTGATAATTGAGATGGTACTTAGCAGTGAACAGGTGGGAAGCATACACAACATGAGCTTTTCCCATAACTCAGAATGACATGCAGTTTAAAATTTATGAATTGCTTATTATTCGACCTTTACTTTTAATATTTTTCATAAGATGGTTAATAATAGGTAATTGATGCCACAGAAAGTAAAACTGCAGATAAAGGGAAATTAGTGTATATATTTTTAGACCAAATTAAACTCCCAATTTCTTGTTACAAGTACTATAATTTCCTTCCTTCCTGATGAAGGCTTGAATCTGAAAAGCACTGCCTTTATCTGACTTACCCTGTTACCAAGTCCTTCAAGTTCCAAACCTCACCTTATTTTAAATCTATTCTCTTCTCATTGTTATGACTACTCATCTCAAACATCCACCACTGCATGTCCGATGTCCAGTGCCATGTCCTATTTTTGTTCTCTTCCTACTGGAATCCACTTTGTAAACTGAATCCAATCTCAGTTTTCTAAATATCAAGTTTAATCAAATCAATATTATATTTAAAAATACCCAGATTTCTCATGACACTCAGGACCTCCTGCAGCTGAGGCTCATGCTCCCTTTACCTTCCTAACTCACTCTGGCCCCATCTCTTCATAAATGTCCCAGCTGCCATCAGCACTCCTAGCTCTTCTCTGCAGAGAGCACTATTCCATCTATGTCCCACCCTGTGTTCTCAGAGGCACTTCAAACCTCATTTGTCTTCAGAGCATCTCTTCAGCATGCATAAATTCTCTGTCCTACTTTAGCATATACAACTTCTCTTGCTCTTCCACATGTATTTACCACCCAATTTTGAGCCTTTTGATGACATGGGTTCTCTTCTCACATGTTCAATGTGGTTTCTTCTCTATCTAGCACAGGGATTTACTAGCCAAGTAATCTGACAACCAAATATAAAGGGCTAATCAGGGAAAATAAATAGATAGATAGATAGATAGATAGATAGATAGATAGATGCATGGCTGATCAGTTTTAACACCGCCCTCTGAGTAACACTGACACCATACTTCCTCTGTTCCCCAATCTGCTCAGATCCCAACAGAGCTTCTATTTCCATCCATAAACCTGGTGTTTATGTCTCACAACCTGAAGGGTAGTAGTAATTGTCAATTATTAAAATAAAATTTTTAATTATTTTGGTGATCTTGATTCTGGAAAATATCTCAATTCTGAGTAATACAATGAAGGGCTTTGCTCAGGACCTTCTTTTCTCAGGACACATTCTACTTGTAGATCAACAGAAAACTAACTTTGAAAGATGAATTCTCACAGGATCTGCTTCACTAGTCACATTGACTAAGAGGGAGACAGAGAAAGAAATGTTCACAAAAATTAAGACAAAAATTTAAACAGACTTTTACATCTTTAAAATTTAAACAGTTTAAACTTTAATAGGATACTCAAATAAGCAGTACTTATTCAATTTTTAATAAGGATTAGGTTGTTTGCTGACTTATAAAGTGAGTTTAAAGTCTATTAAAAGTATATTTCTTAGCTGGATGGTAGTGCGCATGCTTTTAGTCCGAGCACTTAGGAGGCAGAGCCAGGAGGATTGCTGATATCACAACCAGCCTAGTCTACTGAGAGAGTTCCCGGATAGTCAGGGATACACAGAGAAACCCTGTCTCAAAACAAACAAACAAACAAACAAACAAACAATCACATTTCTTTGTGCACAGTAATACCTTAAAATAGGAAAGAGAATCAAACATCTCTTCTATTTGTTCTGAAGACTGAACAGATGATGATATTGGATGGGATGAATTCAAGGAATCTTTCCTCATGGTTTTAAATCGAGCATCTAAGAAGTCTTCATACTAGCAAAAAAAGTAAAGTAGTAGGAAGTCATGACCAGTATAAAGGCAATCATAGCATTTATATAAATTATGCAAATTGCTACAAAATGAAAAAACCTGCGTTCACTAAATTTTAGCATATAAACTACTGAAAATACAGTGTGTGAATATTCCTTAAATTTAAAACTGCACTTAGAATTGAGGGACATGAGAATTAACATTTGCAAAAGAAGAGTATAACTGTAGAATTAAGAATATACAATTAACAAAAGCAAATTTCCAAATCTGAATATCCAAGATAAATATTCAATGAAGATTAAAGTATATTTTTAAAAGTTGAAACTTAGGACAGAAACTTGGTCCTTACCTTGAGTTTCTGTTAAAACAATATACAATTCTTAGTTAAGGTTATTTTAAAGAAAGTACAATCAGTCTGAAAGCATAGAGAGAGGGTTCAGCCAAGAATTCCCCTAGAATGTATATTAGAATTTTAAGCATTCTGGGCACCCCCAAGTGGTGAAACTGTGTATTTCATCGCTTAATTACGTAGCACACATGATTTAAACTACCTACTTAGTATTCTAACTAAAAATTACTTGCAGTTTTAATCAAGCCCTATATACAGAAATGTTAAACCTGAAATTCTCAAAAGTATTACTGCAAGTACCTGAATAATGTCTGTAAGGAGTCTAACACCAAGTCACAGAATTTTAGGGTTGAAAACATTTCTATGTGGGAGGTTTTCCTACAGTTTGAGGGACCCAAGTTTCGTGCTTCCCCCTCTCCTTCCCAATAATGCTTGAATTATTTCAGCAATATCTGCCAAATTATGGCTTACTATGAACAGCTGTGAGTACAGGAAATATCTCCAAACTCTAATGATACAACTCACAACATAATGATTCTCTATAACAGAATAGTATTCAAGATTTTGAAACAGTATGATGTGTGGTTTGTATACAGCAAGGAAAACTAATTAACTAATTAATTAATAGCAACTTGCATGTAGTTTAAAAACTGTTGAAGGAATGCACTCAGTGACAACATGAAAAAGCAGTACTGACAGCGGTCTTCATTTCATTTCGCTTAATACAAAGATTTTTAAGTTTTTTTAACAAAATTTCCAATTTTATCTAAATTCCTTCAAACAAAAGAACTATATTTTTAAAAATGTAACAGTTAAAATATTCATCCTAAAGTAAAAAATATGATCATACATAACTATTTCAATGTTCAATGAACTACATCAATAAGCAAGAGTGTGATTTTAATTGTAAAATCTCCAGAATTATAGATTTTGCTATAGCTTTCTAAAAAATTTTCATTACCTCAAATGCATAGAAAATATATGGTAAATATAACTCATAACCTCGATATTCCTGCCTCATAGGATAAAGAAACACAGTACTTACACTGTTGAGCTCTTTGAATATTTTTTCCACAGAGAAATACTCCATGAAAGTCGCAAAGCCTTCATTTAGCCACAGGTCATTCCACCACTGCATTGTAACCAGATTACCAAACCACTGTAGGAAAGACAAGCTAGTAACTAGCATGACATGTATATTCCCAGGAATTTCTTAATTGGATTAGTTATCAGGCTAATTACAGATAATCAAATTAAAATGTCTTAAAAATAAACTATATCCAGAGCAATTAAAGACTTATTAAAATTATACAAACTGTACCAAAAAAATAAAGGATTTTAAAAGTTGTATAAACTTATTTTAGTAGTAAAATAAAAACTTCAACATTTTACCTTAGCTGAATGGGAAAAGCAGGAAAGACTGTGAATATACTTATTTATTAAAATGTGTATGAATTTTTTACATAAAATATACATCAGATTATATAGATAATGACAATTTTAAGCTGTTTCATTAAAGTGAGATTTCTTAGATAATGAAATTATCTGATCTAATACCAAGTTAGTAAGGTTATTTTCATATATATATGTATATATATATATGCACATATATATGTAATTATTCATAACAACTAAAGATTTTCCTATTGTCAGAGGGTCTGGATTTCAGGTTTCTCTTCCATTATCTGAGTTCAAGGCACATGATTCACACAAGATTCAAGTAACATTCCTATAGAAAGCTGGCGCGGGCATACACACACACACACACACACACACACACACACACACACACACACACACACACACAAAATCAGAGAAATCTTTAAATGCTTTCTTATACATGGTAGTAAAAAGAAGGCATGAGGTAAGACACCCTCCTAGGTCTCTTTGGGGTATGGAAAGATGGCTCAGCAGTTAGCACTTGCCCTGCAATTCTGAGGATCTAAGTTTGGATCTCAGCACCCATGTAACAAGCCACCATGTGATTCTTCACAAACGTCGGCAATTCCAGCTCCAGGGAGGTACAAACGGGCAAATCACTGGGGTTTGTGGGCTCCCAACCTCACTAAATGTGAGTTCTAGGTTTAGAAAGAGACCCTGCCTCGGGACAGGTAGAGAGTGGTGGAAGAGGGCACCTGATGCACTTCTGTCCTCCACATGTGCTCTCACATGCTCATACACTCACATGGACAGAACATACACAGACACACACTCAGATGCGCACACACACATGCACACGCACACACACACAAACTTCTTTTTAAAATACCTGCAATATAAAGTGGTCATAGGGTATACAAATTTATCAGTGTGGTCTGGGGTTTATTTCACATCAGTAGTAAAAAATAAGGTTATTACTACAATAAAACAAAACTACTTTTGAGAGTTCAATCATTTCTTTTTCTAAGATACTATCTTAAAACAGGAAGATGAGTGATAAGCCCTAAACAAAAGAAAAAAATAAGAGAAACAGTCTAAGTGGTAATGAGTGTCTCAGAAATAACAGGATTAAAAAAAAAAAAACTCACAAAAGACAACTTATCTTCCAGCCTATTTACAGCAGTAAATATATGCTTCATTTATCAGCTTGCCAAGAAGTTTTTGCAAGGGTCACAGAGTCATCTACAGATGATGTTTGAGACCAAGTTAACTGGCCACAGTACTTTCTAGTCTTCCTTCATGTACTGCCACTTCACAGTTTCCCAAAGCACACCCTACACTGAAAAGCATCTCATACCTAGGGCACAACAGAGATAATATTTTGGGAATGGGGATATATATGGACAATTCTTTTCTTTTTTAATCTTATACAAAGAATTTCTTCACTCTATATGGGAAAAGCTCCTTCTCTCACATTAATAGAGAACCTAGTTCTAGCAGGAAATAGAAAAAGAAATTTGGTCCTGACAACTGTGATTCAAGAAGTTGGGTATGAGCCACACAGCTATGATCTGGTACTTAGGAGTTGGGGCAGGAGAAATATGAGCTACACAGTAAGAAGGTTTTGTCTTAATAAAGAAGATGGTGTAACTGAGGGAAAAAGTTCTATCCTACAAGGTTACACTGAGCAGCTGGTAGTTGCCAGATGTGATGCAGATATGTATTATAAAGGGAAAAATGATATTCCAGGGTTGGAGAATTGAGATCAGTGGTAAAGTACTGTCTAACAAACACAAAGTTCTGGGCTTGGTCCCAGCACTGGGGTATAAAAAAGATAATCTGAGGACACAGTTATTCTTCAAGGTTACCATTTACTAGCTGTGTACGTTTAAACAAGTCATTCCTTAGAGCTGAGTCTCAGTTTCTATACCTGTAAAATGGGATTACCACTCACCTTAGGACATTTGTGAGATGAGACAATGGATGTGAAAATGACTTAATTATGAAGCTCTAACATATTATTTTCCCTTGATCATTAAGTTTGTATTTAAAAAAGCATATTTTTTATATAATAGCAACACTAAAACCATATAATAGTAATATAATTAATATTATACAGGTGTTTACTAAAACTCTAGAGCTTTACATGTAATGCACTGGTTGGTAATACCTGATGAGCCAGCTCATGAGCAATGATTTTAGTAACCAATTTTCTATCTGCTACTGAAGAACTGGCATTGTCATACAGAAGAGTCTCTTCTCGGAATGTAATCAGGCCCCAATTTTCCATTGCTCCCGCTTCAAAGTCAGGAATGGCCACCAAATCTGGACATAACATGAAAGAAGAGATCAACTTCTCATCTACGGAACTCCCTAAGTCAAGATACTTTACCAAGTAAAGACAATGAAATCTTCCATGATATTTAACACACAGAATCTTCATTTTCCTCGATCTACATGCTCTGTACCTGGCTGTCAGCTAGCTGAGGAAGACCTGACCAAACCCTTTTATGATCAACTGATATAGATATAATAGGATGAAAGGGTAGATTAATGAACTTACTTCTAAAGAGCAACAACTTGTTTAAAAATAGACAGGTAATCTTCAAACACTTCAAAGGTCTACAGAATATGGCATTTAAAATATTTTTAAAATTTAGACTTTCTGGACAGTGACTCCTGGCAGCACCGATTTACTTCAGAGAGGAGGATGGGCATTGAAGACACTTCATATAGAGTTTATCTTCACCTTGACAAAAATAGCCATTTGGGCAAGAAACTGTTCTTGCCTGGACTGCTTGATTGACTGGACGTACAGGACCCATAGAAAGGTGACCACTAAACTTTGCTTGACAAAATGGTCCTTCAGGTTCCTGCTTCACAGAGGAAACTGCCAGACATTCTAGAGGACACTAAAAAAAGTGACCAAGAGACTCTAGCCCTGTGGGCTGAAGACAAATGCCCCAACTTTACAAAGGAACGTTAGGTGACTGTCCAGGCTGCCAGCTGTCTCTGTCTACCCTACAAGACTCCCGAAAGTTACTTGCATCCTTCTCCCGGTTCTCAGGTAATATTATACCCTTCTGAGGTCTTTGATGTAGTTAAAGACTAGATAGGTATAATTTTCCTTAGTTATGATAAAAGATAAGTTAGATATAAAACCTTAGACTCATAAATATAGGATAGATAGAATATTAATTTTGCCAAAACAAATAGACTAGATATTGTAACTATAATTCTTGCTTGATAATTGTTTTGTTATATGTAATTTTACTATGTAAAAGTTAAAACCTTCCTTTTTAAAAAAAAAAAAAAAAAAGGAAAAGTACTATAGATATCACTCTGTATAAATAAAATGCTGTTTGTCCAGTGGCCAGGCAAAAAGTATAGGCGGGACAAGAGAAAAGAAAATTCTGGGAGGTGGAAGGCTGGGGCAGAGAGACGCTGCCAGCCACCGCCATGACAAGGAAGATGTAAGGTACAGGTAAGCAACGAACCAACTGACAAAGTATAGACTAATAAAAATGGATTAATTTAAGATAAAAAAAACCCTAAATAACAAGAAGCCTGCCACGGCCATACAGTTTATAAGCAATATAAGTTTCTATATGTTTACTTGGTTGGGTCTGAGGTCTATGGGCCTGGCAGGTGAGAGAGATTTATTCTGACTCTGGGCCAGGTAGGAAAACTCTAACTACAATCAACAATTCCACGGTCCCTTAACAAAGAAAAAAATAGCCATTTCCCTGACAATGAATCAAAGTAGAGTAAGCAAGACAAAGCCAGGTCAAATCTCATTACATCCCTCAGAACCAGCATCACACTGAACGGAACTTCCATCTTCTTACTTTCATGGGCTCCTGGTATGTACTTTTTAATTATTTGAATCAAAAATTTCTTGGAAGTTGGTCCAACTCCAGATGGAGCCCTAAGCATAGTCCTACAACTCCATAAACTTGTAAGTTATATATGTTCAGAAAACTTAGGGATTGTAAATAATCTTAACAAATGTAATTTTTACAGCATTAACAATGTTTCTTGGTTGTTTTTTAAATAATTTTGGCAAAAAAATCATTTGTAAAGCAAATCTTCATTATAAATTGCAATAAAAATCAAAGCCTCTATTAAATTCTTACCCAATTTCTTAAGTGGGTATTGAATTTCAAAGTAATTTTCATAAAACTCAAGGAGCTTTACAGTTGTGTCCAAGGCATGGTGAACTTGACCAATCTTTTCTGGTACAGCATATATAGAAACCTAAAGAGAAACATAATCCATGATATAAAGACAGGTAAAATTAAAATGCTATGGCACTCAGCTATGCACTATTAGGACCAGCAAATTCAAGAAGTGCATACTATATGAGATCTTTTCAGATGGAAACTCTTGCTTATAATTCTTCCAGCCACACAGAACAAGTCAGCTGTATCCATACTTGCACAAAAGAATTACCAAGTATTTTAATTTTTTAATGTTTTACCAATATCTCAAATAAACTACTATGGTATATCTGAGAGCAAATAATAAACACTATCCTATCAAATTTGACATTCTTGTACTCCTCTGACATAGAAATGCTCTTATTTATGAACATGAAGATGATGTGTTATCTGCAGCATAAAACTAAGGTGTTAATCCTTTCGGCACATAGTACTGTGCCTGTACTCCAGTAGGCACTAAACACATATTAGTAAACAAATCATCAGTTGTTGGCTTGCTTTTATGGATCATGTGATATAAAAAAAATCATATCATTATATACCCTCACTATGATTCGGGTCGCACTTTGCCCATTCACTTCAGGCTACACACTCAGGAAAAAAGCACATATTAAAAAAGCACACAGGTTGCTTAAATACCTATGTTTTCTACCTATCATTTGGTAGATAAATTCATAGTTTAAGTACATATGATAGGATTATAAAAGAAACTGAAATTTGACCAAGGGATGCAATTACTCTCAATCCTAGAATCCAATTAGAAGAAAGCGTAATTTAGGTATTTTTCTTTCTTTCTACTTTTTCTTCTCCTTAAAAGAATATGTGCAGCCTGGCGTACAGAGTGAATTCCAGGACAGCCAAGGCTACACAGAGAATCCCTGCCTTAAACAAAACAAAACAAAACAAAACACAAAAACAACAAAAACAAAACCACGGGCTTTTAAGTTCTTAATACACAAACATCATGTGTTCATTATATTTATACCACTCTCATTCCAATAAATAATAAAACAGTAGAAAATAAGCAAAATGAAAAGTAATACTCAGCAGAAATATTTTTTGCCATTTTGTGATCTGAAGGATTTAAAATATGGCCCCATGCATATTAGGCTAGCACTCCATCACTGAGCTATTTCTCAAGGCCGCTTTCTACTTTCATTTGGACACAGAGTCTCATTAAGTTCTTCAGGGTCAGTCTTGAACTCATTTTGTAGCTCAGGCATGTCTTGAACCTGTGATTCTCCTGCCTCAGCATCCTGAGTAGGTGGGATTACAGGTCTTCACTACCATGCATATAAGGGAAAAAATGTTTTAAACAACATTTTGGGTTGGGTAAGAGAACACTGATTACTACTGTATGGTGGTTTGCAGTACAGCTCTGTGGTACAGGAGGAAGTTAGCAAGCCCAAGGCTCTGGGTTGAAACTTAAAAAAAAAGATTAAAGAAAAAAAAAAGGAAAGGAAACAAACAAACAAATATCTTCGTCATGGTCAAATGAAAGTCTACTGGCAACTAGGCCTTAATAGCTATAGCCTAAATGCTTTCTTGCCATCTACTGCTAGGATCACTTAAGAGATTCTGTAACTACAGCTATGAAGATCCCTGATTACTCAGAGCAAAAGGTTCTTTATGACTGAAAAACAGAGGATTTGGTAGGTTTAACCTGTCTGTGCCTTAGAGGAATAAAAACAAAAACTAGCTAACAAAAGCAGGACCAAACCTTATCACGCCCATGAGAAGTAATAACATGGCCTGTAGGATCTAAAGGACACACTTGCCTTCCAAAACAGGTTAACTAAACACATTACAGATAGCATGAATTCCTAACATAAAGAATATACTGAGTCCCATCCTAATGACTAATTAGATGAACTAGAAGGGAATGGTATCAAATGTGCAAAGTGTACCAGGATGACTGAAAGATAATGGGATATGTTCTGGCTAGTTTCATGTCAATTTGACACAAGCTAGAGTCATCTGAAAGGAAGGAGCCTCAATTGAGAAAATGCTGCCAGAAGATCCAGCTGTAAGGTATTTTCTTAATTAGTGATCGTTGGGGGAGGGCCCAGCCCACAGTGAGTGGTGCTTTCCCCAAGTTCTATAATAAAAGCAGGCTGAGCAAAGCCCATAGACACAAACTAGTAAGCAGCATCCCTCCATGGCTTCTGCATCAGCTTCTATTTCCAGGATCCTGCCCTGTTTGAGTTTCTGTCGTGACTTCCTTCAGTGATGAACAGTGCTGTAGAAGTGTAAGCCAAATAAACCCTTTCGTCTCCAGGTTTCTTTGGCCATGGTGTTTCATCACAGCAATAGTAACCCTAACTAAGACAAGATATAAATTATTTTTGAAATTTTGAACAAAAACATGTTTATGAATAAATTAAACTTATAGCTATATTGATAATACTGTTGAGGGCTCTAGTTGAATGCTACATGTCAGACGCAGTACTCATATCTGACTAGTTAAACTAATTCTATCAACTAGCCCATCTATAACAAAAACAAAAGCAGGAAGAAAGGAAACAAAACAAAAGCCTCAAGAGAAGCATGAAGCAGTATTTTTCACACCTGGCCTACAATTTTCCAGGTAATGCTGACATTCCTAAGAAGAAAAAAATCAATTCTTTCACACCAAATGGATCTTTCACTTTCTAATCAAAAAGATAAGTTTAAGGAATAAAAACTGAAATGTAAAAGGTAAAAAAAAAAAAAAAAATGATGGGAAGAGTGTTACTGGTATTGAACCTAGGGCTTGGCTAATGTCCAGTGAACTGGATTATATCCCTAAATCCTGTTTTTCCTCCGAGGCTTTGACATTAAAGCAGTCTTGAGTAATAAATAGGGCATGTATAGTAATCTACAGTTATTGATAAAAATCAGTTAAGTAGTATAATTCTACCTCTTTATTCCTGATTCTTGTTAAACAGACCTATATTATAAAATAGAAGCTGGATTTCAACATCTTAGAATAACAAAAATTCTTCACCTACCTTCCAAGTTTTGGACTTCTGGTTGCAACACCTACACAAGTTACTGATGTCAGCACTATACAGTGGTGGAGAGTAAAACTCCCTCTCACTGGCACCCTAGGTCAATCACTTAACCTTTCTGAGACACTCTCTCATCAGAGATATGGGAATAAGGCTGTGGCCATCTTTATTTCATAAAATAAAATGTTTATAAACGAGTTCCTAGCACAATTGCTAACACAAAGTATGCCCTATCCATTTCCTAATTTTAAAAAAAAGGAGAAAAATAGTAAAACTATTGTTTATTCACACTGCTAAAAAAAACCATATTTACTACTAGGCAGTACAAAAACTGAGATTATATCTCTTGATATGCCAAAGATTAAATGATACAGTTACATATGGAAAAAGAGAATGTATATTCTATCTATGCATATGTATATATGCATATATAATACACATATACATGTAAATGGAATTTCTTTTCTGTGTGTGTCTGTATATATTTACAGTCCTGAAAAAATGAAGTGTAGAGGGGATTAGAATTCAGTCTCTTCCAGAGATCAGAGCTAGTAATTATCAAGAAGCGATTCCATACTAAAGACATATTCTTGTTAAACTGTGCTGCCACCTAATACAGATGAATATAAAAGCCTCTGCCCACCACACAAAAAAAGCTATGTGAAACACTTTTTCTTGAACTTTCTTCCCAACATCAAGCATACATGAGGCTGGGTCATATATATGATAATGAAATATGTCACTAGGAGTGATGGAAGAATTCACTCTAGAACTGAAAATATAGCTGAGCTTATAAAGAAAGGTCTTAAATATCAAAATGATGAATTTTAATGTAATCCTACAGACAATAACAAGCTAGCATGGCAGATGGGGAGCAGGCTTGAAAAGGTAAGTAAAGAGAAAGTAAGTACTTAAAAATAACTCTTCTCTATCATCAGTGTTTATATCTCTACTATAAAAAGTTCAAATCAAACAACTATTCATACATGGATACTAATGACAAATAAACAAAAAAGCCTTATTAAAACACAAATTATGAGAAAATGGAAATAAACTAGGCCCTTAAATTAAACAATCTTACACATAAACGCAACCAGGACTTGCTTCTGGTTTTGGAGATTGAAACTAGAGTCTTTCACATGCTTAGAAACACTGCTGATCTTAGCCCAGCACCTAAAATTTTTTAAAGATTATTCATCTCATTTTTACAGCTAATTTAATATGATAATGAATAGCCACACAAACTACTCTTAAAGTATAGCAAGCAGAGATGCATACATTTTATTTTAGTTTAAACCTAAAGAGCAATATAAGGCTACTGACCATCATATTCTACAGCATAGTTCTAGAAATATTGGTATATTGTATTATCTTACTATAATCCTATTACAAAATAGGACACTTTAAAACTATTGACTTTCAGGTATAAAATGAATAGCAGTAAATGAGCGTTAAGTGCTGTGGGATATTTGATCACTCTGCAACATCCTGAGACTGTGTTAATAAAGTAACCTTGAATGAGGGGGTGGAGCCAGCGACTAGTTGACAAGAACTAGTCAAGAGTATATGGAGGACCCAGGATGCAATAGAGGCACAGGAAGGAATAAGGAGGGACTTGGAGATTCCAAGGCTTTTTATACTTCCTTTTTGGTCTAGGAAGTGTGGAGAGAAGGTCAGCTAGACACTCCTCTGCCACTTCTTTGGTCTATCAGGTTTTCACCCCAATACCTGATTCCCAAGTCTTTATTGGTAATAGAACAACTTACATAAACACAACAGTTAAGTAAGAATAGCATTTCTGTTATAAAATATCAGAATCTGATCTAAAAGCTTGTCTTCATAAGGCAACTACCAAGAATCATTAAAGAATTCTACTTAGTTTACTCTAAATAGACTTTCAGACAATTAGTACACCAACATACCAGGGTTCCATTTACATCCTGAGTCAGGTTCCTCATCTCCCCTACAATGAAAGCAACCAGGTATGTGCTCATTTTCACACTTTCAGAAAACTCATCCTGAATAAGTCCTTCTTCTGTACGGACCGATGACTTCTATAGCCAAAGTAAAAAATAAAAAGATGACAGCTCTGGAATTAAAGCAATCAATGACAAATATACTAAGAAACCAAAAATGTATGTAGATAATAATTGCATATTTTAATCTTTCAGCACAAATTTCTACAGAGCAAAGCCCCTTGTTTCAGTTTCTTCTACTACCCTTGATCAAGAGGACACACCGAGTACAATGAGAACCCCACCATGGCTCGCAAATTACAGGGAGCAGTGGCTTTTGTCTCTCCATTTAAAAATGCAAATCCTTCCCCCACCCCAGAACCTTAGGATAACTGACTTCAAGAAGGAATTGCAGCTAAGATATCTTCTAACATGACCTAGTGCTCCTTGGAGGACCCCCAGGAAAACTTAGTGGAATCAAGTGTGTTAGGCCACTAGAAGTCTGCAACAGACTAAAGGTAGAGAAATGCCAGCAACTCTCAGGATTTCCCAACCATGAATCAGGCTATGCTTTGGGTTATTAGATAAGTAGGTGCCTATCTCTTTAAGAGACTGATTAAGGTAAAGAGTTTGGCTATGAGTAGGGTTATGGCAATAAATGATCATGCTGTCTACTGTCTATGGGGGTAGACTGTATTACCTGCTGGCTGTGGCTATTTCTCACCCCTAGTTACACAGGTTCTAGAAAGCATCACATAGATCTCACAAAGCCATTCAGGTAGACACAAAAGGAACCCCAAGTTCTGTTTAGCATAAAACTCCTCTGGTGTTATCCCTACTACCTCCCATGCAACTAACACTCAAGAAAGAGGCTCCTGTATTTGTTGTCCATTTCCACATGACAACAATCCAAAGTTTCATTTGCCAAAACACCAAGAATAATCACAATTCCACATTCTCAACACTGCTTAGAAAAGCAAATTCATTATGTCTTGAGTAGTTTACTGTGTTTGTACTAGTTCATAGTGTTAGTATTTGTGCAACTGTAGAGCAAGAAAACACTTCACACCTCCTCCCCATGCATTCTAAATCCTGCAGGGTCTTTTCCTTCCTCACAGCTGACAAATTTTTCCATTTGTATTTAACTATTTCAGTAATATATACACAGATGAATCTAAATATTCCTACTAACAGTACAATAAAGAGGAATCCAACTGTTCTCAGAGATCCATCCAGAGATTTGACCTTCATGTCACAGTACCTTAGGCATATTGGATAAAGCAGTGTGATGCTCATTCCTTTTAATCTTGATGATAAATGTGGCTTTAAATTCTGGTTCGTCAAAACAGGGAAATGCAGATCTTGCTGCCAGAGGTTCAAACTGAGTTGCTGCAAAGTACCTAAAAACAAATAGAAATTCAATATAATAGTTACTGAGTGTCTACTAGAGAGGGCACCCTGCCAAGTACTAGGGATATGAAGACAAATACAATCCAGATTTTAAGCATTTAAGTAAGATAGACAGAAGTCTAGAGTGGAGAGACTCTTCTAACAGGCTTCAAATCACATCCTAACAGTGGAAGCACATTAGTAGGAACAAATGGCATAAAACAAATTCTGCTGGAGTTGAAGACACTGGAGAAACTAGTACAAAATCTGAATTGGTCCTTTAACAGCAAGAATACTTGATAAAATAAGAAGGGGAAAACAAACAAACAAACAAAAAACAAAAACAAATAAAAACCACTTGAGAAAGAAAATAGCATAAGGGAAGAAGGCAGTATGTATCTATAAGCTGGGGCAACTGCTGAGTGTGGTGTGATTCACAAAGGTAGCTTCTTAAAAGAGTTTTCGACATGAAGTTCATAAGGATGATTTGCTGGGGATGATTCATTGGTAAAGAAAACATTGATTGGTCAGTAGCCAGGCAAGAAGTATAGGCAGGACTAAGAGAGAGGAGACTAGAGAGAACAGGAAGGCAGGAGGGAACACTGCAGCAGCCACCAGGACAAGGAAGATGTAAGGTACCAGTAAGCCATAAGCCACATGGCAAAGTATAGATTAATAGAAATGGGCTGAATATAAGAGTAAGAGCTAGACAATGGTAGGCCTGAGCTAATGGCCAAGCAGTTAAAATAATATAAACATCTGTGTGTTTATTTTATAAGTGGGCTGTCGGAATAACAGGGCTTGGCAGGGGCTGGAGAGAAGGTCTCCAGCTACAATGACTGTCATTAACTGCTACTAAAGATCTAGGTTTGCAATACTGAATCTTAAATTTACAAAATTAACTTTCATGAAAATATAAAAGCAGCTGTTCGGGACTGGAGAGATGGCTCAGTGGTTAAGAACACTGGCTGCTCTTTCAGAGGTCCTGAGTTCAATTCCCAGCAACCACATGGTGGCTCACAACCATCTGTAATGAGACCTGCTGCCCTCTTCTGGCCTGCAGGCATGCATGCAGGCAGAACACTGTATATACCTAATAAATAAATAAATAAATAAATAAATAAATAAATAAATAAATAGATAAATAGATCTTTGTTTAAAAAAAAAAAAAGCAGCTGTTCTTTAACAGTATTCTGCTTTCCTTTTTATTTTCAGAGATAAACAGAAAGGATGTTCTCCTTTCTACACCACAACAGCAGCAGTTAAGACTATAATACATACAAAGAAACTGAATTACAGGTCATGTGAAAGCACAAAAAGAAACAAGGGCTAATGGTAGATTTTTTAATCAAGGAAGAAAACTGATCTTCACATGGAAGACCACACAGAGTATCAGGGCAAGTGCACCTCTCTTGTACCAGCTTAAATACCATTCATAGGCACTCTGGTCATGGCACCCTCTGTTCCTAGGTCCTTAGACTCCACTTTTAGAAGATAAGCAGAAAAGAGAAAATTCGATTTGGGGTCTACACTTATCAGCCATATAACTCTGTCGTGTCTGTAACCTGTATCTCAGTGTTTTTATCTGATATATTAGGATTGAGACAGGATTCCCTGCATCAAGCCCAGAGTTTTGTCAGATGCATACTACTAATACTAGGAAACTACAACTCTTTCCCACACTTAAAATCATTTCGTCTTCCCTGATAAGGATGGGCCCAGAAAAGGCAGAGTGAACTTCATGATAACCATTTCTAACTGCCAACGTTCTTACATAGTAAAAGGAACAGGATAAAGTCTCATTATATCTCTATTACTCACATTAGAGGACTTATTTATGGATAAAAATTACATCATAATGTTCTTCCCTTGGTTTGAGACAGTCTTTTTTTGAGATAGGATTTCTCTGAGTAGCCCTGGCTGTCCTAGAACTCATTCTGTAGACCAGGCTGGTCTCAAACTCACAAATATCACCTGCCTCTGCCTCCCAAGCTGGGATTAAAGTGTGAGCCACTACCCCCTAGTTGAGACAGGATCTTAAATAGCCCAAATTGGCCGCATATTCACAATGTATACATATACATGTACGTACACACACACATACACAATCTTGAACTTCTGATCCTCCTACCTCCCAAGTACCAGGGCTGCACATGTGTTCCATCATGCCTGACTATATATCCTAACATTCTAAGAAAATCCAAACCAAACTAAAAACAAAACTTAAATTATTGTTAAAGCAATATAATAACTATCTCACACAAATGTCTCTGAGAATACTGCTTTCTGAAGATACAATGTCTTCTCTAGTCTGAATACTCGATGCCTGTTCTTTCTTTGTGACTATGTTTTGTTACAGCATTTCCTCAAGCATATTTGAAGACAAGAATTAGCTGGGAGTTGAGTAAGAGAATCCTAAGCAATGGCAAAAACAACGTGCAAAAAAAAAAAAAAAGAAGTGTGAATTGGGGAAATAGTTCAATACAGTGCTTAAGAAACACATAGGTTTGAGTTCCCTCTCTGCCAGACTATTACTGTATGTACCTTTGCCCTTGGCTATTATGAATATATTAGCATTTCTTAGTGAGTTTGACAAGGTAGAAGACTAAAGAAACATAAAATGCTCTGAGAAGTCTAGTGTTTTAGTTCCCAATAAGTATTGGCTACTGTTATCCTTAGTTTTAGGAAATACAGAGTTCAACATGATAGGAGAGTAAGGGCTGTGAGAAAAAACAAAGGCCAGATAATGAAGATCTTCAAACTGTTAGAAAAAGAACTAACTGCAAAGGACTGTACCAAAGGCCAGCATGACCACCTCTACTAATGGAAACAAGTGCAGAGATAAGAATAGGCATATGTAACAGTATGGAAAGTAGGTAAAGTTTTCTGACCACAAGCAGTGTCTATTCAAAGCATCAGACATTATGATTTTCCAGGCAACAAGAGCGTTGGTGGTATAGTGGTAAGAAAAGCTACCTTCCAAGCAACAAGAAATACATCCCCCTAATCATTTTATCAGTTTAAACATTTATTCTAATTATAGCAGGAGTAGTCTCCAGCAAAATTGTAAGATACACACCCACACAAAATTTCTTAGGATTAATAGTTTCCAGACTCACCCGAAGGTAAGAATGATTTAAACTTTTATCCTCTATCGAGATAGACAATCATGTGGGGACTTCGCTGTTATTAACAAGCAAGTAAATAAATTTACATTCTGTTTGTTCCAAATTTTCAGTTCTTTAGTTCTTAGTTTCAAGGACCCACATTTTTTTTCTAGCATGTACCATGACTCAATCCAGCCCATGTCAAGAACTGACACATGCTTATACTAAAACATCACTGGATTCCACTGCACAGCATTCATCCTTCCCATTATGTACCAATAAGTCCAAAGATTCCAGGGAAATAATCAGATTAGATGAGATAGTTCTGGGGCTTGTCTTAGAGTTCTCTTTGCAATACTACGTCACTATTTTATAATGTGCATGGTGTGTCTGTCTGTCTATATGTCTATCTATTTCACTATCCATACATGTGGATCATTCTACATACAAAATGTACAATGCAAATAGGGTGAGAATACTGTACTTCCTAAGGATAACAGAGATTACAAACCAATAACTAAAGCTAAAAACTCCAAGGATGCCATTACAATCACAAATTTGTGTTTAATTTTAGATAATCATTCAACAACTGAAATATACAGACAGCTTGCTATTTGTTTAAAAAGTATATATATATATATATATATATATATATATATATATATATATAATGAATATATATGACATTCATAATAAGTAGAGATTACTAAACTATAAACCATATATTTCAAATTCAAACTACCAGTATAAAACCTTAAAATATATGTGAAAACCAGATGCACAATTTGATGTAAAAAGAAAATTGTAGCAGCTTTTGATGATTCTTAATTTCTAATAGAGAGCTACAGCCTTGTACCAAAAAATCCATTTAGTATTTGAGTGTTTTTTGATGACTGAGAAAAAATTTTTTTTCTATCATTTGACAAAACCTAAGAAAGAAATATCCATTCTATAGCTAATTAAATGTCTTTTGGGTAGAAAAAAAGAGCTAATATGTTCTTTTTATTTTCAGTTAGTGAAATTACTCTTTTAAAAATGTTTTTTCTTTCAATGAATCAAAAATAAAAAAACTCTGAAACATTGAACAAAACAACAATATATTAATATATATTAGCCAACTGGCCAGTGTCAATAATTCTTAAACTGGTCTACAGAGTATTATGAGTACACTATGTAAGAATGCTCTACTAACATACAGCACATATAAGTAGTCTTTGTGCACAGAGATGACATTACCATTATTTATGAATATTCCATAGTAACGTACCCTACATTTTTCATAAAACCCATGTATGATATGACTATGAAGATTAAACAGCAAAGTATGATCCAAATAGGCTGTGGAACACTCTTAGATTCTGTATCACTTTTTTTTTTTTTTGAGATGTGATTCTTTCCTATACTTTTAAAGATTCCATAGTCAAACTGGCATTTTAAAAAGGAAACCAGTAAAGATTAAGGACACTAAGAATGATATGTATGTATGCCACATTTTACACCATCTTTCTCCAACTCATCAAGTACCTCCTAAAATGTCTGCCTGCCAGCAGGATAGCCTGTACCACTCACTCTGCTGCTTACAACTTCAGGGAAGGATGACACTATTCATCCCATAAAACATGAAAAGCTCAAGGGAAATTTGTTAGTTTGTGATAGAGAATAAATCTTCTTTCATCCCCTTCCACTATACACTCCTATTTTCTTCCACCACAATACACTCCAAGTTATGCCTAAGACAATAGTATATTCTTCCATATAACCATTCTATTTTGCACATAGCTTCCTAAATTTAAAAACATGTAAAAACATCTATGGTGTGAGAAAAAGGGTCTGCACTGCGGAAGTTACATGCAGAAGAGCATAGAACAAGAACCATTTAGGAGGTTTACATACTTTTTCTCATTACTTTTATCTGTGTAGGAGATGCCATAAAACCCATAATAAGAGTTAGATATATTTGCCGAATACTCTATCTTCAAGGTATAATTGTGTCCTGTTAGAAGGGCTTCAGGGGCAACAATGGCGATTTGTTCATGATATGGATATTCCAGGATTTCAACTTGTTTTTCTTGACTTGAAACTGCTGACATAAATGTCACTCTTGAAATATTATGTCCTGTGCTATGGAGAATGATATTCCACGTGGCTTGAAGAGCCTGAAGTGAAATTGTCACAGAGCCCCTGAATGTCATTGAGGTTAGGTTTGGGTGTAGGCTAAGTTCATAGCGCTGAGGCATAATGGCAGTGGGAAGCCTAATTTGTGCCCATGGAAACAATTTCCCATTTGTGGCAATTGGCTGAATTAGTCCTGTTGACTGGTTTTTTTTGTGGCAGCCTTCTTTGGTAAAGGTACATCTAGGCAGTAGATAAATCACCATAATTACAGAGACAGCAACCACGATGACAAAAACACAGACCACTAAGGTCCTAGCAGAGGGCACTGAACAAGTCCCATCTGGACTCTGCCTGTAGCCTGTTGTACTGTTTCGAAGGCCTGAGCTTCTGTTCATGAAGGACATGCCCAGCAGCTTTGCAGATGACTCATAATCCTCTTCGTCCTCATCCATCTCATGCTCACCAAGACCTCGTACCAGTAGCCTTGAACCCCGGGGCTCATATTCCACTTCATCGGGTTCCAGAGGATGTAAACAAGGTTCTTTGGCTAAATCTACCACGTCTGGTTCTTCTTCAAACATGCTGTTTTCAATCATATTCCTTGGAAGCTGGAGTCGATCTACAAAATTAAGACATAATGATAAGACAGAGGTGGGGGTGCGCTCATAATACAATGTTTCTTGGAAACACCAAATTTAGTGAGTTTTTTAAATCACTAAGATTTATTTCCACCTTAACACTATTTGAATTAAATAGAGGCTTTATGGCATTCTTGAGTTGTTCATTAAAAACCCAAGTACGTATAAAAAAGCATACTACAGTCATCAACCAAAAAAAAAAAACTAGTAAATAGGCTAATATTAAAGAAAGATGGTATAAAGCTAATCGTTTTTCTGTCACAGATTTTTTTTCATTGTTAGCGGCCACTAAGTGCACAAAAATATTCTGATAGTGAAAAAGAATGGCTATTGTGCCTGTATAGAAGCTTACTGAGATGTATCTAGATTTGAGGCCTGGCTAATTTTGGTGTGTGATATTTATTTTATTTGAATTTGTTTTCTTTTAATAATGAAGGTATAATTATAATTTTTCGAAAACAGCTGTGATTTTATACTACTTTCTTTATACGGTCCTACCCAACACCCTGGGTTCCAGGCTTGACTTTAGAGGATGTCACTCTGGCCATCTTTGCCTGTGTCTGTCCCTAAATAGCTAGGACTGAGTGGAGTCAAAAGGACTGCAGCCAACGCCTTTCTTCTGGGGTCTGGACACTTGAAGCTCAGATTTTTTGGCCAAATATTGGAAACCAAGTTATAAGGCCTATGTGGGTCTCCTTTCTATGTCCCATTCTCCCTTGGGCAAATTACAAATGGGTTTACCTGCTTCTAGGCTCATCAAGAGAATGGGTTATTGTTTCCTTCAGGTAAAGGATGTTTCTGCACCATAGTAAACTGAAAGATTACTTAAGAAATTTTGGTAAGCAAGAAATAGTAACATAGACAAAAAAAATTAGAAAACAGAGCAAACTACAGTTCAAACACCTGTTTTTTCACTCTTCTGTAACTTTCACAAGTACAACATTTCCCATCCTTAAAAACAAAACAAACACCATGAGTGCCAGCATATCTTGAAGCACTGGGAGCTTTTCTGAGCTATATTTACCCCATTTGCCAAGAATCGCTGAAGAGAAAGATCTCAAAAAGCAAAGGGATATCTATCAATAACTTAGATTTGGGACGTTCAATTTTTTTGTATTTTTTAAAAAAATCACATCTTGTAAGGGATTTCAAGATTTTAACAAATTGAAATCATCTTTAACTTGTTCTCACAAGGTACTTTACAATTAACATTTCTAATTGTCACAACAGTTCTATAAAGTAGCAAAAATTAAGACATGAAAAAAACAAACAGAAGTGGATTAATTTAATTTCAAAGTCATATAGATATTTACTTGTGTAATTGATATTTGAGCCCACATTCTAAAAAAAAATTATATCAAACTTTAATCTTAATATACTGAATCTTCTGACCCATGTTAGTTTAGTGAAATGGAAGAGTTTTTAACAATTTGTTATCTGACAATGAAATTATTAAAAATATTATTCATCATCAGTAGAACAAAACTGACATTTAACTACTTAATACTTAGGAAAAAGATAGTGGTCAATAAAAAGGAAACAACAGTAACTCCTAACTCACACAATAAGAGAACTGCTAATATCAGAGTAAGGTTGACAACTGTGCTACTCGAGGGCAGAATGAAGACCACAACACCCATATTAAATTGCAGCTTCTTACAAAGGTAGACTCCTTCCCTCCTAGGTGTGAATTTCAGGAAATTACCCAGTGACCTTCATGCATGTAAATTTCAGAAGAATTGATCAGATCATACAAATACCAGTCACACTAGTCCTGGGTGTGCCCAGGACATAGCAATCTGTTTTACACATCTGAGAACAAACCAGATTATTATATTGCATTCTCTTCCCCACAAGTCTTTTTTCCTTAGTTCCTTCTGCCTGGATGTCATGATTTCCTCTTTCTACCTTCATTTACTTTGATACACACCTGTTATTGTATAACTAAACTCACTATTACATTAATCAAGAAAACTCACCCTTTTTTCTTTTTAAGAGTAAGCTGTCATTCATACTTTTGTGCACTTCTGACTTTGGAAACAGAAACTTGAGTAAGACAGTCAACCATTTTCTACTTCTCCACTCTGAATTTGGTAAAATATTATGCTACCTTAAAAAGATTTCTTTGAATAAAACTTCTACTTATTTATAGGTGTGGATTTAGCAAAGTAGCCACCTACCCACCTCCTATGAATGGTGTGTGTAGAGAACAGTGGTTACAGTATCTTGTCTCTTAGAATTTGGTGTCCTAAGCTTCCAAATAGTGCCCCATATTGCCTTGCGATGACTGGTGTCAATGGATATTGGTTTGGGGGTTGTATTAGTTACTTTTCTGTTGTGATAAACATCGAGAACAAAATCTACATAAGGAAGAAAAGATTTTTGGTTTTTTTGTTTTGTTTTTGTTTTGCTTTTGGTTTTTTGCTTAGGATCCAGATAGTTAAGAGTCCACTTTAGCAGGTAATGTATGACATGCCTGCAGGAGCAAGAAGCTTGCTGACTACATTTCCATCCACACACAGGAAGGAGGGAAGGGGAGGGGAGGGGAGAGGAGGGGAGAGGAGGGGAGGGGAGGAGAGGAGAGGGGAGCAGAAAGTGGGGTGAGGCTATAAACTCTCAAAGCATGCCAGAGAGGAGAGGAGGGGAGAGGAGAGGAGGGGAGAGGAGGGGGAGGGGAGCGGAGGAGAGGGGAGGAGAGGGGAGGAGAGGGGAGGAGGAGGGGAGGAGAGGGGAGGAGAGGGGAGGAGAGGGGAGGAGAGGAGAGGAGAGGAGAGGAGAGGAGAAAGTGGGGTGAGGCTATAAACTCTCAAAGCATGCCCCAGTGATATATTTCCTCCTGCAAGGCTCAACCTCCTCAAGGTTCCATAACCACCAGAGAGCACCACCCAGTGGGGACTGAGTGTTCAAATACATGAGCCCATGGGGGTCATTTCTCATCCATAACACCACAAATGTTCATTCTATTCATGCAGTTTCACATTGAAATGTTGTTAAAAATTTTTTGTAAGCTCTTAATAAGTTCTTAACCTTTCTGATGTGTTTAAGCTCCTATGAGATGAAATTATGCTCCTTAAGCATTTCACCCCAAGCCAGATGCAGAAAACCATGAGCACTGTTTATTCAGTAAATGTTTAACTTAACTATCACTGGGTAGAGAGAGAATCAGCTTAATATTAGAGCATTCCCATTCATCAACTAGGATCCATCAGAACTTTTTGAGTCTGACTGTTTTCTTAGAGTTTCTGTAGGCCAATCCTATGGAGGCATTTTCTTTATTAAGAGCCCTTCTTCCCAGGCAGAGGCAGGTGGTGCTCTGAGTTGGAGACCAGCCTGGTCTACAGAGGGAGTTCTAGGATAGCCAGGGCTACACAGAGAAACACAGTTTCTTTCCTTTATTTATTTGTTTGTTTATCTATTTATTTATTCTTTAAAAAGATCCTTCTTCCCAGATGACCATACTTTGTGTCAAGTTGATATAAAAATTATCCAGCATTATAAAATGACCTGTTTAAAGCCAAGGAATATTTAACAGTTGAGCATTTAATATGTCCTATCCTCATCAAATCTGAGAATTGGCCAGTCAGTAATCTGTCAAAATGCAGATAACTTATTTTTATTATTAAACACCTCATCAGATTAATATTTACATAGAACTTTACTCTTTTGGTGGTAAAGCAAACCAAACAATCTGCCATATTTTACTGAGTGTTACAAGCACACAATTCTGATATATACAATTCTTTCCATTTAAATACCAACCTGGGGAAACCCATTGTTATTCCAGGCCATTCAAAGACAGCACTTTTAATCTGTTTTTTCTTTTAATATAGTCTTGAATCTTAAGTCAATATACTTTAATTTTAGCATAATTATAAGGTTACTCTATACTGTAATTAGCCTTATTCCTTCTAAGAAAGCACTTTCAATCTGTTTTTTTTTTTTATGTTGTCTTGATTCTTAAGTCAATATACTTCAATTTTAGCATAACTATAAGGTTACTCTATACTGTAATTAGACTTATTCCTTCTAAGAAACAGTATAATATTATAATATAATATATAACATACATTATATATACAGTATAATATATATCATTTTCTCCTTCCCTTTCCAAAAATAAAAGAAACAAACAAAAAGAAAGTAAAGTTTCACATGTACATATATAAATGGTAAAGGTGTAATTTAACTGGAGTACAAATGTATTTTCTTGCTTAGCATGCATAAGTAGCTTGATATGTAACAATTCATATTATAAACCTTTCACATTTGAAAAATAAAACAAACAACTAGTAGCATATTTTCTTGATGTGTTGGCTGTGAGCCTGGCCTTTAAAAGCTCAACCATCTCTCCAGCCCAGAAGCAGTGTTTTCTAAAGCTTCCTAAAGCTACACATAGACGCTGTCTGTAAACCAACAAATCCCTAGTTGAAATTTCACTTCTAAATAACATGGATCTATGTGGCTGTAATCTAAGAAAATTGAAGATGTTTCTATCCCTCTGATACTCTGCCTAGACTCAACATTTATGGACCAGATCTAAACTGCAAATTGTTTATTATCCATCTGTGACAGGACAGTCATAGAGAATTAGCTTCTAAAACCTTTTATTACAATCTGACAGAATAATTTCATGTCTGTTGAACTCAATGCTATTTAAAATGAGACTTATTTTTGCATATCTTTTAAATTTTTTCTAATAATTCTTTTTTATATAATCAGTAATGGATTAAACATTTCAACAAAAATCTAAATACAAAAACAAGACACCCTGGGTAGTTTGGGTCAGATAATCTGAAAGCAATGGGTCTGGGCCATGGCAGTCCAGATGAAGAAGTCTTAGACTATGATGGGGTGGGGGAGGGCAATCACATGACAGGTAGGAAGCACACAATGATGCTCCTTTGGGTTGGATGAACCAGTGGGGTAGCAACACAGAGGGAAATCTGCATCTATCAAGTCCCACGGATATACTTCAGCTGGGAAAACTGAAGGGAGGAAAATCAGACCCTGAGATTGAGAATACAGGTTTTCAGTCTGTCTCTTTGTAGTTCATCTATCTCCCTAACCCTTTGTGTCACCACCCCCGACTCATGAGAGAACGCAATGGCAGTAGGGTAAGCATAGCATATGAACTGTGATATATTTAATATGCTTGTCAGCTAGTTAGAACCATTTAGTTAACGGCATTATATAGAGTTATAGTTTCATGTTCAGATGAATGCTTAAATTTTAGCTCTTTTACTGACTACTACAGCAGAAACAGGTTACTTCTCCTAGTCTCAGTTTCCTTACCTACAATGTAGACACCATGACTTTATAAGACTGTCGTAAGGACTATGGTAGTGAGTCTTGTGCTCAAAGGAAGGATGGAGACAAATGATTAAGATTACTAAATTGTAATTTAAATCACACAGTGGCTGAAACCATTCAAAGGGAGACAAGATTCACACAGTATCAGTTTCTAAAAGTGGACAGAGGAAAAAAGGCCACACAGGAGATTAAGAAAGATGAGATGAGCAAGCAAGAAATCAGGAGAGTAGCATGCCTGGAACCAACTGTAAGGTTTCATAAGGAAAGGGACTGACAGCTAATGTATTAGAAAGGTCAAGTAAAAACAGGACTGGAAATCTCCTCCCACTCCCTGCAGCTGGCAATTAAAAAACCAGGGACTTTTAAGATGTGCTTTCAGTGGAAAGATGGGAATGCAAGTGCTATTCCAGTCTCCTAAGGAAGCAAGGCACAAATGAAGGAAAGGGCTGCACACTGTTCTTTCAAGGTACATAGCTGTTAGGAAGGAAAAACGCAGGATCAGTGTTATATGTATGTGTGTATATGTGTAGGTATGCATGTATGTATCTATCTATGTGTGTGTGTGTGTGTGTGTGTGTGTGTGTGTGTGTGTGTATAGTTTCAGTAGAAAGTTAAATCCTTTTGTTTTTGTTAGTCTATGTTTAAGGTAGAAGCAACTTAAGCATGCATTGCTATGGGAAAGGAAAAATAAAGAAAGATAAAATGTGGGTGTGGAGGTAGAGCTGAGGGAAAACACAGGGGCATTATCTCAGAGTGATTGAGAGAGGTCACAAGAACTCCAAGGAGGATGATCATGACTAAGCCACTTTTCCTCTGGACCTGAGGACTGAAGGTAAATACTGAGAAGAGTCACATCCCCAAAAAGAGATCCACAGACAGCCTCTGTGGACTCTGTGACAGGAGAAACACGTCCATATGCCCCGCACAAAAGGCGAGGATGGAGAAGGTGAAGACACTGGGGAGAATGATAGAAGGGGGTCAAGGAGCTGCCTCCGAGCAGGGCATTGCAGAGACATTTACACAGCCCAGTGCTGACCAGGCCTGGCATAGAGAGAAAGGATGTGTATTTTACCACAATTAAAATAGAAAAGTAGACAAAAATTAAAATTTAAAGAAACAAATCATGACTCCAGAGCTCCAATAAGCAGGGAGGATGTGGTAAGAGGCCAGGGGAGGTATACAGGGGCTGCTAGCAAGAGAGTGACTAACTGAGGTGCAATTTGGAGGTCAGGACAAAATGCAAACCCTGACAACACAGCAAAAGACTTGGATTAAAAGAAGCAAACTTTCCACAGATACAATCCCTTTAAACAGTCATCCCATTTTCTGAGAAAATGAAATCGTATGTATTTTTAAATTAACAAGCCCAAATCCCCCCCAAAGCCTAATTTAAACAAATTTCCTTGAGCAGAAACAAGGCTTGTTATATTCAAATGAGGCTGTAATACTTAATAAGCATTGCACTGCTTCTGAGAAACCCCCACCATGACCTACTGATATACAGCTAAATGCTGTAAACATAGAAAAACATTTATAAAATATTCTAGACTATCTCCAGCTGTAAACTTTATTAAAGTTCCTTTAACTCAGTGTGTTTCTTTTGTGAACAAGTGGGTATATGGCTGGAGATATGAAGCAAGACAATTGTGGAGAAATGATTCAGCCCTGAAGGAATTAAGATTTACTTTTCCCAGCTGAGTGCAGTGGCATACACCCCTTGGTCCTGCTACTTCTAAGGCTGAGGAAGGAAGATCACCCCAGGAGTAGAAAGTCAGCATAGTAAACACAGCAAGACCCTATGGAAGTAAGGGAGAAAAAAGGAAGGGAGGAGGGAGGAAGGGAAAGAAGATATGCTTTTTTCTTATAAGCTACCACTATAGTTAAAGTTCATTTCAACACATTAAAATTGCTGTCCCAATCAGACAAAACTGTTGTTGGCACTAAACTGTGCTTCCTCTTATAATCTATTATTCATCTACACAAATGATACAAGTGTTTTTCACATACTGGACAACAGACAAATCAAGTAGGTGACCTCTAAGGAAAAAAAAAAAAAAAGAGATGCATATTGATGTAAATTGAGGATGGGTAATTATGCTGATCCATTTCTGACTCAGAGCAAGACCATTATTGCCTCCAGGCCAGACTGTTGATAACCACAACTAAAAGTGTTTCAGAGCATGGTGACTTGAAACACTGCTTGGCTGCCCACCAAAAACCCCACTTCCATAAAAAGCAGCCCCCTAAAAATGTCTCTAGACAGCTTCTCTTGCTATTTTCCACCGTAGTTGTACTACAGTGTATCTAATAAACTCTACTTCAGTTTTCCTTTCTTAGTGAATTCTTTATCTATCTAAGTCACAAGATTGTGACCTTTGTTCCACACAGTAATGAGCCCCAAATAACTCTCGTTCTCTGCCTTGGGATAGATTTTCCAATAGTAGAATGGCAGGCTGGAGTCCCAGTAGAACAGGACTGGCAGACAGAGACTGAGGCAGGGAGAAAGGGAGCTAAGTACTAGGGACCACAGTCTTACACAGGATTTCCCGAGAGCCCTTTGTCAAATACAGCACAGACCCCCATAAAAGAGGGGGGCAATATCCCTGAAAGGAAACAGAAGCACCAGATCAAGCAATATAGAGAAATGCCAATGTACAACCCTGTAGTATGAATCTTAAAGGTTCTTATTAATAAAATCAAACCTGAGGCCAGTTATTGGGGTGAACACTGGAAGATCAGAGAAGCAGAACAAACCACAGCTACCTCACCTCGCCAGTTCCTCAGCTGGTCTTGTTTCCTCAGACTGGAAGCCTCTGAGTCCTCATCCACAATGGATCTCAGCTGAATTGTACTGCTCCAAAGCCTAAAAGCTTAACCAGTCAAATGCTGCTAGTTTCTGGTCTTCACACCTTATATAATCTTTCTACTTTCTACCATCACTCCCTGGGACTAAAGACTGGATTTCTGGGATTAAAGGCATGTGCCTGGCTGTTTTTAATGTGGCCTTGAACTCAGAGATCCAGAGGTATTTCTGTCTCTGAAATGCTAGGATTAAAGGCATGTGCTACCACTGCCTATCCTCATGTTTAATATGGTGGCCGTCCTGTTCTCTGATAAGTTTATTTCGGGGAACACACAATATTTCGGGGAACACAATACCACCACACAACCCAGTCACAGCAAAGAGAACTCATTTGACATCAACTTGAAACACTAGAGTGTAGAAATCACAACCTCAAGTAAGGTCTACTGTATACCCATACTAAAAAGTCTAAGACCAAGCACAGGAGAAAAAGAATTTGAGTCTTGCTAAGTTAGCAAGAACTGAGAATAGCCCTGAGATAAAACTAAGCCTATAAGCAAGTGATCAGCCAGTAACTAAGTTGCCTTTAAAATAATACCACATAGAAAAATATGAACAAAACAAACACAAAGCCTCTACAACATGTCTTCAGTACTGTCCAAAATGTAATAAGAAAATCACTAGTCATTAATGACACAAGAAAATGCGACCCATAAGAAAACAAAAGTTAGCTGCTGCACTTAACTTTAGAACAGCTGCTGTAAATATGTTCCAAAGAATAAAGGAAACTGGCTTTAAAAAGTAAAGCAGAGCCGGGCGGTGGTAGCGCACGCCTTTAATCCCAGCACTCGGGAGGCAGAGGCAGGCAGATCTCTGTGAGTTCAAGGCCAGCCTGGTTTACAAAGTGAGTTCCAGGAAAGGCGCAAAACTACACAGAGAAACCCTGTCTCAAAAAAAAAAAAAAAAAAAGTAAAGCAGAGGACTATGAGAACAGAACAGATAGAAATTTCACCAAAATAACTGAAACTAAATATAAGGAGCAGAGGCCGAGGAGATGGCTCAAAGGGTAAGAATAACTGCTGTAAAACCATAAAGACCTGGGCTTAAATCTCCAGCACTCAAGTAAAAAATGTGGACATGATCCCATATTCCTGTAACCCCAGCACTGGGCAGAGAAGACACTGGGCTGAACCCAGGAGCTTGCTGCCGGTTAGCCTAGCAAAAACTGTGAGCATCAGGTTCAGTGACAGAGCCTATCTGAAAGGAACAAGGCAGGAAGCAAAGGAAGACACCAAGCATCTTCCTATGGCCTCTGCACATGCACATATGAATACACCCTGTGGTGATGTGAATAGGAATGACCCCCATAGACTCATGTGTTTGAGTGCTTGGCCCACAGAGAGTGGCACTATTAGGAGGTGTGGCCTTGCTGGAAGAAGTGTGTCACTAGAGGGTGAGCTTTGAAGTCTGTCACTTCCTGTTGCCTGTGGATCCAGATGTAGAACTCCCAGCTACCTCTCCAGCACCATGTCTGCCTGCACACTGCCATGTGTTCTGCTGTGACAATAATGGACTAAACCTCTGAAGTGTAAGCCAGCCCCAGTTAAATGTATTTCTTTATAAGAATTGCTGTGGTCATGGTGTCTCTTCACAGCAATAAAAACCCTAACTAAAACACACCCCCTCTCCTCCAAAACACACACACACACACACACACACACACACACACACACACACACAGATTGGAGAGGGGAATAACAGGCAATTAGGTAACTGCAGTACTGACATGTTCAATAATTAAAATGGAAAAAAAAAACAATGAATGGACTTAAGCAGCTGGAAATAGCAGGGAAAAAAGCCATATGAACTTGACAGGCCATTAAAAATTACCAATTTAAGGAACAAAGGGATAAAATATTGAAGAAAAATGAATACTCCATCAGGTATTTTATGGGTTAGTATCAAATATTGTAACATAGGTTAATAAGAGCCCCAGAAGACTCATGTGAAGATGAGACAGAAAGAAGTATTTGAATAATAGTTAAAATTTCCTAAGTTTAATAAAATGTTAAGAGTATCCACAAGAAGAATAAATTTTTAAAAAGGTACTAGTACACCATGATCAAATTGCCTAAACAAAAAGAAGCAAAAACTCTTTAAAGAAGTCTTAAAATAACACATTATCTTTAAGAAAAAAAAAAACAACACTAAAGTCTTGCAATAGCTGGGCCAGCAAATAATACAGCATTTTTAAGAAGCCCAGAGTAAAACTATGACATCAACTTTGCATCCTATCCCCAAAGACTGCATCATTCAGAAACAAGGGTAGTATGCAGGTACTTTCAACATAAATGAAAGCTGACAGAATTCATCTCAAGCAATTACATACTACAAAAAATTATAGAGCAGACTTCTTAGAATGAACAAAAATATTAGATATATAGGAAGATATATAGACATCAGACATATTAGATATATAGAAAGATGGAAATAACATCAGAAATAATGAGTGTTAAAAATAAAAATATGTTCTTTATCTAATATGCTTAAAGTAAGAAATAACATTGTAAATATTTGTTATTTGCAAACCATGTAAATAAAAGCTGCAGGATGGATGGTGATTAAAAGAAGTGGGGTGAAGACATAATGGAAACAATCAAAAATTCAAACAGTAAATTATTAGACAATTTCTAGGTATTTGGGGAAATAAAATCCCCATACAATCCACTGGTTAAAGAAACCACAAGGAATTTAGAAAGCATTTAAAATTTCTAGGGTTTTTTGTTTTGTTTTGCTTTAAATGCCCGTGTTAGAAAAATGGTCAAAACTAGTAACAGAACTTTTCATTCTAAGGAGCTAGAAAGACTAACAAATCAAGTATCCTGAGAGTAGAAGAAGAAATAAAGAAGAGCAGAAACCAGCACAACACAAAACAAAGCAAGCAGGGCTCTGCTTCTAACACTCCTCTTCTAAGAACTGGCCTAAAAGTCCACACATCTCAAACACTGGCTCTTCTCCAAGACCAAGTGTTCACTTCTCCAAAGTCTCACCCAGTTAACTAAAGGCAAATCAGAAGTCCTGGGCTAGAGACAGCTTCTGTCCTTTCAAAGAATTCTGGCAAACAAACAAACAAACAAACAAACAAAAAAACCCACCTCCTACTCCCTACTGGCCAGGAAAAAGCTCTCATCCATCTATATATTTTAATTTTTGTACCTTTTATTTCTTTAAAGGAAATGTCTTTCACATGTTTATTTAAAATTTTAACTGTGTAGTTCTGAATATGAAAAGGGCAAAGGGGCTCATTTGTGTAAGCATCTGCTTTAAAAGTCTTACTTCATTTCAGATAACCATAACTCTGATTCTCCTTTTTGCAAAAATATGACCATCCTACACAGAAATTTAGGTTACAGCTATGTGTGATAGCACCATTGCTCTGAATCTCAGAGACCCATTGACCAAGCTTATATATAAACTAACTAAATCAGTCCTTGTCTCAGCTGAGCTTTTAGAACTCCACAAAGCCGGGCGGTGGTGACACATATCTTTAATCCCAGCACTCGGGAGGTAGAGCCAGGCGGATCTTTGTGAGTTTGAGGCCAGCCTGGTGTAAAGAGCAAGATCCAGGAAAGGTGCCAAGCTACACAGAGAAACCCTGTCTAAAAAAAAAAAAAAAAAAAAAAAGAACAAAGCACGCAGCACGCACAGGGCTGGTCTGTTTGATAGAATGTGAAACCACAGGTGCTACAAACACGGGAAGGGTGCATGGCTACACAGCACTCCTCTGCTCCTACTCTACCTCTTAGTCTCCAATGACATACACCATTCCCCTTCTTCAAAATTATATCAGTCTAATGCAATTTTCATATCTCTAGTTTTTCCAAAATTAATCAACTATTTTTAGAATACTCCTTAATTTTTTTGAAAATTAATACAACTTTTTTTATAATTAATTATTATCTTTTCTTTTTTTATTTATTTATTACATATACAGCATGTGTGACTGCAGGCCAGAAGAGGGCACCAGAACTCATTACAGATGGCTGTGAGCCAACAAGTGGTTGCTGGGAATTGAACTCAGGACCTCTGGAAGAGCAGTCAGTACTCTTAACCTCTGAGCCATCTCTCCAGCCCTAATACAACTATTTTAAGAATACTCCTTAAATGACTATACCATAAAATACAAGATATATAATTCTTAGGAAGAAAAGGATAGAAATACTATGGCAAAGAACTGTTACAGGCCCTGAAAATTAATAACCATGATTTCCACAGATATTACTGTCACATAATCCACTTTCTCTCTATAGTAAACCTCTGGTCAATCAAGAAAAAAACAACTTGAATTTTAGTAAACTTCACGTTGTTATTCTAAACTAATCCTACCAACTTGAAAGATTATCCAGCACAGGCTTACTTCCTGGTAACCACTGTACATAGAGTTTTGTTTATAATTAGACTGTGTGATGCTAATTATATCAGTAGCCCTGCCAATGTTCTATGGAGGATACAAGGAGAGTCGAGAGTTATTCCAGAATCATGAATCACCTCCCTCTCCACATTGCACACCACTAACCACCTGTCAAACCTGGAGACTGGAAATTGTACAGGGAACTGGACTATATGGCCTTTAGAGTTTAGGATGGAATACTGAGTCCAAAATCTGCACTGTAATTACTTTTAGAATAATGAGTGCACTTTAATACTTATGACTTCTTTCTTATTATTAAAAATTGAAAGAAGCAAGATTAATAAAATTCCAAGAGCTAGTTTACTCTGTAGAACAGGGAATTTTTCTATTAAGTAACTGTACTTAAAACATTTTGCTTCACTCACATATAAATCTTTGAGGGAGAGATTCATGTCATTTCATCTTGATAAATGTGCCTAAAAGGGGAGAAGCCTGCAATAAACATCTGAAATAAAAGTAGCATCCAACACATTAAAATTAAGTCATAATTAATGAAGATTACCCTGGTCTATGCATTAACTCTTCAAAAACTGACCTTAGGTTTACTGATACTCAGACAATGATGGAGTTCACATATGAGTTATGAGGTTAACAAGCTCCTTTAACACCTACAATGGGGCCAAGTCTTAAAGAAGGCCTAGGAATACTTCAGGGATTATGAGCAGTAGCCACATTTCATTTCTACTGGACACCAACTCTTGAGATCATTGCTAAGATGTAGTTTGCATCCCATTAGTAGATAAATTCATTAAAACAAAAAAGAATCCAGAAGTCTCATTTTTTTCCTTGGGACCTACAAGCACCAAAACACTGATTTCTTTTAAGATCTACAACAGTGTTCACGTAAGACCTTAGTGACTATGGATTTATATAGTTGTTTCTGGGGATTTCAATGTCCACATTTCACGCTTTAACTCATCTGACCTCCTAGGCATTTGCCCAACAGCTGCCTTGACATGAACGATGCTACACTTGTTCCTAACATCCCTAGGGACTGGGTGTACCTAAAGCTATGCTCATTTTCCTTTATATAACAAAAAAGGTAACTTGCAGCTAGTCTTACAACTACAATTTGTAACTTTATTTAATTCTCAAACTTTTCTGTTTAAAATAACAGAAAGGGCAGCATTACAGACACCAAGATAATTTACCAACTTGATATACTGAGTCAAATTTCTACCATTTGCAAATTATTTACTGTATTACATGAAGAGCCTATTTACAACTTCTAATTTCTGTAGTTTTGTATACTTTGAGCAGAAATTAATACTTCTGTACTACAGAGAAGCACAAAGATGAATTCCTAGCTGGTTTAATTTTACAGCTATGAAACATATTTTAAGCATCTATGTAGGAAAGCATTTGAGATGAAAAGAAATCGGCTAGAGAACTGTAGGACACAAAGTATTAGCAGTGGCTGGAAGCTCTGCAAAGAGAACATAAGGGATCAAAGGTAGAGGCAAGAAACATCTGCAGCATACATCAGTCCTTAGCAGCATACTGCAATCCTTAACAGAAACACACAAAAGAGGGGGAAAAAGAAAAAGTAATTTCCTGTAGAAAAAGGAAGAAAGTTTCCACCTGAATAAACAAGATGAAGTACTTCAATCAGCAGATGCATACACTAGAAAAACTTTTAGTCAATTAGCCAACATAGCAGCTATGTCTGTACATTTTAATCTGTAAGTAAAATGTTAAGGGAAGATTTTCTTATGGCTTATATTTTTCACTAGCTTTTAGAAATTTCTCTTTAACATGATCTCAACACAACAAACCCAGCTTGGCAAAGTTATAGCTACTGATAAGCTTATACCAGGATTCTTAAATTCATGTCTCATCAATACATATCAAGTTCTAAAATGTGTTTTAAACCAAGTAAGTCCACAAGAGAAAGTATCGATTATGCAGGGATATGTTCGAGAATGTTTTTACACACACACACACACACACACACACACAGAGAGAGAGAGAGAGAGAGAGAGAGAGAGAGAGAGAGAGAGAGAGAGAGAGAGAGAGGCCTGCAAGATGGTTACTGTGTAACAACACTTGCTGAACAAACCTGAGGACCTATTTGATTCCCAGAACCCATGGGATTCAATGGATACAATGGCACATCCATGGCAAATGGGAGGCAGAGACAGGAGAGTCTACCAGAGGCTGGTGGGTAAAATAGTCTAGATTGCACAATCCAACAGTAATAGCAAGAGTCCATGCCTCAGTGCTTCAACAAGGTGAAAAGAGATAACTGACTCCTCAAAGCTGTCCTCTGAACTCACACTTAGGCTGTGATACATGCATGGCTGCATTCACACACACATATCATGCATAATGCTAACACTTTCACACAAACAAAATGGTAGTAAGTAAACTTAAAAAAAAAAAAAAAGAAGAAGAAGAATTGTTTAGGGCTGGTGAGATAACTCAGTAGTAAAGGCACTTGCAATCAAGCCTGATGACCAGAGTTTGAACCTGTGTCCCACAAGGTGGAAGGATGGAACCAAACCAATGCATACAAGTTGTTCTCTGACCTGCATATGCAACCTCTACCCAATACACATACAATAAATAAATGTAATAAAAGTTTTAAGCAAATGTTTATAGCAGTATTCTCAAAAAGCAAGAAAGGAAGGGAGGAAGGGAGGGAGGGAGGGAGGAAGGGAGGGAGGGAGGAAAAGGGAAAGAGGGAGGAAGGGAAGGAGGGAAAGGTAAGGGGAAAAGGGAAGGAGGGGAGGGGAGGGCAAAAGACTGTACTTATCCTATTTATTCTTACTATAAATATCTGGAACTGGGTACTTATAAAGAAAGAAAAAAGATTACTTGGCTCACAGTTTTGGATCTTGGTGAAACCAGAGAGCATGTTGCTCTGATGAGGCTCCCTTGAATGTATCACCTCATGCTGGATGGCACTACAATGGCAGGGACACAAAGGAAGACAGGAAGACAGCCAGAGCAAGGGGATGTCAGGCTCACTTGTTCTGTAACAACCTCTCTGCAGTGCCAACCCATGATTGCAGGAAAAATACATTATTCCCTTCCAAGGACAGTGCCCTCAGTCACCTAAAAGCCTCCCAAGTTCCACCTCTTAAAAGTTCCATTACCTCCTAACGACACACTGGGAAACAATTCCTAAGAATCTCTGAACCTTTGGTGGGCAAATCATAGAACAAGGCTAACTGTTTAACAGCAGCAGGTGGGTATGCTCATATTTAATACAGTATTATACAGACAGATAATATGTTTACCTTAAATAAGGAAAGGTATTCAAAATACAGCTTATAGAAAAAAAAAAGCAGGTTACAGAATTTTAAATAAATATGTATCCAATAAAATACAATGTAAATTAAAAAAAAAACATATTAACTGTGGTTATTCCTGAGAGATAGAGCTTGGGTATGCTGGACATTTTTATTTCCCAATTTTTCTTTATATGTAAATGAAATAAACTTTCACACATGTAAAAACAATGTTTTAAATATGCAAGATAGAAAGTTAGTGAGTAAATAAAAAAACAAAACAAAACAATATTGTTGGCTTAGAGAGAAATCAGGAAACCTGGATACCAAGATAGTATTTGCTATTTCTCTTTTGTGAGATCTCTTTTTAGGAAGTGGGATTTTATCTTTACTACTTAAATTTTTATAGTCCTTGTAATGTGGTTTAATAAATGAAATAAAGCAGAAAGATTTTGGCAGAATTTTTAATGCTAGGCCTTGGGAGGCTGTGTAAACTTTGCTATTCATTACTACTTTTACAGCTCTATGAAAGGGAATCTAAGCTAGCTTCCTTGTGGGTGGGGGAACCACATTAAAAGACATCCAGCCAATAGCCAGCATCCACAGCCAGATGCACAAGTGAAGCTATCTTAAAAGCACCTAGTCTCAAGTCAGGCAATAGCCAATGACCGCTTAAGAGTGACTTCAGACAGGAAGAGCGGAAGAAACACTCACCTAAACCCAATCCAAACTACTTAGCTGAAGAATCTTTAGCAAATAAAATGGTTCTTGTTTTAAGTCATAAATTTTAGAAATTCTATGTAAAAACATATGATCTCCTTATTCATTATATAGTATAACCAACAATATTTCAGTGATCTTATTTTCTGAGGACTCAAGCTCTACCACTGAGCTACATACCCCTGAATTATTCTTACAGAACAATTTATCCCCAAAGATGAAACTTAAAGCACACTGTACATATCAGTTTACAGTTCCATGGCACATCTGAGACGGCAATGCACGCAGGCCTCACTGTTACTTCAGAGTCAACTCAGAAACAGGAAAGAACAGAGCATTTGTCGTCAGGGCAATTTGCATTCTGCAAACAAAGACTCCTGTATACAGATGTGGGCTATCATCCTACGCCTAAGGAGTGTGATGTATACGACTTCACTATTAACAAGGCTGCCTTACCACCCTGCAAACAATGATGATGAGCAGCAACACTTACCAAAGGCTCTCTCACATAACACTGGGCTGAGCAACAGAAATAACACAGGATAGCTAAGAACTTCTCTGGACACAGACATTCTGCCACTTCCTAAATTTACTGTCTTACCAAGCTGAGGCAATAAGATGGATTTTCTGCCTCTCTCATTAAAATTAAGAAGTTAGAACTGGGCATGTCGGCATATACCTCGTAACCCCAGCACTTGGAAGGCAGAGGCAGGTGGATGTCTGAGTTTGAGGCTAGCCTAGGCTACATACAGAGTTTGGATTCTGGCACAACAACAAACAAACAAAAATCTAGTGTCTCCTGTACTGAAACTTCAAGTTTGCTGTTAGAAAACTAAGTGCTGTTGTACGAAAACAAACGCTGGGATCTTAAATAAGCCTTTAAAGAGAATCCTAAGAAATTTCATGCATAAAACAATTACATTTGTTAAAGGCTATTTACTAAAAATGACAGGAATAAAACATATTTTTATAAATAATCATTTTTATTTTTGAGATTATAATTACATTATTCTCTCCTTTCTATTCTTCCCTCAAAACCTTCACATGTACCATCCTCTACTCTCTTTCAAATTCACAGCCTCTTTTTCTTTGTTGATTATATAGATAAACAAATACACACACTCCTAAATATATAAATATAACCTGCTCAGTCTGTAAAATTTAAAATCTCTATAGGAAGATGGAAGTGAAACAATTCAGTCCATGCAGGCTAAGCATAGTGATTCTGAAAGCAACCACTTTCTCAGAGTCACAGGAAATGGTTACACAACCTCAGAGCAGTCATTTGTTTTTGTATCACAAATATTTTTTTCAAATAATTAGATATCTTAGAATAAATGGAAGCAAGTCCATTCTGATATTACAAGTTACTTCTGCTTAAGATATTCTTATTCCTTTTTTAAAAAGTAATGGGAACTCACATTTTAATGAATTTTCATACTTTTATACTAAAATAAATTCTTAAAATCTAATCAAAGATAATCACAGTAAGAGTGCTGTGGGATGTCTTTATGCTGTGGATATGTACGACTCCCATTGGATATTAAATAAATCTGTTTTGGCCTATGGTAAGAAAGCTTACAGCCAGAAGGGAAATCCAAGCAAAGAGGGAAGAGGGTCAGAAGCAGATGTACCACCCAAGGAGCAACATGTAATGGGACACAGGTAAAGCCACAGAACACATGGCAATACATAGATTAATAGTTATGGATTATTTAAGATGAAAGAGCTAGCTAGCAAGAATTCTTAGCCATAGGCCATACAGTTTATAATTAATATTAAGCCTCTGAGTGATTATTTCATAAGCGGCTACAGGACTGTGGGTGAGAGAGATTTGTCCCAACCATGGGCCAGGCAGGACACAGGAAATCTTTTGACTACATTAGCCGTACCAACTTGGGGCTCTCAAATTTCCATTAGGCCTGAAAGAGTTTAAAAACGGCTTCTAACCACACAATAACAGAGTCAAAAACAGCTTCCTATTTATGTCTCTAATGCATGTGGGCCACAGCACAGAGATGCTGCAGCATTCAGGGTGGAACACAGCCTGGTGGATTCCCACCTCGGTACACAGAGGTGTCTCCAAGTGGTGCAGCACGCTGCATGGCGGATTTGGCATTCACTCACACAGACAAAAAAGGGTCTCTGGGACATCTGCATGCTACCTGGTGGCAGCATGGACTCCATAGCTGGCAGGGTAAGCATGACTCTCCTGGGTACCTCTGCCATGTTGGGAAGTAAATGGGGTGGAGTCAGCAGCCAAGGCTGCTGTGTTGGTCCAAGCTACATAGTTTAGCAGTTTAAAATCTCTCCTGGTGAGAGAAGGATTATAGATTCACAATGAGACAGATTCAGATAGAATAAAACTCCAAACGGTTTACATAGGCTTGAGAAAGAGAGAAGAGAAATGATATAGTCATAAAAATAAAGTCTTAAAAAATAATATATAAAAATATAAGCCACAAAAGAATAGAAATTACATAAAGAATCTTCACACTGCATATTATTATATTGTTTTTGGTATTTTTAACTGCAGAAAGACATTTGATTGTAAAGGCTATTCAATTAGATCAATATGTATATTTTAAAGGTATCTTGACTTCAAAATTTATATCTAACGATATGTTACTTTGGAAAAGAGGTTCTGCTTTTCTTTCTACAGAAGATGAGAAGCTGTGGATTCCTTCTAGGTTAATATGGTTCCATCAAGGAAGACTCCCCTGAGAGGTCTCCAGATGATCCAACATCCAAAACAGCTTCAAAGCAATTGGTTCAGAGAATACAGCCTCACAGACTACTCCAGTCAAGACTTGATCAGATTCCTAAAATTTTCTTTTATGTCCCCATAAGACTACCAGCACCTCCAATCAGCAGGAAATAACCTAGAAAACTAAACCCACATTCCCAAAAATTGGATTATGGATGTTTGTCTTCATTTAGGGGTTAGTTACAAATTATTATTGGTCATAGTCAATCTCTTTCTAAAAGAAAAAAGGGGGATATGATATACAGATGATAGGATGAAAGGGTAGATTATTGAATCTACTTTTAAAGAGCAACAACTTGTTAGAAATGTTTTATATTGCTACAGATTTTGGTTTACTGATAGAAATTTAAAGTTAATTTTGTTATATTATATATATATATATTCTTGTTTAAGATATTATGTTTATGCAACTCATTTAAAACTGTAATATATAACTGAAAAATACAAAATGATGAGTCATTTATGATAAACTTGTAGTCATATTAAGTTTTTTAGGTATACACAGATAAATTTCAATTAGTTGGGTAATCTTCAAATACTTCAAAGACCTATAGAATATGGCATTTAAAATGTTTAAAAACTTAAGACTTTTCTGGACAATGAAACACATCTTCTCCTGGCTGTACCGATTTACTTCAAAGAGGAAGATACGCATCAAAGACACTCCATATGGAGTTTATCTTCTTCTTGGCAAAACTGGTTATTTGGGCAAGAAACTGCTCATGCCTGGACTGCTTGATAATATGTTGTATAAACTGGACATACAGGACCCACAGGAAAATGAGCACCGATTTTGCCAAAAAAAGGCGAAATGGTCCTTCAGGTTCCTGCTTCGCAGAGGAGACTGTCAGAGAGTCTACAGGACAGGGGGAAAAGCTATTGAGAGACTTTAGGACTGTAGGCTGAAGATGGATGCCCCAACGTTGCAGAGGAACTTTGGGTGACTGTCCAGGCAGCCAAGTATCTCAGTAATTTCTAGAATGTATGGAAGTTGCTTGCAATGCACTTCTTGTTTACTCAGATAATATTCTATCTTTCCGGGGTCTTTGATATATTTGAAGACTAGATAGTTATAATTTTCATTGGTTATGATAAAAGATAAATTAGACATGAAACTTTAGACTCACAAATATAGGATAGATAGAATATTTTCTTTAATTTTGTCAAATACAAATAGACTAGATATTTAACTGTAATTCTTGCTTGATAACTGTTCTATTATATGTAATTTTACTATGTTAAAGTTAAAACCTTCCTTTTTGATTAGACAGAAAAGGGGAAGTGCTGTGGGATATCTCTGTATAAGCTGTGAATATGTGTTACCCCAATTGGCCAATAAATAAAGCTGCATTGGCCTAAGGCAGAGCAGGATGGAGCCAGGCAAGAAAATCCAAGAGAGACAGTGAGAGGAGAAAGGAGAGTTCGGGGAGACACCAAGTCACCATCAAAGGAACAACATGTAATGGGACACAGGTAAAGCCACAGAACACATAGAGATACATAGATTAATAGCTATGGATTAATTTAAGATGAAAGAGCTAGCTAGCAAGAATTCTTAGCCATAGGCCATACAGTTTGTAAGTAATATTAAGCCTCTGAGTGATTATTTTATAAGTGGCTGCAGGACTATGGGTGAGAGATTTGTCCCGACCAGAGGCTGGGCAGGACACAGGAAATCTTTTGACTACACAAGAGTGAGACTTACAAGTAAAAACTAAGCAACAAAGTTCAATACCAATCTCAGACAAACTAGATATGATGGGGGGTTGGAGGTGTTAATATCTTTAGAAAACACTCATCCTATCACAGTTGATGTTTTAGAGAACAAACTACCCATTATTTCTTTTTCTCCTGTAGTACTTGTTGATTTCTGAAACAATAAAATAAGTATCTGGGTGAGATACTACAAGCTAATGTTTTCTAAGTGATAAACGCCACAAAATTCTTAAATGTCTGTATAAAATCTTTTAAATATATATTACTATTTTCAATTTCTTTTTCTTTCTTTCATAAGCCTCATTCCAATTAACAACTTAAAGCTTATAGAAAATCATTCTTCACTGATTTTGCTATTTAAGTATTCTTTAGGCAGGATTTCACTCTTGGTTCAGGCTGGCCTTGAATTCACTATGTACTCGTGGCTGGCCTCAACCTAGCAGTAATGCTCTTGGCTTTGACCTTGGCAAAGATTACTAGTACTGAAAACACTGGTAGGAGCCATATGCCATAGTTTTTTGGTTTTTTTAAGTTTTAGTTCAGATTTTATTTTTCATAGCACTAAATTACTGTAGCTGTATTTTTTCAGGGGATTTATAATTTGGTTATGATTTAGAGTACCAGGTAACAAGCATTTCTTATACTTAAACTATAAGTGACAGTCTATGCAATCTTGTAATTATAATATTCTTTAAATAGGTTGTATTAAAATACACTGAAATATACATTTATTACTACTTATTACATTAGAGTCATATATAAGATTTAAATACAGAGGAAATTCCTGTCACCATTTTCTTTATCTTTCCAGGTTCAGGCACAATTCCTGGGTTTGTTTCTACCACCATACCAAAACCAAAAATAAAACAAAACAATACAACAACAATAAAACAAAAAACCAAACTCTACACATTACAAAAGTTAAAATGAAGATTTCAGCAAACTATTAAATTAGGTGAGTATCATTACTGTGTGGCTAATTTGGCTAAAGTGACTAAGGATCAAATACTGGTGTCATATAAACCAAGTCACAATAATCTTAATAGTCGTATCTCTTCCTCAATTCTATACATAGAATATTTCAACAAAACACAGAGACAGTAAAAAATTAACTATATAATAATCATGAAGAAAAACAGACTCAATCCTGAAGAAACAATTCTGTGCTCAAAGAATCAAATCAGGGCTGGAGAGATGGCTCAGAGGTTAAAGAGCACTGACTGCTCTTCCAGAGGTTCTGAGTTCCATTCCCAGTACCCACATGGTGGCTCACAACCATCTGTAATGAGATCTGGCGCCCTCTTCTGTATACATAATAAATAAATAAATCTTTAAAAAAAAAAAAAAAAAAGAAAGAAGAGATTATAGAAAGTAATATAAAAAGGGCATGGCTTGCCTTTTGCAGCTTTGAAGATGAAAAGGGGTACAGGAGCAAAGAAATGTAAGTGGACTTCAGAAGCTGGGAGACTGAAGGCCCATGGCTCCTCCCCAACGCCCCAGAGAACATTACTATACTGGCAATACCTGGGTAAGACATGTGGTGGATCTTACATACAGAATTATAGGAGAGTAAGTTTGTATTTCATTCTCTAATCTGTGATCATTTGTTATGGTGGCAACAGAAAATTAGTAAACTGCTATACACAGCATATCCACTTTTGCAGCTGGTCAGCTCCCCACTAGTATCCAGGGCAGTAGGTGGGAGCATATCCAATGTCAGAAGTGACATTTCCAGTCATACATGCTTGGTATAGTTATTAGGTAATTCAACTAGCTTATGAAACATGAAGAAATCCATTCTGACAAGTTGGCTGAAATCTTTGGAAAAGTTCAATAAAGGGAAGGTCCTAAAACTATTCTTGAATTAGGTATGAGACAACTCTAAGAGACTGGGAAAACTATTAAACTAGACAAGCTTTGCCCTCAGATTGTATCATAGCTGTTCACAGTTCACTTCACCTTACAGTAGTTAATGGAGACAAAACTTGGCAAAGCAATCTACATGAGGATTAGGTTCTCTTTCCTTTGACCATTCTGCCCTTAGGACAGGAACAGTCACAAAGTAGTATGCTGGTGCCAATTAGGTAAAATTTCATTGAGTCTGATATTTCTATATAGAGAAACCAGGAAAAGTAGTCTCTAAAGGCTACAGTGTTGACAGAATGCCAGGGGGAAGAACCAGAGAGACATTTGTCTATGAATCTACAAAAAAATACAGAATAACCAGAGAACTGTGTATATGTAGCATGGATCAAAACTGCAATGTATCAATGTGCATTAGTGTCTATTACAGCTTGCAGTCGCTGTTTCTCTTACCACTCTGACAGAATGCCTGACAGAAACAAAAGAGCATTGACTTTGGCACACTGTCCAAAGGGATAATCATGAGCAGAAAGGCATTGTGACTCAAGAGTGCTCCACTAGTGACAAGAGGAGTTGGAGCAAATGTTCACAGAATGGCATAGAGGGTGTGGAAAGCAGAGCTGGAACAAGGGCCAGGCTATAACCTCAAAGTCTCACCACTAGTAGCCAACACCCACCATCTACCACCATGTCCAGAAGGTCCAATAATTTCCCAAATCATCACCACTAACTGAGGATCAAGTGTTCAAATATATGAGCCTATGGGGAATATTACATTCAAACCATACACTACTACAGCAATTGCCACAAACCTGAAAAGCTTATTGGAACAACACAAATTATCACCAAGTTCTAGAAGTCCAAAATGGGACTCACTGAGGCAAAATCAAGTTGTTAACAGTACTAAGATTCTTCAAAAGGGTCTTGGAAAGAACTCATTTCCTTATCTTTTCCATATTCTAGAAACCGCATCCAGCAAAGGCCAACTGAGTCTTTCTTATACTGTATCACACTGATATTAACACTTTAACTACTCTTTATGGTTTCAATGGGCTCAAGTGGATATCCTGGGTAATCTCTTTTAAGAGCTGACAAAAATGTTTATGTTTTGTGAGTTTTTTTGGAAACAGTGTTTCCCTATATAGTTCTGGCTTACCTCCTGAATGCTGGAATTGTAGGTGTATTCCACCATATTTGACATAATTGTAACAACTTTAACTCCCTTTAATTATTACCCTAATTTACTACCACACTCCAGGATCAGAACAGGGAAGTGTTTGGGGACCATTATTATTATCCCTGCCATGCAAAAGCTAGGAGAACTGAATTGACTGGAACTGCTGTCCATGCAAAATGAAACAGGTCTCAAGAGCTGAATCAGAGCAGATTGACTGACTGCTAAAACAAAAACAGTGAAGCTCTCCAGAGGACTAAACCAGACACTGAATCTACACTGCATAATATTAGCAACCTACAAGTCACAATCCAAAACTACTTCACATACAAAGTATTGAAAAAATGTTAATTTTCTTTGTAAAAGACAATCAAGACCTGATGGAACTTTCAGCTTTAAGCTGTTGTTATAACTTTGATCTGAAATAGAACAAGATGCGATAAGTGAGAATAAAAGTTTCAAGAGAAAAAAAATTTAAGTTAAAAATTTTAATTGAAGAAAATTCTAAAATTAAGAGAAAAAAAAAAAGCCCCAAAACCAAAAACCCTGAGCAGTATATGTGTGGTTAAATGAGAACGCCCCTCGCCCTTGGCTGAAGTCTGTGTACTTGGTCCCCAGTCGGAGGCACTGTTCGGGTAGGCTGCAGAGCTGCAGTCTCAAGGGAAGATCCCTGGGGTCTGCTTTGATGTTTAAAAGACTCACATTCCAAGCATTCTAAGTGAGGTTTAATATTCTCTCTCTCTCTCTCTCCTCCCCACTCCACCTCGCTCTCTGCTGCCTGCAGTTTAAATGCGATCCCTCAGCTTCTGTTCCAACCTCCTCTGCTGCTTGCTGCCTGCCACCTCCCAGCTATAAGAGACCCTTCATCCTCTAGAACTGCAAGCCTAAAACCCTTTCCTTCTGTGAAGTGTCTTGCTCATGGTATTTATCACAACGACAGACCGTTAAGTAACAGTCTAAAAAAATGGAGTGATGTCAAAGGGAAGAGATTCAGAGCCCCAGATTTTATTTATTTATTTATTTATTTTTATGAAGCAACAAAAACTGAAGGGAAATCTGTGAGTTATCTATGTTCAGAACAGATAAACATTAAAGTTGCCATTGTTGCCTCTATTGATCACTCTTCATACAAGTGTGGCAAATACCTGGCAGAAACACTTAGACAGTTTGCTTTAGCCTGGCATGGTCCAGAGATACAGCTCATCATGCCAAGTAAAAAACCTAGGAAATAAACAAATATTAACACCTTCAGCATAATGCCAAATGGGCTAAAATACATGTAGTTTGGAGTTCCAGAATAACAAGAAAAATATTACAGTAAAAATTATCTGAAGAAACAGCAGCCCAAGACCACAATTATAACCAACAGCATACATTTACAAGTTCAAGAATCTCAATGAAATGAAAAAAAATGTGAAGTGTGACTAAGCGTCCCAGCATCTAATACTGTTATTGATATGTGCACATAAACACATATACCCACATGAACACATACACATATACACCACACTCACAGAAAACTATTATTGCATATTTGTATAAATCCATAAGTACATATACATATATTTATTATTATCTCATATATGCAGAATATCTGAAAAATTCTTATCACTCAGAAAGTCAACAATGTAATCTAATTTAAAGAAATGTCAAAACATACAGCCATTTCCAAAAGAAGCTAAAATGGCCAAACATTTAAAAATGATTGGGGGCTGAAGGTACTTTAGTGGGTTGGAGCCAAGGGGAGCCAAAAGTCACATCATGCAACAGATCTCACATGAAGGGTTTATGGGGTGGTTTATTAGAGGTTGCCTCTGAGCAAGGGTGGAAGGAAAAAAGAGAGTGAGGAGAGAAGGCTCTTGCTTCTTCTAATGGGACAGAGCACATGCATATAGGGAGAGTGCACAAGTTTCGAATTGTAGTGGTTGATGATGACTGTCCTGCTGTTGCTTGGTCCCTGAGGGCAGGCCAGTGGGAATGCCTGAATGTTAACAATAATTCTATGGCATAATTTAAAAGTTATTTTTAATTCTGAGCCTGTGGCTGTTTCTAACCAGTATTTATCCGTTTATACTTGTTTTTATTGTCAAGGATAAGGAATGCTCACACTTCTGATTTTAAAAAAAAGTCAAGAATATAAACTATAGTCTATACAAACTAAGGTCTAGTTTGTTTCTTACGAATTTATATTTTTAGTTAAAAAAGAAAATACCAAAATACAACTGGGTGAAAGAAAACTTTCAGATCCACAGCAAAGACTCATGAAAATCACAGAAATGGAAGAACTGGACACCATGTGTGGCCACATATTATTTGCCCAAACTTTATGCTCCATAAACAGAAAGCCAATATCAGAAGTAAATACTCTTTGCATATTGTCTTATTTAATGAGATTAAATGAACCTTAACAGGCCTCATAAGTTTTTGTGTGACAGTTACGTGGGTGGTGGCACGGTTAAATATTGCTGATATAAAGAAAGAAATTAGTAGTTTGGACTTAAGCAAGTTTTATGTGGTAAAATTTTATTAAATTTGCTCTGAGAGAAGGATATTACAAAAGATTTCTGCTTTTCTGTGATCGAAACTTGTTTCTGTTTATACGTGACTGACATTTTACAATAAAACACTAGTCAGGTATTAGATGAAATTAGCACAAAACTCACAGGAATATCCTCCTCTTGCCACAGCCAGCCAAATGGGAATTATAATTTTGACAAAGTATTGACAAATTAGCTATCTGTACTAGGGAATATCTAACCCCACAGGCTAGTCCCAGCTGACCTGGTTAAGCTCAGGACAAAACTTGGGATCACAGATCAATCCTAGTTATTTATGGTGCAGAGAACCTGGGGGGGGGGGGAGGGAGGGGGAGGGAGAGAGGGAGAGAGGGAAAGGAAGAGAGAGGGATAAAGAGAAAGACACAAGACACAGAGAGAGGGAGAGAGACAGAGAGAGACAGAGAGAGAGACAGACAGACAGAGAGAGAGAGACAGAGAAAGAGAGAGACAGACAGAGAGAGAGAGAGAGAGAGAGAGAGAATGAATGAATGGATTTTGGTTCTCTTAAAGGCCTAGAACATTCTGTGTGAAGAGAGGTATGACACAAAGAACTTTTTTAGATCACTCTCCATACCTGATTCCGTATTAGGACATGTAGAAAAGAAAAACAAATTTAAGAATAGAGATCTTTAATTTACAGAAACCCCACTAAGATAAGCCAAAAAAAAAAAAAAGAAAAGAAAAGAAAAGGGCTAAGAAGTAAAATGATAATATATGTTCTAAGGAGTTGGAAGTCTGAGAGTGCTGGGGAAGGAGCAGCATGTTGAAACTCTGTAGATATAAACAGAAACAAGAATAACAATGAATTAAAATAGTATTCTTATTCTGTGTGTGTTGAATTAAATCTCCCTAAATTCTTTTTTTAAAACAGGGTCTTATTTAACCCTGGCTGGCTTGAGGCTTGCTACTTAGACCAGGCTGACCTCATGCTTGCACAGTGATCCTCATGCCAAATGCTGGTATCAGAGGTGTGCACCAGTGTGTTCTACTAATTAAGGTTTAATAAGGCCATGAGAGAGGGTTCTGAATCTGACAGAAATGGTGTACTTAAGAAGAGAAAACACCAAAGCTTGCTTGCTTGCTCCACATCTGCAGAAGAAAGTCCACTTAAGGACACAGAAAGAAAATGGATGTCTACAAACAAATAAGAAAACCCTCATTAAACTCTAACTATGCTGGTATTTGATCTTGGATAAACCTCAGAACTACAAGGTAATTAATCTGTTGTTTAAGTCATTCACTGTGTGTCATTTCATTACAGGAGAAAAAAGAATATACTGCCTCTCCTCCATTCTAATATAAGCACTCCACAAACACAGAGTAATGGAGGCAGGAATGTATGGAAACTTCAGGGAGAATTCAGTAGTGAAATCAGTCTTCATATCACATATCACAATGTACATTTCAACAATTTATAGGAACTATTTTTGTGGTGCTATGTAGTGACTAAGGTATTGTTTTGGCTGTGTTCTCAAAATGTCACCTGATTTTTATCATTAGATTAACACCAAGATAAAAATGCCCTCCAATTTTTTTCATCCTGAGTAGTCAGGGATAAAATTCATGCTTTCATACCTTAGTTCAAACTCAACTAATGAATTTACTAATCATTCCATTATATTACTGACATCTTTGCCTCTCCATGGCCTTGATACCTGGCATATGGATGTGTTTCACTTTGCAGAATTTGGAAAATTGAAATATGTACACCATATCATCGATACTTATTCGGGATTTCAATGGGCAACAGCTTTGAGTTCTGAAAGGGCTGATTCTGTAATCACTCATTTGCTAGAAGTTATGGCCATCATGGATATACCTGCACAAATTAAAACTGGCAATGCTCCAGTATATGTCTCTGGTAAAATGAAACAGTTTTTTGCTTATTACCATAAAAAGCATATTACAGGTATACCGCATAATCCTACAGGCCAAGCAGTTATAGAAAGATCAAACAGAACTCTAAAGGATATGTTAAATAAACAGAAAGGGGTAAAAAAAAAAAAAAAAAACAGAAACAGACTGCATAATACTCTATAAACTTTTAATTTTCTCAATGCTAATGAGAAAGGAACAACAGCTGCAGAGAGACATTGGATAATAAAAAAAAAAAAAAAAAAACTACAGAATTAAATCAGCCTATATACTTTAAGGATGTGCTGACCTCAGAATGGAAACCAGGATATGTGTTATGTTGGGGACGAGGTTTTGCTTTTGTTTCTACAGGAGAAGATAAGCTGTGGATACCATCAAAATTGACAAAGGTTCGATCTGAACAAGAGAGACCTCTTAATTAGAAGAGGCGATAATTCATCAACCAGCTAAGACCCCCTGAAAGGTCTCTGATGACACCATGGCCCAGATTATCCAACATCCAGAACAGTTTCAAGGCAACTGGCTCAGACAATACACCCTCATGGACTACCCCATAATCCTAAAATTTTCTTTATGTCCCCATAAAATTACAGAGTCCTCATCCAGCAGGAAGTAGTATGAGAAGCTACACCCAAATTCCCAAATATACCCAGCTGGCTTGGGAGATGGAATTGGCTCACTCCTTCTCTAAAACCAAGCACATTACTAAAACAAAAGGTTGAGAGAATCTTCTGTCCCATATCAGAAGAGCCCTCTGATGTAGGACAGAGAAAAACCAATATTTTTATTTAAAACAGGTTGACTATAAATGCAATCTCTTTCTAAAGAAGAAAGGGGGGCATGATATAGGATATAGATACGATAGGATAAAAGGGTGGATTATTGAACCAACTTTTAAAGAGCAACTTGTTTAAAATGTTTTACATTGGTATAGATTAGTTCATTGATACAAATTTAGAGTTGATTTTGTTCTAATATATTTCTACTCTTGTTTAAGGTATTATGCTTATGTAACTCATTTAGATTGCAATGGATAATTAAGAAATACAGATTAATAATTAGTCTTTTATGATAGTCAAACTTATAGTCATGTTAAGTTTTCTAGGTATACATAGGTATAACTCAATTAGGTAGGTCATCTTCAAGCACTTCAAAGTCCTACAGAATATGGCATTTAAAATGTTTTTAAAATTTAGACTTTCTGGACAGAGACATGTCTGCTCCTGGTATCACCAATTTACTTTAGAGAGGATGGGCATGGAAGACACTCTATATGGAGTTTATTTTCTTCTTGGCAAAAATAGCCATTTGGGCAAGAAACTGTTCTTGCTTGGACTGCTTGATCAACTGGACATGCAGGACCCATAGGAAGGTGCCCACTGAACTTTGCTTGGTGAAACTGTCCTTCAGATTCCTGCTTCACAGAGGAAACTGCCAGACATTCTAGAGGACACAGAAAGAAATGACTGAGAGACTCTAGACCTGTGGGCTGAAGACAGATGCCCCAACTTTACAGAGGAACTTTGGATGACTGTCCAGGCTGCCAGCTGTCTCTGTCTACTCTCGCAAGACTCCTGAAAAATGCTTACATCCTTCTCCCATTGTGACGGCCGGTTTCCTGACTTCCTCCCAGGGCGGAGCCCTGGGTTGTTTATCACATAGGCTCTCCTGCTCAGATGGCGCTGACTTCCTCCTAGGGCGGAGCCCTGGGTTGTTTACCAAGTCGGCTCTCCCGTTCAACTCCGCCCAGTAACAGCAATGCACCAATCCCAATCCGCCTAGTGTATCAGGCCAGCAGAGCACGCCCACATCCTGCATAAAAAGCCCGTCAACTGCCGTGGTCGGGGCCCCTCACCCCCAGCTCTCCCTCAACCAAGCAGCGCTTCAGTAAACTGTGATTGGAGAAGAATCCCTGTGTCGTGGCTTTCTTCCCCGCTGGCCGGGGCTCGCCGCAGCTGGTGCCGAAACCCGGGAAACTTGGACACCGGGAATCTTAGACACCGAGTGAGGGGTCAAAGAGGATTCAGAACTCAACACACGGAGCGGTGACGTCGTTAAATCCCAGGTAAATTGGGAACCTGCGACAAAAGCAGGGTTAAAGGAAATCCCAGGTAAATTGGGAACCTGCGACAAAAGCAGGGTTAAAGGAATTCCCAGGTGAATTGGGAACCCGCGACAAAAGCGGGCAGGTTTTTGCTCTTCTCTGTAAAGAGAGAGCGGGAACAAAGGGCTAGTCGATAGACTTTTGGAACTGGTTTTTGTGTTGCAAACAGAACTGTTTAAATGGAAAAGTTTGGGTTTTCTAACTAGGCTTGAGACTTTGCTTTAAAAAATATATATATATATATATATATATATATAAAGAGAAGGGAGAATTAATATTCTTTAGTCTATTTAATTTAAACAAATATTTTTCTCTCAGGTATGCTGACTGCTGGGATTGATCCGCTTGTGTTTGCTCTAGTGTTCTTTTTTATGGTAATTGTTGTTCTTTTCTGCTGTTTTTTCCTACGCAATGTGAAAATTATTAGGGAGGGATGCAAGGCACTGATCAAACACCAGGACAGTCTATCGGAATCGGATTCTAAAGGAGAGAACTTGAGTAGGCCTAAAAAGAAGAAAGAAAAGAATAGAGAAAAGGAAAGTAAAGAAAATAAACAAGAAAAAGAAAAAATTTTAGAAAAGAAAGGGAACTCCTTATATCTAGTATTAAAAGAGTTTGCAAAACTTGATTTTTCTGATGGTGAGTTAGACCCTGATAAGGAGAAAGATTTAGAGGAAGCTGCCGCTGAGTACGAGAAAGAAAGATATGGGCGGCGGCGACCCCCTCCTTATAATGTTTCTGCTGGGATGAATGTGGGACCAACGGCGCCTTCGGGACCACGCCCGTCCCCGGCACCACCTTCGTGTTTGCAGACAGGTGGAGGTTGCCATCTTATCAGGAGGAACACCTGGGCATGATTAGCTTCCGCGTTCCCAGTTTTTGAAGACCCACAAACAAACAATAGGTATCATGACCCTGTGCCTTATAAACAATTAAAGGATCTGGTGGAGGCTGCTCGAGCCTACAGAGTAACAGCTAGTTATACTTTAACCTTGTTGACTAGGCTCACTACACAGGCTATGACTCCAACAGACTGGTTTGAAATAGCTAGAGCATGTCTGTCTACAGGACAGTACTTGGATTTCAAATCTATAGTCACAGATAGAGCTCAGGCACAAGCTAGAATTAATCTTCAAAATAATCGACCGCAGTGGACAGCTGACATGCTACTAGGCCAAGGACAATGGACTGTGAATCAGATGGCATATCCTATTGAAGTTTATCAACAAATAAATGACATTTATTCTAAGGCTTGGAAGTCATTACCAAATAAAGGAGAGGTTTCAGGGAACTTAACTAAGATCATTCAAGGACCCAATGAACCTTTTTCAGATTTTGTAGCTAGAATGTTGGAGGCAGCAGGAAAGATATTTGGGGATGTAGAAACAGCTATGCCTCTGGTTCAACAATTAGTATATGAGCAAAGCACAAAAGAATGCAGAAGAGCTATTACCCCGTGGAAAGGAAAGGGATTGGAAGCTTGGTTAAAGGCCTGTAGAGAGATTGGAGGACCGCTAGCTGCGTTACGAGTGAATTAAGGTTGAACTATATATATCACCATACATGTTAATTCGAATGATTCTGTAAAGAGTTTGTGTTGAGTTGTAAGACTGGGAGAATTGTGACTATGTATAGCAATATTTATGTTAACCTGTTAATGGTAATGATGAAGCTAAGGGATTCTTTAAGTTTGCAATTGTATTAAGTTTTGGTTTAAACAGTTGTCCAGTTATCTTTTAGGCAATTGGACGGGAAGAGCAAATTGATACCCTTTGGCAGATTGCCCAGCTCGGCTGTCAAGAATTCGACAGCCTGATGGAACAACTGAGGGTGGCTATCGTCACGGTGAACTCGACCCAGGTGGACACCGGACTGGCAGAGGGATTAACTTCCTGGATTTCTTCTGCCCTTTCCCTGTTTAAGGAGTGGGTGGGGGTGGATATATTGTTGGCATGTTTGGCGCGATAATCTTAGCGGGATTTGTGTTGGTGTTGTTCTTGCTGTGCCGCTTAGCCCGAAGTCGCAGGCTGGAGAAGGTTGCAATTGCTAGAGCGCTGGCAGCGTTGGAAGCAGGCAGTTCTCCCCAAGTATGGATAAGCATGCTCAAAGAAGCCTAATACAATGCCCTTGCACCTGGAGGCATTTTGCCATTGCACCCAGAGGGATTGTAGATGGTCTTCGGAGTTATTGGGCTTTTGCACTGCCTTTGCACCTCCGAGGGTTTGTCCCATTGCACCGAGGGTTTGTCCCATTGCACCGGAGAAGGAATGCTTATCTAGCCCTAGGCCTCCCTTGATCGGTCCACACATCATGAGGTGGGGACCTGAACGGGAATAAGTCCTCTATTCTCCATTACTAAACAAAAGGGGGGAACTGTGACGGCCGGTTTCCTGACTTCCTCCCAGGGCGGAGCCCTGGGTTGTTTACCAAGTCGGCTCTCCCGTTCAACTCCGCCCAGTAACAGCAATGCACCAATCCCAATCCGCCTAGTGTATCAGGCCAGCAGAGCACGCCCACATCCTGCATAAAAAGCCCGTCAACTGCCGTGGTCGGGGCCCTCACCCCCAGCTCTCCCTCAACCAAGCAGCGCTTCAGTAAACTGTGATTGGAGAAGAATCCCTGTGTCCTGGCTTTCTTCCCCGCTGGCCGGGGCTCGCCGCATCCCATTTCTCAGGTAATATTATATCCTTCTGAGGTCTTTGATGTAGTTGAAGACTAGATAGTTATAATTTCCTTAGTCATGATAAAGGATAAGTTAGATATGAAACCTTAGACTCACAAATATAGGATAGATAGAATATCTCCTTTAATTTTTCCAAATACAAATAGACAAGATATTTAACTGTAATTCTTGCTTGATAATTGTTCTGTTATATGTAATTTTACTATATTAAAGTTAAAACCTTCCCTTTTGAAAAAAAGAAAAGGGGAAGTGCTGGGGATGCTGTGAATGTGTTGCTCTGATTGACTGGTAAATAAAACACTGCTTGGCCAGTAACCAGGCAGGAAATATAATGCAGGCAGGATAAGGAGTGAGGAGAATTCTGGGAGGTGGAAGGCTGAGTCAGGAGAAGCTGCTAGCTGCTGCCACCATGAGAAGCAAGATGTAATGTACCAGTAAGCCACAAGCCATCTGGCAACTAAAAGATTATAGAAATGGGTTAATTTAAGATATAAGAACTAGATAGCAAGAAGCCTGAGCCATTAAGCCAAACAATTTAAATAATATAAGCATCTGTGTGTTTATTTGGGTCTGAGCAGCTGTGGGCCTGGATGCGACTGGAGGTAACTCCAGCTACATGGCTTGCTATCAACTGCTACAATATAGCTTCACCTTCTTTAATCTTTTTCATAAAGCCATATCAAAGGTTGTGTGAGACCTGCTCATGCCTTCTTATCACCTCTCTGGGATATTAGAAAATTCAGTTCTAAAAGCTAAATATAATTGGTTGGGTATAACAAATCTTTCTCTGTCCCGCCAGCTAGCTCCTAAGTAATGATGCAGAGACTTCTTATTAACTATGAACACTCAGCCTTAGCTTAGGCTTGTTTCTAATTAGCTCTTATAACTTCAATTAACACATTTCTTTCCTCCTGCATGTCCTGTTGGTGCACTCCAGATGGTGACTCCCCTTCTTCTTCTCAGAGTTCCCGCTTTCCAGAAGTCCTGCTTATACCTCCTGACCATTTACCTTTTTATTAAACCAATTACAGTGACATAGCTTTACACAGTGTAATCAAATATCTCACAACAGCTGGGGACTGATTTTGTGGCTCTCTAATGAAGGGCAAAATGTCCCCATTAAAGTCCCTAGAAGGCCTCACAGTACCACATGAAGAAAAATTGATTTAACCACACTATTTAGGCCTCAAAGGGACAACAGCTCTCTAGCCATGGAATAAGTACAGAAGATGAGAAATGGAAGAAGAAACTACTGGGTCTCTTTCTTTCTTTCTCTTTCTTCCTTCCTTCCTTCCTTCCTTCCTTCCTTCCTTCCTTCCTTCCTTCCTTTCTTTTTTCAAGATTTATTTATTATATATAGTATTCTGTCTGCAAGTATGCCTGAAGGCCAGAAGAGGGTGCCAGATCTCATTACAGATATTTGTGAGTCACCATGTGGTTGCTGGGAATTGAACTCAGGACCTCTTGAAGAACAGCCAGTGCTCTTAATTCTGAGCCATCTCTCCAGCCCCCAACTGGGTCACTTTCCAACTTCAACTTCAAAATTTTTTTCAGAGAAAGAAACTCCCTACCCCCACATCACATTCTACCTCTCAAACACTGAGAAAGTGTTTTATTAAATACTGTCTTCATAGGATCTGAAGTTCAACAAAGATCAATACACACATTTCACTGAAAAGGGAAGTTAAGTGAACAATTAAGAATGTTCTAAGCAGGGTGTGGGGCTCACACATGTAATCCTAGCACACAGGAAACAGGATTGCTGAAAGTTTGAGGCCCACTTAGTCTAGACAGCAAGTTCTAGGCCAGCCAGGACTATACAGTGAGATAGTCTTCCAAAAAGCAAAAAGATCCTTTTCTGTAGAGAAGTTTCTAGGAAAAGGAAGAGGAAAGACAGACCTCTAAATTAAAAGAATACAAATCAAGTTTTCTGAAGTAATCTTAATCTAAAATAACAATAAATATCCAACATGTTTGGAACACTGTTAGATGACAATCAGAGTAACAATATACATAGAATTGTGGGTCTGTTTGTTTGAAACAGGGTCTCAGCATGTTGCCTTCAAACTAGAGATTCTCCTGCCTTAGCCACTGAAGTGCTAGGATTACAGACATATGTTTCATGCTTAACTAAAAATTATGTTTTTATTTATATGCTGTATGTAATTAACAGTTCCTGTATGAATAAACATATACATTTTTTATACTGAGTCAAACAAATATTTATAAGCATTTAACAAACAAAATCCTAATAATGTAGCATCTCTGCATTTATAACATACCACTTATGCTTTTTCCTGTGGGAAAGTCTAATCTCTTTCCCTTAGTTTCTATACTCTCTCTATTCCCCTGTAATTAACCTGCACAGCCACCCAATACTTACAGAAGAACAACCCTATGGTGACATTACGTTCCTCAATATATTGTGAACACTAATAAACTTATCTGGGGTAAGAGAACAGAACAGCCTCTAGACAGACATAGAGGCCAGAAAATGGTGGCACTCACACCTTTAATCCTAGCATTCCAGAGGCAGATCTGCCTGGATCTCTGTGAGTTCAAGACCACACTAGAAACAGCCAGGCATGGTGATTCATGTCTTTAATCCCAGGAAGTGATGGCAGAAAGGTATATAAGACATGAAGACCAGGAACTAGAACTGGTTAAGCTTTCAGGCTTTCAAGAAGCAGTTCAGCTGAGATCCATTTGGATAAGGACACAGAGGCTGAGGAAACAGGCTTGTTCTACTTCTCTGATCTTCCAGAGTTGACCCCAGTACCTGGCTCCAGGTTTGTTTTTATTAATAAGACCTTTTAAGATTCATGTTACAACATCCTTCTTAGTTCCTGGTCAAAATCACTTAGCATTTGAGTTTCTTAAGTTCAAAATATTATCTCTGGTAAGAAAAACAAATAGAAAACAGAAAAACAGATCCAAATCCATGGTAGGGTAGAGGTAGGGAGGTAAACTGCAAAATTCATAATGTATTCCAGAGCCAAAACTGCTGCCAAGTTACAGTCATTCAGCAAAAATACTAAGATGTCAGTCACAAACATAAGCACAAATTAATCAGTAAAACTAGTTTACTGAGCCTCTTGTGAGGAAACATAGCAAGAGAGCTGCTCTGAGCCTGATATTACAAACACTTGTATCTCTGATATCTGAAAAAACGCAAGCCTTAATGCTAGCTGATAAAGTACATTGACGTATCGTTTTATAAAGACCACTCTTTTGGTCTATTTTAACTCTACCTATAATATAAACTATATTTAAAATCTAATCTAAGATTAAAGTAGGTTCTACCTCTACTGAATAATGAGGTATTTCACAGTACATTCACTTGAGGGAACCAAAAAACCTACCTACACCAGAACTTGAAGTGGGGATGAAGGGTTTCTCTACTTTTAGGCCACAATTCCCAAAAAGTGGTACAAATCAGTAAAGTATTAAACAAGAAAAATAAAATTCATTCCAAATTTTTCAAAAATCTCACTATGGCTGGTGCAGTGATTTGAATGAGAACGGTTCCCAATAGGCTCAGTATCTGAATACTTAAGTTACCGGCAAGTGGAACTACTGGGAAAAGATTAGGAAGTGTGTCCTTGGAGCAGCTGTGTCACGGGGATGAGTTTGAGGTTTCAAGAGCCCAAGCCAAGCCCAGTCCCTTTCTTTCTGTCTGCTGTCTATAGATGAGGATATAAAGTTGTCAGACACTGTTCTAGCACTACGCCTGTCTGCTTCCCATCATGATGATCAGAGACTAATCCTCTAAAACTGTAAACAGGCCTCCAATTAAATACTTTCTTTTATAGAGTTGCTTTGGTCATGGTGTCTTTGCAGCAACAGAACAGTGACTAAGACAGCTAGAACACAATCAAACTACTATGTTTCTTCAACCACTGCTCATAACAGAAAACGTTGTAAAAATCTGTATAAAACTTAGTTTTTAAGCGAAAAACAACATCCTGTAACATCTTTAAGTTAAAAGTTACTGGCACAAAGAGAAGCCAGAATTTGAATGAAGCCATCTGAATTGCTCACCATAACACTATCTTGTGCAACAGTCTTACAAATTAAGATGGATGGATTCATAGACAGAGTTTCATGAAGAATAAAGAAAAATATAAAACTAAATGAGCTTGAGAGAAGAGTTGTGAGAAGGGATCCATAATTCTCAACCTGATAGTGCTCAAGGAGAATCGTTAGCTTGGGCTCATAGCCTTTTAAAAAGATACTCTTGCAAGAATGTAAGCTCTCCAAGGACAGGAGCCAGGACACAATTCTGCCTAGTGTCTGTATTTAAGAACAAAGCTTGGAGTAAGTTAAGATATGGTAAAGACAGAAATTTATGTTTTAATTTGTGAAGATATCTTTTTATAATATTTAGAAAATAGACACAAGCAAAAAAACAAAAAAAATGTAAAATATTTGTCTATTAAGTAAGACCAGCAGAAATGGGGTAAAGGGTAATTGTGTGTAATAAAAAGGGTAAACACATCAAGGTATCTTATATACGTGTATGAACTGTCATAATGAATTCCATTATTTTGTATAATTAACATACAGTGCTAAGAACCTTTGTTAATTCAGGAAATTTAAACAGCATCTAAGAATTTGTATCAAAATTTAGTTCTATGATCAGTCAGTCCTAATGGGGCATCTTTATCAACCTTCCACCTCTCATCCGCAGAAGAAGAGGCAGAAAGAATGAAGAAGAAGAGCCTGGGAATGATGCTGTGAAGTGACATCTTCAGGACATGGCAGAGCTTCTCAGTTGTAGGAACATGTACAAGATCAAGCCAGTCAAAACTCTAGCATGGATGGGGGTAGGGGAGCTCCCAAGGCCCCATATCCAGTTTAGGAACTATTGTTAGCTGATAGCTACTGGGAGAGATAGGGCCATTTTTCTTTGGAGGGGTGGATACTGGAAGGTTGTGTATATTCCAGTGAGGGGTTATGCCCATACTTAGAAGGGCATTACTAACTAGAGTCAGTGAGTTATTGGGGAGGGGGGGTGGAAGATGAAGAAAGGGGAGGAGGGTTGGAAGAGTTTGGAGTGAAGGAGTGGATGTGATCAAAATATACACTGTAGACATGTATAAAATTCTCAAAGAAAAAATAAAAAGTATTGTTTTAAAAATTTATATTAGAAAGGATGCTTCCTGGGCAGTTCCTGGTAGTTTTAAAACAAAGGATCAACCTTAAGTTTGATGCAATTATTAGATACAAAGTTAAATGATAAAAACAGTCTGGTTTTCTTGAAAACTAATTTGCTAGGCTTAGGTTGATTTTATCTAATATTAATCAAAAATTTAATGTTTTTAATTTTTCTCATTACCTTGTTTCTTCACTGTCTCCTTTTGAAGCTGTGACCATGCTCATGAAAGCCAGCTTCACATCATAGAACCAAATGGCCTTAAGAGTTGCTCTTATGGGAGAGTCGGGGGAGATTGATTTCATGATAGTAATTTTCCAAGATTTTGTAGTTCATCACCAAGTTTTCATAATTTATACTGTAAACTTTTAAAGATATTTATAATTATACTTTAAGTTTATATAATTATAAAATTAGAAATATTAACCTCTGAAGATGGAATAAAGGACTGGATATAATGTCATTTCATAATGGATTTTATGTATTCTGAAACATGCCATCCTACATATCAGCACTCTGTTTTCTGAGATTAAAGCCTAGGGAAGTAGATTTCAGGATGAGTAACAGGAGAATTCACTTACAAATACCAATAATGGGATCTATAAGGGAAATGAAAAACATTTCAATGTAAACAAAAAGCTCATATCAGAAAATATTCCAGTTGGTGAATAAATTTGCCAGGTCCAATCTCAGATTTTACCAAGTAATTATTTTGCAGATAATCTTTTGAAATACTTTTTTGTGATAAGTCTCTGAAATACTTTCCATCTGATTCATCAGACTAATAAAATACAAGTACATAATAATCTTAAATCACTAAAGCAGTCATTTTTCTCACCAATTTACAACTATCTGTAGGCTAGTTTTTTTATTTAACCCATTAAAATAACTGTAATTAAAAAGCTAAGATTGTAACCACATTTTTTAAACTAATCAATCACCGCCATTCAATGTATGAGTTCTTCAATTTTAGCATTTTTAATATCTAGTATTTTAGTATTTCTAAAAACAGCAATTAATTGAAACATAAATGTGTGCTCATCTGCAATGAACAACTAGACAGGTTCAAAGTTAATAGCATCATAGTAAATCTGTCCTTATTGTACTTCAAGACTCTCTTATTTAGAGTCAATGATTTTCTGCATGTTACCACCAACTGGAAAATTTACCAAACCTCTCAGTAATCACTGTATAAGTAAAGGTGCTGTATAAGAGAATAATACAAATACACTTCTCATCCCCACTGAGCAGCACCCAATCCTCTATGCTTAGCCTAAACTGTCTTCCTAATATAGCCACCCACTCTAGATACTGATGAGACACTATCAGTGACCCCAAAGACGGACAGAGCATCCAGTTCAAAGAGCAGAAAAATTACTGCTACTAAGTATATAGATAGGCCAGCCAAAGCTCCTATACAAAATCTTGGTAAATCTGGATAGAGCAGTTCTTCCCATCAAGTCTCAAGGGCCACGACAACTTTCCCTAACCAAACCACAGAACCTTTTTTGGTAACCAAAATTGGATAAGCATTATACTATCTTCATATCACTGTATCAATACTGCCTTAGAATGGTCTTCCATGCACTCAGCTCTCCCCAGTCTGTACTAATAATCTCCACGCAAGTTTTCTCATTCCTAGGATGATGAATGTTCTAACAGTTGTTTTAAAATCTTCCAAAGTAAGCTTCCGCTGTAAGAAACGCCATGCCCCCAGCTAGAGAGATAACTAAATGAGTAAAAACACTTGCTGTACAAGCATGAGAACCTAAGTTTGACTCATCAGAATCATTCCTCCCTCTAAAAAAGCTGGACATGGCCATGTGTGCCTCTAACTCTGCAGGAGGAAGACAACAGGATCCCCAATACTTGCTGGGTGCCAGCCTAGTCATAAAACATGGTGAACTCCAGGTTTAAGGAGAGACCATCTCAAGGGAATTAAGGCAGAGACTGATAGAGGACAGTAAAACACACACACACACACACACACACACAAGCACAAGACCAATGACCAGAGCCTCCTTTGCAACTGGGAATTTCCTTTATGATACTTGAAGCAGTTGCCTGGGAAACACTTTCACAGAGCCATCATTTGCGGTAAGAAAAGGGAATACACCAACCCAAGGAGGTGACTTCTCATTGCATTCTCCATTCTCCAGTCCCTCAATTGAAGCAGCTTTCCCCCTAGAAATAGTGGAAAACTTCTCTAACTCCCTTCATTCCTCATCAGTTGGCCTCCTCCAGTAGAACCCTCTAGTTAGAGAAAAGTTTAGACCTCTCAATCTGCAGAAGTACAGATAAGTGAGTCAAATTTTGTTTCAGTGACTACATTCTGGAAATATGTGGAATGCCCAGGAGGCCTTTCATTAAGCAGTACATATGAGAAGGAAAAGAACTTCAAAGGGTCTCCTATAATTAAACTTAACACTCCATTGTTTTTGGAAACTTCCTTGCAAGCCTCAATTTTATTTGGCAAACGGCTTGGTTCCTAGTTTAGATGCTAAGGTTTGAATTAAAATCAATCAGCTTTTTGTTCAATCATAAGCACCAACAGCAAAGTGAAACAAACCAAGCAATAAGAACAGAAAAGATTGCTATCAAGGTGGAAAAGGATGACTATAGTCTTGTCTATATTTTATTTTCTTCAAATCCAGAATATTCTGGACAGTAAATAGTCCTACCTCAAAGTGACCGCATTTTTCTAACTAGAAGAAAAGAAGGTAGTACAGCTAAATTCCTAGCAAATGTTTTCTGTTTCCTGCCAGCACCTGCATTCCTTGAGGATGACCCTTCAAGGGACACAACGTCTCTGTTCTTCCTGTTGTTACTTTCAGTGCTCCACACTAGAGCAACAAGTATCATTCTCTGTAAACATCACTAGATACAAAAAGTTATGACATTAGAAGGCTCCAAAATTTCCCACCATTCATACTCCTGGTTTTCCATTAACAGAAAGGATATCTATTGGGGGCGGGGAGGTGGTGGTGGTCATCAGGTCCTTACCAAAAGCTTAGCATCAGAAGCTCAACTCTAACTCCATACAGTTTTCCAGACATCAAGGAACTGACGGAACACAGCTGCATCACACACAGCTTAACTGCCAGGAACCACTGTCCTAATCTGGCTTTATTCCAAAATCCAGGGTAATCTTGGTTAAGTTTTGGAGAAGATAAAAATGCTGTTTTCTAATAGAGATGATATGTGACATTAGTGAAATGTAACCTTGTTAGTAACCAACATTATATAAACAAGTTAGAAAACAATGAACATCTCTGTCACAATTAGAGTATTATCTTAGACCAAGTTGCAATGCTTTGCCTTTTCAATATTTATGCATTTTATCCTAGCATGAAAACAAAATTAAATTATTTCAATCCATTTCTTATTTGGGCTAGCATCATCTGATGATATGTTTGTGAAACATAGCAGAAAATCTACCTCTAAAGTAAGAATTTAAGAGAGGCTGTATGACTGAATTACTGAGCATGAAATCACCACTGGATTTTCCATATGATAACCCCTTTTCTTTTTGGTTCTATCTCTTTCAGATTGAGTTCTCAAAGATCACATACAGATAAATGACAGTCATTGCTGCTGTGGATATTGCTCTGTGTAAATAAAGTTCTGATTGGCCAGTGGCCAGGCAGGAAGTATAGGCGGGACAAGAGAGAAGAGAATTCTGGGAGGTGGAAGGCTGGGTGGAGAAAGACACCGCCAGCTGCCGCCATGACAAGATGTAAAGACACTGGTAAGCCACGAGCCATGTGGCAAAGTATAGATAAGCAGAAATGGGTTAATTTAAGATAGAAAAAGTAGATAACAAGAAGCCTGCCACAGCCATACAGTTGTAAACAATGCAAGTTTCTGTGTGCTTTCTTGGTTGGGTCTGAGCAACTGTGAGACTGGCGGGTAAGAGAGATTTGTCCTGACTGGGCCAGGCAGGAAAACTCTAACTACACATTGCTGTAACAGTTTCTAAAATATGCTGTACTTGGTTCTGTCTTAAGACACTTTTGAAAATATCATAATAGCAAAGAATTTTTCTAACAATGCTTCCTAGTTTAAACTGGACTACTTTCTAGCTACCCTTTCTACCTACTTTTTATGATGCTAGACGGCCCTTGATTTCTTTTTTTGTTGTGTTGTTTTTGAGGCAAGGTCTCACTTCATAGTCCTGGCTGCCTGGAGCTTACTATGTCAACCAGGCTGGCCCAGAACTCATAGAGGTCCCTCTGCCTCTGTTTCCCTGAGTGCTGGGATTAAAGGCATGGGCCATCATTCCTGGCTAACCTAAATTTCTATATTAGATTTCCCCAACTGTAATTTAAGAGATAAGGCAGAAAGGGAAAACATACACCCAATTTAATTCATGTCCCATTACAGAAAAACTTTAATTAGAGATTTCTTTAAATTCACCACAGAACAAAAGAAATGTATGGGCATATATGTAAATGTACATATAAATGGTACATGGTAAAGCTCTCATTTTTAAGATGATACTATATACTTGTTTTTAGAAAGATGCTCATATCTATAAAACAACTGTTATTTAGAGGATAAAGAGATGGCATCACAATTTCATACTGCTTTACAACTTATACATTGATAATTTGTTGTCAAGACTTTACATTTTATAAACTTAAAAACACTTTCAATTGGATACCAACCTAAAAATAAATAGACATAATTCTGAAAGACAGGAGGTCTCCCTTGTTTAATTATGTACTAGTGTACAGTAATAAAATTATTTGTGTGGAGGTGATATAATTCATATAAAAATGACAACCTCTACTAGGCTTTTGTTATGGCACTTCAATATATCAATGATTTCCCAACCAGTAGATTTACTTGTAATCACACCACAAATAAGAATCTGTTAGCAAAACATATACTAAATAATAACAGAAAATTAATCCATCCCTATGTTTGTAAAGTCTGTATTTGTTTTACCTGATAAACCTCCCCAAGCTCTCTTTGACTGAATACTTCTAGTAGCTTCAAAATGCAGTCAGAGATTTCCAGACCTGACCCTGGACCTCTCAACCAGATTTTGCAATTGAGCCCCAACTTTTAGCATGTCTTAACACAAATTTAAGTTATTATGAAATATCCCAAACAAATGAGGACAGAGGCATATGGACATCAAATAATTAGCTGTCTTAATCTAGTATCCATCTCAGAAAACCTGGAGAGTTTCCATCAACCTTCTGCAGTGTGGTGAAGGCCAGGTCACTACTCCTAGAGGATTTTGAATAGGACAACGCAGGACAAGGCAGCTACTGTCAAACCAATCCTAAGTACTAGTCAACACATTCCTCTACCCATAAAGTCTCCAGAGAACCAAAGCCAGACTGGTCTTAAATGTGGTAACAGTTCCTTTCAAGGTCAAGGCCAAAAATATTTCCTGAGTCAAATAGAATTCCTGGCACTCAAGTACATCCTTATAGGCCTTTTCTAGAAACATGAATTTTAAATGGGTTCCAGGAGTTATTAACTGGACAGATGAACAGAAGACACTTAACACATGAACCCATTGCATTACCAGGAGCAGAGAGCCAGGCTCAAGAAGATGAGCCACACCAACAAACAGCACATTTCACAGAAAATAGAGAAACTACAGAAAACACCACAGAAATCAATAAGTACTAAAGACTGCAATGATAAGACTAAATTCATTTATCTTACAAACTTATAGGTCGTTGAACTATTGGTAGTATTTTAAAGAAAACGCTGGGTCCAGAGTTACTGAAATTGTTCTTTATTGCATACCCATACTATCTCTTTATGCAGAGACATACAAAAGCATGTAAATGAGAAAGATTTACTAAAAGAGAATCAATGTATAACAAAAGCCAGTATTAAGCTTGATAAATTAATCCTTCAATCACACATTCTAAGATGATAAAACAGTCTGTAAGAGACTACCTATAGAATTACATGTACATGCTATGTAAATACAAAAATATAGTTCCCATTATATAATACTATATTTGAAGACACTAGAAAATTCTACAGCAAAAACTTTCAAAAGTTTTGAAATACCTAGTTCACCTTAACACCTGAAAAGCACCTTAATTAGCAGTATCCCAGGTGTTATTGACTTGTATGTTGTAGTTCCTATTTTCCTTGTGAAATGAGGACAAGTAAGACCTTATGAACGCAAATGACACATTGCCAACAGTCTCCAGCATCAACTGTGAAAATCTGGTAGACAGAAAAGATTTGGAATTCAACTTCCCGTATGAAAGTTGAAACTTTGCCTCTTTATTTTGTTCTCTAGGATTTTTCCACTGTCCTCCCAGATGAGATAATTTGCAAATATTTCTAAAGGCTGATATCCTATGGGAGAAAAGATTTTAACTTTAAGGTGTGAGAATGTACTTTAATTCTGTAGGGGAAGGTTCAGTAAATCAACCAGCTTTAAATCTGACTCATTCTTGTGTAGACATTGTTTTCATTTGGGTGAAATTTCATATTTAAAATCCTACAAACAAGGGGATCCGAGAATCCTGCCTAGAAGAAAGAAAAAGCCTTGGAATATCTATTTGCAAGGACCTAAAACCTGTTTTAAGCATTCAAGTACTAGATGGTCTTCATGGTGCCTTTCAGTTCAAATCTTCTCTCGGTAATTTTACCATACTATTCTTGGAGCCTTGGTAATTACAAATAGAACACAAATGAGAAAGAAAATTCAGAGTTAAAGCTGTCATTACTAAACCTATGTAAACATTGCAGACAGAAAGATGGCAGGAAAATAAAACAATCTGAATTAGGGAAAAGGAGAACATAATGAGTAGGTCACAGTCCCAGGGATGAAGTTAAAAGGAGAGTGGACAGAGTGGGCAACGTCCCCCCATTCCCTTAAGTGGCAAGCAACTCACCCAAATAGTAATACACTTCTCTCCTACTAATTTGATTTTCCCCTTACCTGAAGCAACCAACCGCACTGGAAATACATGACAACTGCAAAGTGGATCCTCTAATTTCAGTATGTCCTATTGTTTATTAACAGTTTTCCTACTTTACATCCTAATATAAATTCACATAGTTAACATCATAAAATGGTGGGACATCTCACCCCTACATTGTGATTCCAGCACTTCTGGACCAGACAAAGCTGTGGAGTGAAAGTCTGTTGCTGTTTTCTGGATGTAGGCTGCTTTGACTTTCACCCCCTGTCACCTAATGATAGAAGCACTAATATTCAATGGATCTCCGACAAGGAGACCAATATCCCCAGCTGGTAAAAAGCTTGGTCGTCCGGCGGAGTGCTTCAGCAGCAGCAGCAGAGAGAAGCGTGGCCATACGGGGCGGCACCTTCGCCGCACGGAGCAGTACCAGCCAGCCTCCGGTAAGTTTCCTTCCCTGCGAGGCACTAAATCTCGCTGCCAGCCCGGCGGCCCTACCCCGCCCTATTACGGAAAGGAGTGAGAGCAGCTAGCTGAAGGACGGGCGGACAGCTCCAGGCTCCCGTGGCGAGTTGGCTTTCTCCGGCGCGCCGCTCCTCAGAGCAGCGGCCGCCTCTCCGGGGACAAACGCGGTCGCCAACTTTGCCGCCGCCCCCTCCTCCGCACAAACATCCCAAACTTTGCCACCGCCTCACCTGGCGGCTCGGTGCTAGCCCCCGGGAGCGGGCTGACCTTCACGCCCGCCCTAAGCCGGCCCTGGCCCCTCTGCGGCCCCCAGCTCTGGGAAACCCCTGGGGCGGGGACACCCAGCAGCCCGATCCCCGAGCCACAGTTGACCCTCTGGACCCTGAAAGCCCAGGAATCCGAGCCTCGGGCTAGCCACTCACCATTGGTAAAGGGCTCCATCTTCGCCCCGCCGCGGGTCCTCACAAGCCAAGCGCCCCAAGCTTCCTACTGCGAGAGCTGAAGCGGCCCAGCCGACTGAGCATGCCCAGCGAGGCCTCCGAGGACTGGCGGGGAGGTGCGGCGAGGGGCGGCGCCGCTCTGCCCAGCGGCAACAACACCTTCGTTCCGGGTTTTCGCAACTGCTGCAAAAAGACCCACTGAGGCGTGGACTCAGCGCGGCGCAGCGCAACCCCCGGCCTACTCGGCCAGGAGGCGGGGGAGGACCGTGCGGGGCGGGGGCGGGGCCTTCGCAAGCCCCGCCCCCCGCGGCATACTTGGGGCCGCGGAGTTCTCAGTGCCGCAGAGCGGTACCCCGGTTCCAACAACTAGTGCACCTACTGCTTCCGCCTGTGTTCCGGGTGCAGCAAGCCCAGCACTGAGCCGGGAAACGCGGCCGGTGGGTAGCGAAGGGGCTGTCGCTAAATTCGCGATCTGAAAGCAGGACAAGGTCAGGGATCGTCGGTCTCTGCGGCGGGCTAGACCCCGGGACAGAGCTCTTCCTCACCCCTGGAGCGAGCCCTGCGGCGCTTGTCCGCAAGACTTCCTTCCAGAAGCCGAGCGCCTTGCGGCTGCTACTGCTGATACAAAACAACCCCTGATCCGAGGGCGGGAGGGAGGGGCCCCGGCCGGTTGTTTGCTCTTTGCTTAGGACTGGCCTAGAGATGAGAGCAGATCACAAAACCTGGCGCGGGATACAGGAGAACGGACTGTCCGTGAGGAGATTGTGGGCAGAGGCCCGCCAGCCTCGTCTCGTCCTAACTCGACACTTGCGAGTCCCTTGCTCACAGCCAACCGGGCTCCAGGCTTGGCCCCGCAGGGCTAAACCAGAGGAAGCTAAATTTCCCCTTCCCCCAGCACTTGCGCCATTGCCTCGGGCCCGAATCCCCATAGTTTCCGGTGACAAAGGGAGGCAGCCCCCACTAGCTTAAGCGACCCCTAAAGACTGTGCAGCCCAAGAGCCCCCGAGAAGGCTCTCAAAGGGGTTTGCTCTTCCCTCTCCGATTGCCGGGCGCCAGCACCCGGAGGTGAGGCATCTATTCCTCCGAGCAGCACCAGTCACAGCTCCTCTGCTCCGCCCTCCCCCTCCCAGGGCTTAGCCTCGGCCGCTGAGGCGACTTGGCTTGGCTTGGGCCTCACAGCGCTAGCCAACTGTCACACACTCCACCCAGGGTGTCAACCCTGGCGTCTGGTGCAAACAAACCTGGGCTTGCACAAATATCCTGGGCAAAAGAGGGGGGGCAGTGATGTTCAACCGATAAGGAAATTCGAATTAACGTTCTAAGAAGTAACACCGAAGTACAATATTTTTAAGACGTCAATACTCCCTACCCACTCCTGATTTACAACGTCCTATGAATATCAACTGTACTTGGAGTAACCCTAAACTAATTCTGGGGCGACATCAACATGCCCGTCCTTTGCTGGACCCTGAGGCCTTCATGAGGCTCCTAGAAGTGGCCAAGTTTCATTCAGCATTGTTAACCATTCCTTTATGAAAGATCCTTGCAAAAACTGTTCCGCAGCTTGGTGTTTTGTTTGTTTACTTCCAGTCGTTGTCTTAGCTCAAATGTCACCCCTGCTGAGAACCCTCTGGCCACACACCTAAAACAGCAGCAGTAGACTCTATAAAGACTTCCTTCTCCTGCAGGTTTTCAGAGCGCTCTTAGCTGTCAAAAGCTAATTATTTATCAGCCATCCTCTTAAGAATGCAAATTCCTTGGGGCAGCCTTTTGCCTTTTTTAGGGCTACGTGTCCTAATTCCTAAATATTTTAAATAACTACAATAAAGTGTTTAGAGTTCTAATATACAGCCCATACTGAAACCTTTCCAGTGAATGTCTTTCCAGTAAATGTCTCCAATGGTTTCGTATGTGGTCAATACAGAGAAAATGTTCATCACATCATATCTCAGTACTGCTTTGGTCTTTTGTGTGAATGATAGGCTGAGCCCTTAGGCTGGTCCCTATCTCAGAGTTATCCAGAACCAAAACTAGAAAGTGAACCATAGAAACTCTTGTGTTCATGGATTTTGTTGAAATGAGCCTGGTTCACCTTAGTATTGCTTAAATAAGAAACTCCTCCCTATTAGGTCATTTTATGTTCCTTTGGTGTTATTTCTGTTGCCAGAGCACTCAGTAGCAGAGATATTTAAAACTCCACAGCTTGTTAAATCTCACCTCACCTGTAAGCTACAGTCTATCATGCTTTTAAGTGTGAATCACATTATCTTGGGTTTTGTTTTAAAGTTTTCTGGCTCTGAAGACTGTGGTAAAGTATTTCACAATTTGCATTCATAAATTTGAGAGAACCAAGAGATTTCCTTGACAAGGGGTCTATCTCTTTACATCTCTTGCATATAATCTCTACTATTTAGGAATTCAAGCAAAGGCACTGAGGACCATTTAGCCTTAGGACTTTGTTTTGCAGGCAAACAGTAAATAAAACCAACATATTTCAGGATCCTGCCTAGCCTTATAGGGCTAATAGCGAATTTTGTTCTGTCAAATACTGTTTTATATTTGACTTTGTAAAGTCTTTTTGAGGGAAAATGATTACAGGTTTTTGCTCTTGCAGTTTATTATGTTTCTGTCTTTAATATTTTCTTTCTTCCACACAGATTCACCTTTTTATTTTAAGGGTCTAACACTTGAGGTTATTAAAAGTTACTATTCATTATCAGAGGAGGCAGGGTGACATTATCTAATACATTCATCTTATTTGATGTCATCAATGTATACTATTTAACATTTAAATTATAATACAGAACAAATATTAATAGCTTGAAGTGAAAAAATATTAGCACCATGGATAACTAACATTTGTTTATAAAGAAACAAAAAATGGGAGCATAAATTATTACAACCAATATGGAAAATAATAGAGAGCATCCCCAGAATACTATATAAAAAGGTCTGTACTAGGATCTGGCTGTACTGTTTTTAGATGTATATCCAAAGTAAATTCTGTTTTTCAAAGAGGTCTCTTAACACCCATGCTTTTTTGCTAAGATAAGAAATTGAACTAGATACTCAACAATAGTTGAATTGTTACATTTACACACACACACACAATGAATACCACTCAAAAATAAAAAGAAATATCCTATGATCTATAGCAAAATGGTATTGTGGAATATTTGTTTAACTATGTAAAGATGTGTTGCTGTTTTACCTTGCCTGCCTAAGGCACCTAATTGGTCTAATAAACAGCTGAATGGCCAATAGCAAGGGAGGTATAGGCAGACTTCTGCACAAGGAGAGTAAGTAGGAGGAGGACTTTAGGCTCAAGGGAAGAAAGAAAAGAGATACCAAGGAGACTCCAGGGGCCAGACAGACACAGAGGAAGCAGGAAAGTGGGACATACAGTATAAAAGAAAGATAAAAAGCCCTGGGGCAAAATGTAGATGAATAGAAACAGGCAAAATTATGTTAAAAGGGCTAGTAGTAGGAGCCTAAACTAAGGCCAGTCATTCATAGTTAATAAGTCTCTGCCTTTCCCAGGACTATGTGTAAATAATCTACCTACTCTCATCTCTCATTCCCTCACATACTTAAATGAGGTGTGGATTGGCTGATCCATAGTAGATCAGGTACTCTATTTTGATTTTTAAAAATTACCATATCTGTCATAATCTAGATTGTTGATTCTTCTTTATTTAAAATTGGAATAGTTTATTTAAATGGAAAACATTTTTATTTCAGCTGAAAAATTCAATGTCATAGGTTTTAGTATGTGCCATGCATCACACAAGGGAGTTAGTGTCAATGGCTGCAGTCTGTAAGAGTGCATATACATAAATGATAATTTATATTCATGTCAAATTTGCACACATTTTAAAGCATTATTTGTTTCACAATATTGAATAAATGAAAGATGCTGCTTCCTAACAAAAAATAAATGGCCATTGTGGGATTACCTGCCACTCTGAGGTCTGGTATCTTACTGCTCCTGTAACCCACTGGCTGCACACAAACTACATTAACTGGTGATGTTTGAAGTTATATAAAATTTTAAAATGTTTATAAAAGCAGAATAATCCAAAATAACACTTGAAGAGCTCTGATATTAGCAAGAAGATTCATCCAATTTTAAAAGGTGTTTATCAGGAAAGAATAGATACCTACTAGTTCAGCTGCTTTGGACAACAAAATGCAAAGCCCCTGAACCAAAATAATTTAAAAGGTAAATGTTAAGTTTCAAACCCGGGGCAAACAGTTGAGGTGCCTATTTAACATACCAAAGCAGTTCTGGCTGCCAGGTTCTCCCAGCATCCCTCAGTCCCTACCTGTTACAGGGTATGGCTGGCATACCAAGACCCCCTACCCTGAACTTTCCAGCCCAGGGGTTAACTGCCCTTCTCCAAGAGGCTCTTCCCTATATAATCCAGACATTTTGCTTACCCTGTTTAGGACCTTTGGCTTCCTGGATGCTGCACCTGGTTCCTCTCTCCTCCTACATGGCCCAACTCAGTCTGGTCATGTCCTGTTCCATGTCCATGTCCAGATGTCCCTACCTCTTCCTTTTATCTACAATAAACTTTCTACTCCACCATACCTAGGAGCAGTCATGTCCTTTCCTTCCCTGTTTATTTTTTACTTTTCATTCAATAAGAAAATCTGTCATTACACAGAAGAATTCCAGAGACTTGTTGATCCTCAGTACAGCTCCACAGCTTCACCAGGAGCCCAGCTGCTCATTTCTACTCTTTCATCAGAGTGATTGATTTTTCTGAAAGAAAGTCTCACTGTCATGCGGTCCAAATGGCAGAAGCTGCAAGAGGGAAGGCAGAAGAAGTGACTTTCTCTTTCAGGTCCCTTTTTTGAGAACAAGAAAACTTTCCTCAGAAACTCCTGAGAATTCATATGTCTCATTTGCTAAATCTGTATTTTGTACATTTCTAAAGAGACCACTAGAAGTGAAAAGGTATCTTACACAATAGTCTTGAAGGGCTGAGGTTAGAGTTTACCTTTTTTGTTTTGTGTAAGGGAAGGGTGAGGTTATTTGAATATAAATTCAAAATTTATTTCCACTAAAGGTAGACATATTTTAATACTGTTTTTGATCATTTTTTGTCCTATGATACTTGTACAGAAAAAAATTAAGATAGGGTGTCTCAAATGCAATATAAAATTGCACACAATAATATAATATAAATAAACAATACCATTAAGATTACAAACCAATACATAACATATGATTAGACCTTGAATTTTGATATAATGTAACTACTAAAAATAAAAAGTAAATCTAGCTTTCAGGGTTTTGGTTGTGAGCCTAGCCTTTAATGGCTGGGCCATCTCTCCAGCCCAAATCTAGCTTTCATAAGAAGCATCAGTGTTACTTTGCTAGGACTACTTTTTAAGGCCACTGAAATCTGCATGACCTTGTGGAATTTGTCGTATCATACTTCTAGAGGATATAAGTTGAAGTTCCAGGTATTGTCAAGGATAGGTGCCCTTGGAAGGCACTAGGGAAAGATGTGTTTTGGAATTGGCAGTTTCTTGACTTGATAGGATAACCCCTGTGTGTAGCAGGCTTTCTTGGACTGCCAGCCCCCAAATCATGACACAAAGACTTATTAGTTATGAGTGCTTGGCCTTAGTTTAGGCTTGTCCCACCAGCTCTTATAGCTTACTTTAACCTGTTTCTCTTCATTTTGCCTTGGGGCTTTTTACCTTTCTTTCCTTCCTTATGCCCTAATTTCCTGTTTGCTCCATGTCTGTCTGGCTGGTGACTGCCTGGCTGGCTGGCCACAAGCGTCTCCCTCTATTTCTCCCTCATTGTCTCCTCCTTTCTCCTCTCAAGCCTAGATTCCTACTACTACTTATTCTTTCTGTCCTCCAGTCCCACCTATCCCTCTACTGCCTAGCTATTGGCCATTCAGCTTCTTATTAGATCAATTAGATACCTTAGGCAGACAAAGCAACACATCTTCACATAATGAAAGAAATGCAGCATAAACAAATGTAACACATCTTTGCCTAGTTAAAGTAATATTCCACAAAACCTGTGTTCACAAGGTATTCTCCCCAAATGCACATGTGTCCACATTTCCCCCTTCTTAGAATGATTCCAGTCACATTAGTCTAGAGGACCAATCTACTCTGCTCTGACCTTAAATTAAATAATTTTAATCTTTAACAATTCTACTTCAAAGTAAGATCACATTCTGAGATATTGAGAATTATGATTGTAGCATTAAAAATTGAGAGGAAACTATTCAACTCCTGACATCATTATTAGAGAAATAAAGATGAAGTTAAGTATCAAAATAGATTTCACTTCAAAGAATAGCATTAAGCCATGAGTAAAGAAACTATAGAAAGAGAGAAAATGTCTGCAAATCATATGCTTTACAATAAACTTGTATCTAAATATATAAAAACTCATAATTCCATAATAAAAGTATTCATATATTCATTCCTAAACCACTGAAACAACATAATGCTGCCAGTATGCACATGGATATAAAGCTATCCACTGTAGAATGGGCAGCCTCTCAGAGGCTACATCCTAAGAAAACTGACTCTCTTTCCTGCAATAGCCATAAAGTATCAATAGCTCTTCAGCCAGGGTAGCGACTTTGCAAGCCATCCTTCATACATGGTGAATCTTGGCAAACTTGATTCTTGTATAGGCCTGTATAGGCCTTTTGCATGCAGTCACAGCCCCTGTGACTCCACGTATGCAATGGCCCTGTCATATCTGGGTAATGCTGTTTCTCAGCAATCCTCCACCACTTCTGGCTCTTATAGTCTTTCACCTCTTCAGATCATCATTGAGCCTGAGAAGAAAGGAGTGCAATTATAATGTCCCACTTAGGGCTGAGCACGACACAGTCTTTTATTCATTGTACTTTTAGCAGTTGTGACTCTCTCTATTAATTACCATCTACCCCCCCCAAATGGCAATTTCTACTATACTCATCTAGCAGAATGAACAGTAGTAGGTTCTCCCCTAGAGCCTGTGACCTACCTAGCCAGGATTTTTTTGCCAATTAACAGATAAAGGTCCATCTTGTGGAGTTAGCCTTAAATACAATCAGAAAGTACTTGTTTACTCTCAAAACATTATTGACACTATTGTACCAGTGGGCGTATCTTGCCAGGCCAGTAGTTATTGTAACTCAAAGGGTCCATAGCTAGGTAACACTGATGATTACCTTACTTCTCCAGTAGTATGTATAGCACCTTCCAGCACCATGAAAGAAAGTCAGTAGGGATGACGCTTCCAGGCCAGTACCAGTTTGATTTCCCTGTGTCCTATGACTCAGGGATATGGTGTCTTCAGTAGTATGGTCTTACCATCAAGTTCTAGAGGATGACCAAAAGTGATGACAATATTCTGTATTGTCTTGGGGGTCTTTGGGACACCAATGTCCTTCAACTCAGAGAGAGACAACCTGGAACCTTACTCTAGTCAGAATAGCCTAGATAAAAAAAATAAATAACAACAAGTGCTAATGTTTGTGCTGGGGGAAAGGGAGCACTTATTAACTGCTGGTGGGAGTGTAAACTGGTACAGCCACTATGGAAATCAGTAAGGAAGTTCCTTAAAAATCAGAAATAAAACTAGCATATGACCCAACATATCACTCCTGACATACTCCCCAAAGACTCTCTATATTCTATAATAGAGATACCTGCTCATCCATGTTTGCTGATGCTCTATTCACAATAACCAGTGAAGAAGCTTCTTAAAATATATACATTAACATATCTAAAATGTTTATATGGACTTACGCTTTGCAGAAAGATAATGCATCTCTCACTTGGGATAGGCTGTCACACAAAAGCTACATTATTTGTTTGTTTGAGACAGGGTTTGTCTGTGTAGTCTTGGATGTTCTAGACCTCACACTGTAGACCAGGCTGTCTTCAAACCTGTAAAGATCCCCCTGCCTCTCTCTGCCTCCTAAATGCTGGGATTAAAGTTGTGCACAATGACCACCTGGCTCAAAATCTGCATTTTATTGGTGGTGATTATGCTGGTGGCATTCAGTTAACTATATACAGTTGTATTCGTAGGGACTTAAGGGGCAGCACAAGACTGAAGTTGAAACTGGTTTCCAGAGGCCAGTTCACAGAGGCCAAATTCTGCCTCTGCCACTTCTAACCTGTGTAGCTGAGCAAGTTGCTTCAAACTGATTATTTAAATTGATGTCCTGAGGAATCCAAGTTTGGGTGTTGAGTTAGTATTAGATCTTCAGTGAAACTTGACAGTCTAGAAGAGGCCTAGGTAGTCTAGGAGTGACCAGAAAAAATGGGCCTAGTTCTGGCAATGAAAACAAATCATAAGACAAATGTTAGAAGATATAAAAACTTTTTTTTTTTTTTTTTTTTTTTTTTTTTTTTAGGAATGACCTCTAGCCAGAAGAATTCCCTAGCCATTTCCCAGGCTTTCTTGATTTTTGAGTCATAAAAGAGTGTTCTTTTTTCTCAATTCAATTTAAAACATTAGTGATAGATTAGACTTTCCAAATTCAATATCCTACAAAGCAGGTTTTAAAGGGGAATACAGTTTTTTCTTTTTCTTTTTTTTTTCTTTTCTTTTCTTTCTTTCTTTCTTTCTTTTTTTCTGGAGCTGAGGATCAAACCCAGGGCCCTGCGCTTGCTAGGCAAGTGCTCTACCACTGAGCTACCAACCCTGGGAATACAGTTTTTAAAGGTAAGAAATATGTTCTTTATATCTTTTCTGACTACTTCATAATGAGTTTACAGTATAAATTGGGTTATTGTTTGGACAACTAGAGGGATATCTTATATACTGTTGTTATGGGAACTTCTTGCAGAGGAATGCATCTGAAATATTATTGAACTTAAAAAACATGGCATAATTCAAGAGTAAGATACAGGAATTATGTGATTGATATCTAAAGATCAGAATTGCCTAGTCTTGTACTGAAAGTAGAAAACCAACTTATCAACCTGAAAACATGGGAGATAATTGAAATATCTGAGGATAGTAGAATAAATTAGCAAAAGATCTTGAATTTATGTTTAGGAACTAAAATTTACAGTAATTGAAAAATAGAAATTTTTTCTGTATTTTAATTAAGTTCACAGTTCTCAGACTTTCTAAGCTTTCATCCCTATAAATATTAGGAAATCGCTTGACTTAAATCCCGACAAATGATCTAGGTTCTTTTTTTGTTTTGTTTTGTTTCTGCCAACTTCCTTACTATGCTGCAATGTTGTTTATGAGAGATCAGCACTTACAGGGTCAACACTGTGAACTAATTTCTATCCTAAGGAGCTCCTTATGTAAAAATGTTAAACATATATAAATTAGAATATAGATTATGATGGCTTCTGGGAATATTCTGGACTAGGTTCCCTGTTGAATCTCTTGCTAAAAATGAAGTGTAAATTAAAGTTTGTTTTGATATATTGATGCTCTGAACTGTTAGCATAAAATCACTGTGGGTCAAATGAAGACAGACATGGGAGGGAAGGAGCCATCTGAAGCTTCAGTTTTCACTTTGAGAATGCTGGGACAAATATCATATTTCAGGTCCTGCCCAAGTTGGGGACTATAATAGAAAATGAAACTGAGATATAATGAGTCTGCTTACAACAGACTTGTATAAAACTAAAGAAAGAGTCAAAGGTCAAAGGGACTGATGGTACAAGTTTAGGTCCATCAGAGGAAGCAGTACTTTTCATGTCAAGTAAAACAATAGGTAGAAGATTAACATCTGGTGCTAATAAGTATAGGGTCGAAGGAAGCAAAGAAAGTGAGAGAACACTGATCTTAGTTAAAAAAAAATACAGCACAACCTGTTAAAATATGAGTTATATAAAATGCACATGTACTTTAACATACAAAAGACACTTTTTCCGTGTTCCTTTTCTCCTTTTTCCCCCAATGACTGAGGGACTAGATTTTGATGAGATCAAGGTATCAGGAAGCAGATAACCTAAAGCAGTCATCTTTCTCTGTCCCTGAGGGATTAGTTTCATACCTCTGACAGCACTAAGATTCAAAACAGATTAGATAGGTAACACCCTCCACTCCTGCCCTGAAATTCCCCAGCTTCCTTCATTGTCCAAATATGATCAGCAGTATATTGATTCAAGTTTTCATGAAACTAATTTATATCATACTGATTTGTTAAGTTTACTACCTGTATGTATATATAGGACTTCTTTATTAAAAACTATCTTATTCAAAAGGTGAAGAAAAGAATTGAGTGCCTTAAATGGCATGTCAGTATTAAGCTATGTTCTCCCCATTCACACCAGGCTCAGAGAACATCCTGGAAGAGGGACAGAAAAGAGTATAAAGGACAGAGGATGGAGAGGAGCACTATGAAATGCTGCCTTTGGGACACAATATGGCCATTGCACCCATGAACAAACTCAACTATGGTAACCTGCACAGACTCAAAGCAACAAAATCAGTAAGCATTCCAAGAGGCAGCACTAATTGAACTTCGGGTTACTAACAAAAAAGGGGAAAGACATGAAGGAGAAAGGGAGATGTGTCAAGGTTCTGGGATTTGGGGTGAGAAGGGGAAGTTGAAGGGTCCTGAGGAAAATGGAAGGGTGGGGTAGGATTACATATGACCAAGATGCACTGTTTACATGCATGAAATTGTCAAAGAATAAATAAAAGATAATATATTAAAATAAATTTTAAAATTCTGACAAAAAAGGAGTAATTTTTCAAACACTGTTATTTTTCACCTAGGAAAATTGTGCCTCTTTGTCATTATCCTGTTAACTTTGACTCCACAGTTCATGATGGAGGACCTAGGGCATCACCATTAAATAGAACTATAATACATTAATTTTTCTGGTAGTTATATTAAAAATTACCTGGTAAACATAATTTTAATGTTTTATCCAACCTAAATACATTTTAAAAATTAATTCAATGTAAAAAATTAAGAGAAGCATCTGAGTATCAGAGATCATGAGGTCCCCTGAACAGGTGAAGAAATGCTAAAGCTAAGCTACAAAATGTGATGCTACATTTAAATATCTACATTAAATAATGGTTTAATCTAGAATATATAGTTCAGTCTAACTGCAACCTTCAAAAGATTTGTTAAAAGGCAATAGTTTATGAATGAAAGTTATATAGTGGGTGGGCATCTTCTTTGTCTTCTCTATTTCCATGACTGCAAGTTCAGCTGCTTTAGAGACAGCTTCAAAAGTCTAGTCTTGGGTCTCTTCATAGCTATGAGACTTGAGCAACAAAGTCCCCAGGGCTTACTTGATAAACCTGACATTTTGAGTCTAGAAATTTTAGATGTGGTGACAAAGTCTTTCGTTTCTTGATCTTTTCTACCAGATTTTTTTCGTATATGATAAAAAGTATCCAGTTAACGCTGAGTTAAAGGTGGAGAGAATTTAAATATTTATATCTATGTCTATCTACCTTTGTATCTCTCTCTCTCTCTCTCTCTCTCTCTCTCTCTCACACACACACACACACACACACACACACACACACACAGAGAGAGAGAGAGAGAGAGAGAGAGAGAGAGAGAGAGAGAGAGAGAGAGAGAGCACATTTATTTATCAATTTTCGCTTAGCAGCAAAGTGATTGGGAAAACTCTAGAATACTAAGCAAGGATAAAAATCAATTATAATTAGAAAAGAGTGACACAGTGTATGGCGATAGAGAAGATTTCATGGAGGCACACAGCTGTAGTTATCTAAATCTACTCAGACCTATTATCTTGCAAACTTACTTTGAAGAGGACTATTGAACTGGCCTTCCTGCACTCACTATGTATCTGTCAGATCAAGAGGATAACTGGGCCCAGGCAGCTGAGCTGCTGGTAAGTTGAGTGGTTGTTTGTTATTGTTTGTTTGTATTGAGACTTACTGGCTAGACAAAACATCCAGAACTCTATGATAAGTATTGCTGGCATGTTCTCTACCAATCAAATACTAACTTTTTGTTGTTGTTTCTTTGTTTGCTTAGTTTTTGTTTTTTGTTGTTATTGTTATTCTGAAGGCAGGGTTTCTCTGTGTAGCCCTGACCTTCCTGGAACTTACTCTGTAAACCAGGCTGGCCTTGAACTCAGAGATTCACCTGCCTCTGCCACCCAAGTGCTAGGATTAAAGCCACATACTAACTTAAATACTAACCTGGAGCAAATTCTTCAGAATGGTAACATTCTTCTTTAGCTATTTAATATTTTTGGTTTTGGTTTCTAGAACAATTTGGAAAATACCCAGCTGTGAGCCTTGCACCACAAGAGGTTCAAAGAAGAATTTCACCTGAAAAAAACATTTAAAATGGCTGCCATGTTTTACAAAACACAACTTTTTCCAAAAGATTTCAGAACAGCTTGAAAATTATATACACAAGTACAATCAATTTTGTGCTGACCTGTATAAGATTGCTTTCTTGTTTGTGCATAATTACTATTTTACTTTATTTTTACATAATAAAATTGGTTATCTTACAAGTGAGCACTGTGCATGAAGTGAAGTAGCTTATTTATCCAAGTTGCAGAATATATGATAAGCTGGGATTTTAGATCTGGAATTCCAAATTTGCTTACAGGATAATTTCAGGTGTAATGTAACAAGTCTATAAAATATTAGAGTATGAGAAGATGTAAAACAAGACAAATTTTTTAAACAAAAACAACTAGAATTATTGACTATAGTAATTCTATTTAAAAGACAAATATATTTCCAAACTTTAATATGATCATCCTTGTATCATATGCAATATGAATGAAATATAAAAACATCATTATGTCATATAGTTTCAACTGTAATGCTATGAATACATATTTAAGAGGTTACAATCTACCTGTTCTACTCACTTGTGTGGCATTTGGCAATCAACTTTTTTCTTCAAATAAAATGAGAACTTTGAATTAGATTGAATACAAATTTACTTAATTCTAAAATTTAGGCTTTTTTGGAATAGAAAGTCACAAACTTTCTGCAACTTATCCTTAGAAGAAAAGTGAGATGTGCCAGAGATGATGATTCTCACAGCAAACAAGCCCAAGTCAAATCTGAAAAAGCAAACTTACAGATTTAAATAACATAAACACTGGCCTGATGTTATTTTATCACATCATATATTATTTATATTCAGTACTAGTAAGTACATGATAAATTAAACATTACAAAAATACTATTAATTAATGTAAAATAACTTATTAGGTAAAATCCTGTATTTATGAAATTTATCAAAATGAAAATGTGGATGAAAGATTTTGGAAAAATATGATTCCATTATTCAGAAGTATTACTATTTGTTATATTTAAAAATAGTATTCTCTATTTTTTTTTTAAAGGATTTATTTATTATATATACAGTGTTCTGTGTGCATGTACACCCACAGACCAGAAGAGGGCACCAGATCTCATTACAGATGGTTGTGAGCTACCATGTGGTTGCTGGGAATTGAACTCAGGACCTCTGGAAGAACAAAGCAGTGCTCCTAACCTCTGAGCCATCTCTCCCACCCCCAGTATTCTCTATTTTTATATAACCTTAACAATAAAGTTTTTTAAGCAAGAAATTGTGTGTGGGGGGGTGGGCACATGTGCACCAAGGATCACCCCTTGGGCCTTGCACACACTAAGCAAGTGCTCTGCCACTGAGCTATATGCCGAACTTTCAATATACATGTTTTTGTTTCTGAATTGTCTGTGTGTATTATGATAGAATGAAGAAGATTGGAAAACATGAAATAATAAATAACATAATAAACAGTCTATCTATTTTATTCTTATGTACTTATGCTTAAAAGGTAGAACTTATTATGCAAAGTTAAAAGCACACGATAAACAATATGTGCTATTATCTCCTGTCTGCATTTGAATATAGCATCTTATACACTTCTTCATCACATTTTGGATAACATGAATTTTAAATACCGTTTGTGGGTGGGGGTGTGTTACTTGGTTGAAGTCTCATTCACAGCCTTTTACCTCAACATTTTATACAGAGAACATCAAGGAATCCAAGCCAACTAAGGTCCCCCTCAAGATTCAATACTTGATAGGAAGGGCTTAATTTCCAGTTACAAAGGAAATCTACAGCATTGCAGGAAAAAAATCTCACCCTTTCAAAGCACAGTCACAATCATGGAAACAGTCAAATCAGCTTTTATGAGCCTTTAAAGAAATATACATATGTATATCATAGCTCTGCATTTAAAAAAATAAGTAGTTTCCATTTGGTATTATGCAGATGTCAGTTCCTTGAAGTCCCTCTAGGTGCACAATGAAAACTGTGCTCTTGGCTTAGAGCTGCTTGTTAGAACTCTGAATTTTCTTTCTAAGACATGAGAAAGGAAACCAAGGGCCATGCAGTGCCCAGTTGTCTGGGCTGATGGCCGAAACCATGTTGATGTCCATAGGCCTTCCTGCTGCAGAAGTCATGTTGATCTGAGTGGCCTGTGCTGCCAGTTGAGGCCATGATGATGTCCAGGTCCATGGTTCCACTGGAGTCTATGTTGACGTTTGTGGCTCATGTTATGACTGAAGGCTATGGAATGCCTGTGGCCTGTGCTATAGCCTGAATCCATGTTGATGTGACTTATCTTCACTATCACCAGACCATGCTGCAATGATGGTGTCTGTGGAATGTACAGCAGAGGGCCCTGTTGATGTCCATTGTCTGTACTGCCACCAGAGACCATGCTGTGGTCTTTGGCACATGCTGATGCTGGAGACCATGTGGATGTCTGTGGTCTGTGCTGTCTTCAGAAACCATGTGTAAGTTCATGAGCCATGCTCCTGCAGGCCATAAAGGGCAAAAAAGCTACTTTTGCCATGGTGTTAATGACTGCAGACTCACAGCTGAGGAAGAGGGACATAGAAGGCTTATGTGACAGCCCAATCCCCACATCCTCCCATCCCCACCCCCACAAAAGTAACAGGCTAGACAGAGAGTCACCAAAGAGAACCCTTAAAAATCATGATAAGGATGCTAAGGTATAGCTTTTCACTATTGATGGCTTCTGGTGGGGGTTGGGAAGGACTCCATTTTCTTTAAGGGACTGCCACCAGGAATTTGACCACAATCCAGTGAGTATATGAGCAACACAAATCGGACTTGTTTTATTTTTTCTTCTTCTTTTTTTGGGGGTGGTGGTGGAGCATTAGGCGGCGGGGGTTGGGGGGGCAGACCTGGAAGACTGAGAGGTGAGTGTGCTCTAGATTCATGATGTGAAATTCTCAAATAATCAACAAAAATATTAAGAAAAAATGACAAAGGAGTAGAAACAGGAATATTGGGGTGCTAACTAAAACAGATAAGGCAAATCACACAGCTAGCCGACATTTCTCACTGTTTTATATATAAGTTACAAATGACATTTCCAATTTGGATGAAGGATGGCTGAATGACCTAGTAGGGAGAAGAGAGAGACAAAAAGAGATGAGGGAGAGAGAAAGGGGAAGGGAGGTATAGTTGGAAGTTTCTCCAGCCCTGCCCCTGCCCTGAAGTTGGGACAAATCTCTCCTGCCCGGTCCTGCAGCTGCTCAGACCCAAATAAACACACAGAGGCTTATTATTAATTATGAACTGTATGACCATTAGCTCAGGCTTATTATTAACTAGCTCTTACATTAAATTAACCCATAATTCTTAATTATGTTTAACGACATGGCTTGGTACCTTTTCTCAGTTCTGCCTTGTCATCTTGCTTTCTCTGTGTATGGCTGGTGAATCCTGACTCAGCCTTCCTCTTCCCAGAATTCTCCTTGTCTGCTTATCTCACATATACTTCCTGCCTTACTACTGGCCAATCAGCATTTTATTTATCAACCAATCAGAGCAACACACATCCACAGCATATAGAATGACATTTTGCAGCAGAGAGGGAGGGAGACAATGACAGAGAGAGAGGAGAGAGAGAAAAAACATTCTTTATTTAATCTGATCATGACCACTCTATTGAGAGAAAGTTTGGTCTGGGTCTAGTAACATAATGGAATAGGCACCAATTCTCCCAAAAGTTGAATCCCCGGGTAAAACTTGGAATCAATCCAACATCAGAAGCAGGTATAGTCCAGAAACTTGGACTAGGTTTTCTTCCAGCTGCCAGGAGTCTGAGATGTGGGGGTCTCCTCCACAGGGGAAAAACCAGATATTGGCCTTTAGAATGAAGCTAGATCCATATCTCTAACCCTGAACAACAATATCAATCTAAAATGGATCAAAGACCTTAAAGTAATACACAGAAATGCAAAGCTGTTAGAGGAAAACAGGCAAAATACTTCATGATGCAGATATAGATGAGGACTTTCTGGAAATGACTCCAACAGCTCAGGAAATAAGGCCAAGAATTGGCAAGGGGAACTGAATAAAACAAAAGGCTTCTGCACAGCAAAGGAAACAATCAGCAGAGAAAATAGAGCTTAAAAATGGTAAAAAACAAAACTTAGCTAACTATACATCTGAAAGGGACTAATATGTAAAGTCCACATAGAACTCTAAAAATTAAATGTCCCTTAAGAATGCTTAACAGAGCTGGGTGGTGGTGGCGCACACCTGTAATCCCAGCACTCGGGAGGCAGAGGCAGGCGGATCTCTGTGAGTTCGAGGCAAGCCTGGTTTACCAAGCGAGTTCCAGGAAAGGCACAAAGCTACACAGAGAAAACCTGTCTCGAAAAACCAAAAAAAAAAAAAAAAAAGAATGCTTATCAGTAAGTGGGAACATGAACTGAACATAACTCTTAAAACAGAAGAAATGCAAATAACCAGTAAGTAAGTATTTGGGGAAAATTTTTTCAACAGTCTTAGCCCACAGGAAAATGCAGATTAAAACTAATAGATTTCATTCAACATATCAGAATGGCTATATTTAAATATTAATGATATTTACAATAAATACAAACAAGGATGTGGGAAAAAAGGGAACATTTACATGCTGTTGGTGGGAATATAAACTGGTATAGCCACTATGGAGACCAGTGTTGAGGTTTCTGAAAACTGAAGACAGAACTCAGATATGATTTAGCTGTACTACTCCTGGTTAAATAACTGAAGGATTTTAAGTCAACATACTAAATACTTATATATGTAACATAGATGCTCATCAACAAATGAATACATAAGGAAAATGTGATAAACACATGTCATTTTATTCAGACATAAAGAAGAATGAAAATATGTAATTTCTAGAAACATAAATGAAACTAGAGAAAGTTAAGGGAAATAAGGTAGACTCAGAAAGACAAATATTTGCATGTTTTCTCTTATACATTGAGTCTACTCAGGCAAGTAGAAGAGGTTTATGGAAAGGGGGGTGGAGTAATGAAAGGGGAGGCAAGAGGGAGTGATATAATATAGAAGAAAGACCAAGTGTGATTTTTTTTGTCATATACAAAATCTGTGCACACAGATATACATATAAGTGTATGTGTGTGTATGTGTGTGTGTGTGTGTGTGTGTGTGTGTGTGTGTGAGACTATTTTTAGGGAGGAATGTGACAAGTGAAAGGGAAGGAGGGAGCAGAGAAAGTATGAGGATGAATAACAGTGAGATGTAATGACGTGAAAATGTCATGATGAGACTCATTATCTTCTGTAATAAACAAGTTAATTAAAAGTATCTTCTTTTGTTTTGTTTTGTTTTTAAAACAAAACTGACTTTGCAAAGTAGGCCAACTATGTTTGATGCATTCTGTGTCATTAGACCTTTCTAGCTGAGGTGTAAGCCAAGCAGCAGAGCAGGGGTGATAGAATTGAAAACTACGTTTAACTCAACTAGTTCTTTCTGGCCTTTTGTTGTCTGTACTGAGATAATGCTTTTTCTCATTACAGTCTCATCCCTCCCTTTGTACTCAGGCAGGATAATCTGTTGCAGTTTTAAAGCCAGAGTTCATTGAGAATTTGGGTTAAGATGGCAGGGGGTAGGGAGAGCATTTGTTATGTGCTTGAGGGATACTTGACTGCACTGGCTTCATGCAGCTGAGTCATCTGCATGGTAGAACATACATTAGGATTAAATACATACTTTTGAAGGAGATGAGAGAGGAGAAAATTGGACAATTTTCTTGGACAAAATTCCTGGCTAACTGTTGACCATTTGGGTTTCTGGCAATTAGGTGAAGAAGATATGCCAGGTCCTAAATCTTTCCCTCCAGTAATAATTCAATTAGCCTGTAGAAATAAAAAACCAGCATTCATTTCACAGCAGTTGTAATATACATGGGAATTCACTTATGTCCAAATATACTAAAATAATAGAAAGAGGTATATTAATGTTCAATAAAATACTATGAATGTCTATTATTTAATATTTTGAATGTGCCAATTAAAATTTTCCTTTTAAAAAACATAATTTCGGGGTTGGGAATTTAGCTCAGTGGTAGAGCGCTTGCCTAGCAAGAGCAATGCCCTGGGTTTGGTCCTCAGCTCTGGTAAAAACAACAACAACAAAAACAAACAAACAAACAAACAAAAAACCCACATAATTTCATTTAATTGTTTGTCTTAGAGTTTCTATTGCTATTTCTAAACGTTTTCAGCGGTTTAGTCCATTATCATCATGGTGTGACATGGTGGCATGCAGACAGACATGGTGCTGGAGAAGGAGCTGAGGGTCCTAAATCTTGGCTTGCAGGCAACAGGAAGTTGTCTGAGACAGGAGGCACAGCTTGAGCACATATGAGACCTCAAAGGCAACCACCATAGTGATGCGCTTCCTCCAACAAGGCCATACTTACTTCAACAAAACCACACCTTCTCCCAATAGTGCCACTATCTGTAAGCTTATGGGGGCCAATTACATTCAAACTACCACATTGTTGTTTGAGAGACTTTGAGGTTTTGAACAATTAATTTTATTTCAAGGAACTAGACACAAAACATACCATTTACCTATTGTCAATCATAGGGCTAACAGAGAAAATATCTGTTCATAATTCACATTTTTTCCAGAAGGTATGGTTAAATCCATTCAAATTTCAATTTGATGACTTACAGCTTTAAAACTGGTAGCTGAGGAACTTGAGTGAGTAAAAGCACTCGTTCATACAGAGAACCCGGGTTCAACACCTAGCAACCACATGGTGGTTTATAACCAGCTGTCTATATATACAATTCCAGGAGGTCAGATTCCCTTTTAATGGCCTCTGTGGTCATCAGGTACACATGTGTTGTCCAGACATATATGCAATCAAAACACTCACATGCTTAAAATAATAATAAAAAAATTAAGTAAAAAAGTAAATATGGTCACTGAGATTTTAGTGATTATGTGTCAGGTTACTGTTAATAATACAGATAGATTAATGAACTTATTCCATCAACTTTTCTTGAAACTTGCTGGTAGACAATGTGTACAGAATTGTGTTTTTTCAGCACCTGATAGTGACCATTCATAGTACCATAGTAGGTAATTCCATCCTGTTGACTTCTGTGTAACCACAGAACATACAGTCTTTAAAACATGTGTTGAAATACTGTAATATTGAGCACAAAGAGAAGAAAAAGGTTTAATGAATGAAAAACTGTTATTTCAATTTTAGGTTATAATAACAGAATCAGCCCCAAATTATTCCCAGTGCCTCATGTATTAGAAATTATTTTTTCTGTTTAACACTTGTAGATGGAGAGCTTCTCTCCAGGTCCTGCCAAGCCCTATTAGTCCAACAACCCACTTATAAAATAAACACACAGACATTCATATTATTTAAACTGCTTGGCCATTAGCTCAGGCCTACCATTGTCTAGCTCTTACTCTTATATTTAGCCCATTTCTATTAATCTATACTTTGCCATGTGGCTCGTGGCTTACCAGTACCTTACATCTTGTCACGGCAGCAGCTGGCCGTATCTCTATGCCTTCCCCTTCCACTTCCCAGAATTCTCCTCTCTCCTTGTCCCACCTATACTTCCTGCCTGGCTACTGGCCAATCAGCATTTTATTTATACAGATCAATATCCAAAGCACTTCCCCTTTTCTTTTTTTTTTTTAAAGGAAGGTTTTAACTTTTACATAGTAAAATTACATATAACAAAACGATTATTAAGCAAGAATTACAGTTACAATATTAAGGAAGATATCCTATCTAGCTTTTATTTGTGAGTCTGAGGTTTTTATATCTAACTTATCTTTTATCGTAACTGAGAAAATTATAACTACCTAGTCTTCAACCACATCAAAGACCTCAGAAGGATATAATATTACCTGAGAAATGGGAGAAGGATGCAAACAACTTTCAGGAGTCTTGCAGGGTAGACAGAGACAGCTGGTAGCCCAGACAGTCACCTAATATTCCTTTGTAAAGTTGGGGCATTTGTCTTCAGCCCACAGGGCTAGAGTCTCTCGGTCACTCTCTCAGTGTCCTGTAGAATGTCTGGCAGTTTCCTCTGTAAGCAGGAACCTGAAGGACCATTCTGTCAAGCAAAGTTTAGTGGTCACCTTTCTATGGGTAATGCATGACCAGTTGATCATGCAGTCCAGGCAAGAACAGTTTCTTGCCCAAATGGCTATTTTTGCCAAGGTGAAGATAAGATATGAAGTGTCTTCAATGCCCATCCTCCTCTCTGAAGTAAATCGGTGTTGCCAGGAGCAGACATGTCTCATTGTCCAGAAAGTCTAAATTTTAAAAATATTTTAAATGCCATATTCTGTAGGTCTTTGAAGTATTTGAAGATTACCTAACTATCTGAAATATCTCTATGTATACCTAGAAGACTTAACTAACATGGCTACAACTATGATTATCATAGATGACTAATTATTAATCTATTTTTAATTATCCATTACAATTTAAATGAGCTATATATACATAATACCTTAAACAAGAGTAGAAATATACACACAGTATAACAAAATTAACCTTAAGTTTGTATCAATAGACTAAAATCTATACCAATGTAAAACATTTTAAACAAGTTGTTGCTCTTTAGAATTAAGTTCCTTAATCTACCCTTTCATCCTATTATATCTATGTCATATCCCCTTTTCTTCTTTAGAAAGAGATCACATTTATAATCAACCTGCTTTAAAGAAAAATATTGGCTTTTTCCTGTCCCACACCAGAGGGCTTTTCTGATTTGGGACACAAAAATCACTTAACCTTTTCTTTTAGCAATATGTCTGGGTTTAGAGAAGGAGTGAGCCAATTCCATCTCCAAAGCCAGCTTGATAATTTTGGGAAATTTGGCGTAGTTTTTCTTACTACTTCCTGCTGGAGGGGGCTGCTGTATCTTATGGGGACATAAAGAAAATTTTAGGATTATGGAGTAGTCCGTGAGGGTAAACCTCTGAGCCAGCTGCCTTGAAACCATTCTGGATGTTGGATCATCTGGGCCATGGTGTCATCAGAGACCTTTCAAGTGGTCTTGGCTGTTCAAACCTGATGTATTTTAATCTGGAACAAATCCACAGCCTCTGGCTTTCTGTGGAAACAAAAGCAGAGACTCTTTTCCAAAGCAACATAGCCTTATATCCAAATTTTGAAGTCAAGGTACCTTTAAAATTTACATATTTGTTTAATTTAACAGCTTTTGTGATCAAATCTTTTTTTGTAGTTAAAAATTCCAAAGACAACACAAACCAGATTCTCTGTGTAATATCCATCTTTGTAAGAGTGAAATGCCTCTGTGGCTGCTGGCTCCGCCCACCTCAGCTTCCCAACATGGGGGAGGTACAGTTTACCGCCAGCTGTGGGTCTGGAGCCATGTGTATCATCAACTATCAGAAGCAGTTCTATCAAAGCAATGCATAGTCCAGAAACCTTTTTTTTTTTTTTTTTAAACTAGCAAAGGCTAAATCCACCATGCAGCAGAGTAAAGTGCCGCTTGTAGATTCCTCATTCCTGCTGCACTGCAGGTCAGATGCACACACCAGGAAGCTGCCATAGTAGCTCAAACAGGTGGGCTGCCACTAACTTGAGAGAAACAGCTAGGAAGCTGTTTTTAGTTCCATTTTAGAATCTTTTTTTTCTCAGGTTTTAGGTGGAAACTCTAGCCAACACTTTGGGCACCATTTGTAGTTGGAGAACTTCTCTCCAGGCCCCGCCAAGCTCTATTAGTCTAACAACCCACTTATAAAATAAACACACAGACATTCATATTATTTAAACTGCTTGGCCATTAGCTCAGGCCTACCATTGCCTAGCTCTTACTCTTATATTTAGCCCATTTCTATTAATCTATACTTTGCCATGTGGCTCATGGCTTACTAGTACCTTACATCTTGTCATGGTAGCAGCTGGCCGTATCTCTATGCCTTCCCCTTCCACTTCCCAGAATTCTCCTCTCTCCTTGTCCCACCTATACTTCCTGCCTGGCTACTGGCCAATCAGCATTTTATTTATACAGATCAGATCAATATCCACAGCAAACACTCATGGGCATTTTTATGTAATTTTATTTTGCAAACTATTTGTTTTGTAACAACATGTTAGCAATCACAATAATCATAGAATTTTAACCTACCCTGAGATAAAAATCAAAAGTTTATGGATCAACAAGTAAGAAAGACTTTTTTCGTGTATAAAAGTACTAGTTTGTACAAATTTTGTCATATATCCATCTATTGGTACAACATAGCTTTAAAAAGATTATTAAAATTTAATGTCATATTAAAAGATTTTTTGAGGTAAGTCTAAGGCATTTTACATTTCCTAGCCGTTTTGTTGCCTTATCTGGTGTTAACTAGTTTTTGTTCTAACTTACTATACCTTTTTTTTTCTTTTCTTTTCTTTTTTTTTACTAAGTATAGATAGGACAACATAATTGGTATTCATATTAAGAGCTTAGAAAAACAACAGAGCAATGGGGAAAGGACTGGAAATATGTATCTGTCATGAAGCTACATCTCAGCACAAAGAGAGTTGTTACTGTGCTTTTTTAAAAAGAAGAAATAAATCTCTAGAAAGCTAAGCCATTTTTGGAGACAGGATTTAAGCCTGTGATACTGATGTACACTGTACTGAATGAATGTAGTACCCCGAGTGCCACTGGACTCATGACATAATGATTATGGATATTACTACCCACATTGTTTAGGTTTGGGTGATTATAAATTATAAATTTAACAAAATTGGTAACCAATGCACTGTAAGTTCCTTAATAGCAAACACATAGTTGTCTTGTCCATGTCTTTATCTGTGGTGGTATTGTGTTCCCCAAAATATTGTTCACCCAAATAAACTTATCTGGGGTCAGAGACAGAACAGCCACAATATTAAACATAGAGGATAGGCAGTGGTAGAATATGCCTTTAATCCTAGCATTCCAGAGGCAGAAATCCATCTGTTCAAGGATACAGCCAAGCATGGTGACTCACGCCTTTAATCCCAGGGAGTGATGGTAGAAAGCAGAAAGGTATATAAGGCGTGAGGACCAGAAACAAGAAGCATTTGGCTGGTTCAGCTTTCAGGCTTTGGAGCAGCACAGTTCAGCTGATATTCATTCTGTATGAGGACACAGAGGTTTCCAGTCTGAGGAACTGGCAAAGTGAGGTAGATGTGGCTTGTTCTGCTTCTCTGACTTTCCAGCATTCACCTCAATACCTCACCTCAGGTGTGATTTTATTAATAAGAACTTTTAAGAGTCATGGTACATCTGTTGCCCAACGTTCGCTTGCCTGTGGCATTGTAGGCCCCAGCTCAGGCCTGAGCTACACTCTGCCAGTTGTGGTGGCACATGCCAATAGGAGTTACTGAAGGAGGCAAAGGCAGGAGGATCAGAGTTTGAGGCTGACCTAGGAGACTTGCTAAGGAGAAGTTTTGGCCGGGGCCAAGCCACAAACAGTGGCAGTGAGACCATGGAGGCAGTGACTGCTGCTCTGAGTTGCTGGCTTCTTCTCATCATGTTGGTGACTGTGGTGATACTGCTACCTGGGATGAAGGGTTTACTGTTGCTTGTTCAGAGAAGAATTGCCAGGACCATCGTGTTACAAGAAAGCATTGACAAAGGTCAGTTTGGAAAAGTTTGGTGAGACAAATGGTGGGGAGAAATTACTGTGAAGATTTTCTCTTCTAGGAAAGAACATTCGTGGTTCTGAGAGACAGACATTTATCAGACTGTGATTGCTCCAAACTACAGAGGAGGCACAAAAAAAAAAAAAAAAAAATCTAAAGGTAACCATGACCACACCTAGCAGTGACTTTGAAATCTTCAAAAGGATGATGGGACTCCACAATGATGATGCCACATGGACTATAGTAAAGCCATTAAGCTGATTAACACCATGGAAAGATCAGCTTTGGACTACAAACTGCTCAGGACAATTTCAAGATTGCTAGCTGAGATGATCCAGCCTGACAGACTACTCGAACAAGGACTTGAAACAAGCCCTGCATTTGCCTATTATGCAGAGCCTGGACAAATCATATATATAGCTAACTCTCTTAGGACTTGACAATTTAACCCCAAAATTTTTCTTTTCAGGATTCCCCTAAAGATGTCTTCATCCCCAGAAAGCAGGAAGTAATTTTAAGAAAACGACGCCCATATTCCCAAGAGGTGGGGTGGCTGTGTTTTGATCTTTCAATGGCTTATGGATAATTGTTATTGTTTATGATGGTTGGTTACAAGTTGTTAATTGTTAATGGTCAGGAAAAAAGCTGAACAAGAAGATTATATTCATAGGTTTTGTTTAAAAAAAGAAAAAGAAAAAAGAATATAGATATGAGGTAGATATGAATCTACTCTGAGAAAAAAAGATAAAGAATAATAGGATAAAGGGCTTAGCTCATATAGCTATGCTTAGCTAACTCATGGGAAGCCTTAAAATGATTTTTCTGAATTCACAAATGCATGAAGCAATCAACATGTGTAAATAATTCCATCATCAGGAGTCATAGTAGCAGTCTTGTGGTTTGGGGAATTGAAACCTCTATAACATATAATTATGAACTGTTGGAATAATCTTTTTGTACACTGTGTAAAGATGTGTCTTTGTTTTACCACACCTGTTTAAGGTATCTTCTGACTGGTTTAATAAAGAGCTGAATGGCAAATAGCTAGCTAGGCAGGAGATGGTAGGCAGAGATAGGAACTCTAGAAAGAATCTGAGGCAGGAGATTCGACAGCCAGATGTGTAGGAAGTTGGACATACTGTACTGAGGAGAGGTAACAAGTCACATGGCAGAACATAGATTAATACAAACAGGTTAATTTAAGTTTTGAGGGCTGACTGGGAACAAACCTAAGCTAAACCCAAGCTTTCATACTTAATAAGGAGTCTTCTGTGTCATCATTAGAGAGCTAACTATAAAAAGAAAGACCCATTACAATGAAAAAAATTTATCCAGAATTTGTTCATAATATGTTCAGTGGATTGAACCCCCATCTACCATAGATGGGCTATTGAAGATTAAGATCCTTCTCTCACAACTAGCATTAAGACCTACTGATAGTATTCCATTGTGTGATGCTACATTTTGTCTCACTAAAACACATTCAAAGAAACAAAGAGAACGATGTTTTTTTCTAAAATATGTTTCAAGCTTAGATTGCAACCACCAGAAAAGTCCCAAATGAGAAAAAATAAAATTTCAATTGCTTTCCTTAAGGAAATTCAAGCTGGAAGGGGTTGGAGGGGAGAGTCATGGTGCACGCCTTTAATCCCAGCACTCAGAAGGCAGAAGCAGGTGAATCTCTGAGTTTAGGGCCAGACTGGTCTACAAAGGGAGTTTCAGGACAAGCAAAGCTGTTACACAGTGAAGCCCTGTCTCAACTCCACCTCATTCCCAAGAGAGAGAGAGAGAGAGAGAGAGAGAGAGAGAGAGAGAGAGAGAGAAGGAAAGAAAATTCCAGATAGAAGTTCAAACAACTCACTGAGATTCAGTTATATAGGGAGACAAATTATGCTATTATGCTAGCACATTCTAGCAACCTGGCATGGAAACAATTAACACCATTGCATTCCATGGCTCCAATTTGTGGGAAAAATCTATTTATAAAAAATTCTTAATTCACAAATAAACTTTATTTACTAAAATATTCTATACAATATGACTATAGAGACAGGCTTTTTAAAATAATCATGTGTTGGCCAGAAATTAAAGCTTATACTGAAACATTAGAGGTGCTACAACAACTAAGCTAAATTGTTATAATCATTGATCATTTGGGCATCTTACTGATTATAATCACCCCCTAGAATCAATTTTACCATTGTATCAATTCTTCAATGGCTCAAGCTATTTGTTTCCCATTAAAGTTGAAACATGGGGCCTAGCATTGCCTTTGGTATTGATTGTTAAGGAGAATAAAGACAGATTTTAAAATACAAGATTTTTTAAAAATTATTTCACAAAATCTTAGTGTGTTTTAATTGTGTGTGTACTTCACATTGTTATTTCTAATATATTTTTGTCCTTAAAGAGTATAACTTGTAGAAATTTAGTTCCCTCTGAATAAACCCCCCTGGCTACCTTCTTCCTATTGCCCTGCCATTGTTTCCTACCTCTTCTCATGGTCATTGCTTCCCAAGAAATGTTTTGAGCACCCACTCTGTGAGATTGTGGAATGGGATGTGTAACTCTTACCATTTTTTGTTTTCATCCTTACCAAGAGGCTTCAGAACTACTATCTCGCTCAAGCAAATAACTTTTCATCAAAGGAAAAGAATAGGACAGAAATCTAGAGTTACTTTAATTTTCCTTTGAATTCTATCTACCTGGAGAAAACCTTAATTGCTTTCTGGATACAAGTAGTGTGATGTAGGTCACAAGCCAACTTCAAGACAACATTAGAAGCATCTTCTTGCAGACTGAGCTAACCCTCATCACCCCAACTTTGTGAGTCAATCACTGGCTGAAAATATTGGAGAATATAATGCTGCAAGAAACAGGAAATGGTTAACAGAGGCGACAAATTTAGTCCTGATCACGCTTACCCTGAGAAACCTAATTCTGAACTTTCTGAATGAATCTTTCCTCAAGCTTAACTTTTTCTGGCTTCTTGCCCAGCACACCAACACAAAACAGAATTTTAAGATTTGAAAAAAAAAAAAAAAAAGGCAATTTCCTGTCTGAGAGAAGACCAGGAGATATATGATGAAAATCTCCATTACTAAATACTTTGCTGTGATTCTGGAAGATTTGTGGTATCCAATTCTTAAGATTAGCTATGACAAACAAAGAAGCTATTTAACCATTATGTACTAGGGTGTTGGTTGGGCTATCAGCCAGTGGCATCAGCTTTTCACTGGTTTATCTCCAAGAAGTTTACACAGAACACACTGACTCTTGCCAGTTGCCTTGGCACTGTGTATTTGCTTAACAAATATTTTGAAAGTTATACAAACCTTGAAGTTTTCAGTGACATCTGGAATGTTGTGTCTGTCCATCATATAATAAAACATCTCTAAGTAGTTCAGTAGTGAAGGACTACTTGTTTCATGCTAGAGATAGTAAGTTAGTTCAAGGGCTTTGCCCAGGATCAACTTTCCTTCACTGAAGTCTAAAATAAATGTAGGTGGTTTGTACATATTCTTACAGTTCTTAATATTCTTAGTCTTAAAGTATTTATACTTAGCACAGTAACAGGAGTTCATTATAACCAGACTGCATAGTTTGAATCCTAGCTTCATTACTGACTAGCTATGTGATTTGAGACAAATTACCTAAGCTGTTGTGTCCTCTACCTATTGGTGAAATTATTAAAGCCATTCCACGTAGTTAAAAGGGAGGTTTATTTTGTGTGGTAACTTACAAGGGATAGGTAGGTTGTAGGGTCTGGCAAAGCTATGGCACAGTCTGGTGGTGTTCTCTTGAGAACTCTGCTCTGTCTACCTCCAGTGTCCAGGGTCCAGGCACCAAAGAAGTCCCTCTCATCACAATCCTGGGTCTTCAGCATGTTCTCTCAGCCCCACCTTGTAGGTGTGACTGTTACTGAAACTTCAATGGGGGTTGGGACTTCCAGGCCCAATCTGGAATGGCTACCCACTACACTCTACTCTCTCCCTAAACAATGGGGAGCCACAAGGAGCATCTTCATAAGTTTGCTGTGGAGATTAAATGAATTGATATTTTAAAAACACTTAATGATGCCTAACACACAGGAAGAGGTTAAAAAACAAGCACCACCTAGTTTTAACATTTAGTACCAAAAAGATATTTAAAAAATTGCATATTTATTCCTTCTTATTTCATTTGTGTGTTTGAATTGTTCCTATAAGCAAATTTAAAACTTTGAGGACAGACGTCACATCACACACATGCCTCCCTCCCCATAGTTGCCCTTATAAAATAGAGAAGGAATCTGAATAAACCCTCCACCTTCCTTAGCTTTTAGTTACTTGTTCTCAGTAGACTTTAAAAATTTTTAATTTGGGAAATCTCTCAGTTAAACAAGACATTAGCCTCCTTGGCTTTGTTGTAGATAATACCATTGGATTATGAGTTATGGTGATAATGATTGCATTAGTTACTTTTCAGGGACTTGAATGACATTTTTGTTGAACCATAGACTTCTTACCTGGGCCTGTGTAGGTGCCATTTGTAGATCAGGAGGCTGAAATGTTATCTTTATGCATATTAATATCAGTTTCTGAATTTGTGTCCCATGAGGAGATATGAGGTTTGATTGTGCTTACAGGGGCCACTAACTTCACCATGATCACCTTTTTCTAAACCAAAGACTACTCTGCCTTTCTATCCCACCACTGTGCCGTAGTTCCATCTTCCAGGGGATAGGCTTGAGACTCATCTCCAACACCAGCACTGGGAATAAGTTCTTTGTCTTCTGCAAAACCCATTTCAGTGCTTTGCAGTGGGAAAAAAAAGGCCTAGTTTGCTAACACTTAATTCTATTAGAAAAGTAGTGATCATCATTGAGAACAAAACAGATGTTTTCCCATCTTAGTACTTAGATTCTAAAGTTACGGTGTCTCTATACTTCCTTTTAACAAGAATGCTGCGGCTGGTCAGTAGTAGTGCACATCTTTAATCCCAGCACTTGGGAGGCAGAGGCAGGCGGTTCTCAGTGAGTTCAAGGCCAGCCTGGTCTACAGAGCGAGTTCCAGGACAGCCATGGCTATTACACAGAGAAACCCTGTCTTGAAAAACAAAAACAACAACAATAAAAAGAAGACTGTGGTATCTCGTTGTGGAGGAAATAAACCGTTATCTTCTTATAAAGTGGTTCTCAAATGACATTTTTGGATTTGTTTCTTTAGAAAATATGGCAGACCACACAGAGCATATGTCTGAGCCCTCTGTCTTCAGATGAAAATTTGGAGAATTTTTCCTGTTTGCTGTAAAGCCCCATGTCATTGTGATTAGAAAAGTAAGGCCACAGCCCAGCTTAGTATTTTTTCTTTTACTTCTTTCTAGCTTCCATTTTCTCTTTTTAGACAACAACTTAAGATTTTACACGTTCAAAGCAGGAAAGACATGATATTCTGCAGTCCGTGATCTACTTGTATATGATACAATAGTATTTAATTGGAGTTGAAGACCTACAATGCACTTTTCTATGTTATTACCACTCTTTCTCTTCAGCACCTGATGCTTCCAACACTTTGTATTAGATAATGCGTATGGGAATAACATCTGAGGCTTATGGGGAAGGTTAGATAAAACTTCACATTTTATCCAGTGCTGTGCTGTCTTTCAGACAACTTTGTCTGCTCAACATTATTATTACCGGAGTTTTAAAGACGTTTTAGATAAAATAGTTCAATAACTTTCCCAACTCAGACAATATGAGAAGAGGTAGTGTTTATTCACCTCTGTTTTACCCCCAAACTTTTATTCTTTAAATCTGTCTGCTTCATAGAGGAAATATTATTTTCCCACAAAGCATGGAAATCTGTAGTGTTCTTCCCAATAATTTTAAACTGTACACACATTTAGAATAAAAACACAAAAGGAATTTTCGTACTGCTTGAAAAATTGGATTCAGTTGGCAGAGTTGTCAATATTCTTCACCTTTTCCAAGCTTTAAAATTTAAATCTACCAAGCCTACTTCCTACTCAGCCCACCATGCCATATGCTCTTATGTAAGATAGTGTTTTTCCTATCTCAGCCCCCATGTGACACCATATTGTTCTGAGGCCTGTGGAACTGAAGATTCACTCCTCTCTGCTTTCTAGCTAAGAAATACTATTGTGCTGATAAATCTCAGTTGAAAGATTTCCTACCAGCTACTTTCATTTGGTTTGATCTAAATAAGCATTAAAAGGACACAAAGCATCACTCTGAATAAAATGAGTACATTACAGTATTTCTCAAATGAAAACAGTTTATAGTATTCAATATACAACCAGAGCTTCAACTTTTCCCCCCTTTGGCAATCTTGAAACCTGCCTTATTCTATATATTATTCTGTTTGTGATAAGCAAAAATGAAGGAAAACTTTTTCTTTCCCAGAAAGTCTGAAGAGGAACAAATATAAACGAGTTCTTCTTGCTCTATTTCCTACCATTCTATGTAAAGCAACAAATGGCTATGCTCTAGGCTAACACCTTATTTAAAACCAGAAATGGCAGTACTGATTCTATTCTTCTTAGACTAGATAGGTATTATTTGAGGTCAAGCTCAGATGACTACAAGATGAGTGAGACAGGCCACTGTGCATTGGGACTTCCATGCACAGGAGACGCAGGCCTGGCCTGAAGGGTTGCTAGCCAACTACATATTTGTCTGTGTTGGCCTGTGGGAATAAACACCAACAGTTGTCAAATTTATCTTTTAGATGTATCTCAGAAGTCATGATTTATATATAAAGTGTTACAAATTTGAAAATGTTGAGTTAAGTCTATGTAAACACTATGTTTGCTAAAAAATGTCTCATTGTTAAGTAGGATTTGGCTTTGTAAGAAAGATCCACATTGAAAATTTGATTTGAAATCTAGCATATCTGGTCATGAGATAGGCGTTTTTTTTAGGAAATCAGATGACATTTTGCAATACCAGCTAGAAGGCATCATGAATCAGAACCACTCTGCCTTAGGTCTTAGAAATGTGTGGTTCTGGTTCAGCTATCTGATCAACTGGCCCCATCCTTGCCCCGAATAGTAGCCATGTGATTCCGTATTGAACTTCACTCAACTAGTCCCTTCAGGTAAATCCAGAGTATCTAAGAAGAGAAAAAATGGATTAGGCATTTCACTATTAATATGTACATCAGAACCTTCATCAAAACTGGTGGGTTTTTTTTATGGGTTTGTTGTTCTTTTGAGACAAGGTCCTCCAAAGTACCTTTGTAAGTGTAAATAGGTGACATGTTTTTCCAGTTTTAATTATGGTGAAAGACTCAGTTTGAGTCTGAAGTTGTGGTAGAAAATCTTTCAGATTTGATTGGTACTGAGAGGTGAAAATTAAATTTTATTATATGCCAGGAATGGTGGCACACACTTATAATTCCAAAACTTGGCAGAAGGATGAGGAATTCAGCTAAATAGTGAGATCAAGTCCAGCCTAGGCTATATGAAATTATGTCTTAAAAAACTGAAACAAGTTTATGTCATTATATCAGATATTTTCAACATGCTAAACATTATAGTAAGCTGTAAAATTTAAAGTGTTTCAACCACTCTGTGAAGGACAGTAATCATTGAAGGTAAGATGAGAAAATTGAAGTTCTGAAGAAATTTTAAGGTTTCTGAATGTCACAAATCAAATAGGTGACAGATTGAGGATTTCGATCCAGACTAATCAATTCTGAAATTATCCTTTCCCAGTAAATGTTTTTACTTCATGAAATCCACAAAAATGTATTACTGGGCATAAAATGACATAATACAGCAATGTGTCATTTATTAGCATAAATATAAAGCTATGTACAAGTATTTAAAGAACAAGACAGTTGCCACTGAATAAAAAATATATTTTGTAGCTGAAGAGTATTGTAACAAGTGATGGATGAGTGACACTCTCAAACAAATCTTTCATCATTAGGTTTGCTTATAGGCTCTCCCCTCCAAATAGCTCCAAACACTCTTAATTTCAGGACTGAAATGTTCATTTGCATATTAGCTCATTATATGTCTTATATATTAGAATGTATCTGTGAATCTTATTTGAGGAACTTATTGAGTAGGTCAATGGGATATGTCACAGGTATCTGCATTAGAGAGTAAAGAACATAATAGAATGAATGAATGGCGATTCCAGACTGAACAGGCTGTGGAAGGCACCTAAGAACCAACCCTTCACATTATTGATGTCATATATGAATTATATGGGCTCAGAATAGCATATCCTTGAGCAGGTAAGATTTTCTTTCATAGTAGTTACGTATCTGGACTTGACCTCAAAGCCCTGCATGTCAATTGCTTGTCCAAATCTTGTAACAAATCCTATTTTTTACAATGGAAAAATATTCAGTGCTCTTTTTATATTTTCAAACCTCTGACAGCTTGGTGTTGATTTAAATAGCTAAGCCAAAGCTGTAGGAAAAATCCATAAGATGAAAAGAACTAATTCCAGTATGACTTTTACCTTCCTTCTTGTTCAGCAGAACTACTTCCCAACTGCTAAACATTGCAAGTGGTCCTATTACTTTACTGAGTGTAAGAGAGCCAGGCAGAGTGAAACAGTATAGACTGGAGGACAGGGCTTCAGTTCCTTTTCTATGGCCCTACTGTAATAAATAGCAGAAACTGGATTTTTTCCAATTTCTAGTAGCTTATAAAATATGTTTCCCTTATTAAATTAATATATCTTTGTTTTAATAATCACTCACATGTAAAAGTACGTGTTCGACCACCCTGAAGGATATAGAGCATAAAAGGCCATACCCATTTGTCCATAAAATGTTGAATGAAAGGGAATAAACCTATATACTGAAGGGGCAGAATAAGTAATCTATGTGTGACTCTAAGAAGTACAGATAAGAAGAAAATGTATAATCTTTACACAGAAAGGTAGTTGACCACCTGGATATTGCCAGCACTTAGTGAATTAAGTCATGGACTGGTCTTGACTCTAAAATGAAAAGTGGCTTTTTTCTTACTATGCATGTATATCCAATATGGATTGACATCATAATCATAAGGTAACCATTTGAGTTCTTTAAATACTGCCCCAGATAGAGGGATATACAGAGTATTATAGGAAACACTTTGATTATGAGTCCTTTATGGATTTGAACACTTATGACACTTTTATTTACAGAATTATGATTTCTGCTTTTACAACATTGAAACAGATATTAAATTTACTAGATTGCATTACTGGGTTATAAGCTCTTTGGTACAGATTGCATAAGGACACATAGAAAAGAGGAAAGACATACATGTGTAGGAAAGTTCTGTAAGAATTTCTCTGAGGTTAGGAATATGTAACTAATTTAAAAAAAACCTAACATTCTCTCTATTAAAGACTTTGATTTCCTTCCAACTCTCAGATTAATTGTAGAATGATTAGATATTTAAGTTCCTAGAAAAAAAAAACCAATTATAAGAGCCAGCACAGTTTCACTTAGATTATTTCATTTTAAATTAACCTCATTTATCTTATTAATAGGACTAATAGATCAAATAAATGTAGAAATGTTTCTTGATCTCAGTATTTTAGAAGGTTTTCTCATGATGGGGGAAGAACAAGGTGACAGTATAAGTAGCTATATTTTCTTTTTTGCTATCAAGAACATTATGTGCTTTCAGACTTACAGTCTACTGTTTTGAAAAGGGAACAGGAGACTGTAGCATCCAAGCTATTACATAGTGATACTTTTTTCTCTAATGATATTTTTTTTTCTCTAAGTTTCATAAAACTTCCTAGGTGAAGGCCAGTCACAAAACTTTATGACCTAGACATCAGTATAATACAATCAAAATATAACCAACCAGGCTATGTATCTGAATAGAGACTCCGAAAGCTGAATGAAATTAAGAATGAGTTTGTTGACTAAAGTTTGTTTGCTAAAGCTCATTTAGGCCTCTGATTCTTGCATAGAAATGGCATCCTACAGAGTTGCCAAAGGATCTCAAAGAAAACTAACAAAATAATAAACAAACTGAGATGAGCAAGCCAAATCAAAAGAAGAAAAACCACCACCTCTCCTGCAGGGCCCTCCATTCAGGACCCTCTTTGAACACTCCTTTCAGAAAGTGTTCCTATTGTAACCTGAGTGAATTCCCATCTCATTCATAAACCACGGGTGGGATTGTCTTTCTTCAGAGTCTGTGTAATCATCATTTCTTTGCCGCTTCATTCTCCTCCAGGCAGGTAAGCTAAAACAAGTATCTTTGGCAGCTAAAGAGAGAGGAGACACTCCAAAAGAGATCAGAATCCTCCATGTCCTTGGATGCCAAAGACCAAGCTTGAGTAGGGAGACCAGAAGAGTCACAGGGTATACCTGAGATATCTGAATTCATGGTGGCCATCTTATGACTGCTCTGCAAATGAGAGGAGCAGAGCTCATCTGTGGCAGAAAAAGCCAGCCTAGAAGGTGCTGAAAGGGAAAGCTTCTCCTGGTCCTTTTCAAAACAAACATATAGCCGCTATCCTGTACTATAATAACTGATTCTCATGAGGAGACTTAGGAGGGAAATGACTATCATCAGAGGGTTTTCCAATATTTCAACAGAACAGTTTTATTTCAGGAGTGTGTTGTGAAGAGCAAATTCTCTGCTTTCCATGATTTCTAGTTTCTATCCCTGATGATGCTGAAACCCTTTGAAAACCATAACTTAGGGTATTTCCTCCATAAGCCTCTGTAAGTTTTGCCTTTTATCTACCCTTCACTCTATCTGCACTCACACCTAGTTGAAAAGATAACCTTTCCTCCTTGAAGTGTTTCAATACTCTCTAAAGGTAAGGAAAATATTAAGATCAAGCCTCCAGATAAGCCAGAAAGACACCATTGAATCCTAACAACATACATGTTTTAACATTTTTTAGAGCCTAAAGCACGCCACAGTAATAACAAGTCAAAAAAAAAAAAAAAAAAAGCTTTGAGCTAACATATTTTTAGCTAATAGAGGGCTGTGGGAGAGTTAAATTATGACAACAATAAAATATAGTATTACAAGTGACCATTTCTTCTTCTGTTGACATTGTTTCATGGAAAATTGAGTATTCTTTCCCCACTAGTTATTTAGAAAAACAAGGGGGGCCACTCTGCATGCCATAGACATTTTCAGTCATCCAAAAGACCACATCCCTTCTTCTTGTCTCCTTATACTTACTGGGTTATTTGTCGTCTTACAATCAGAATAACAAATTTTACCAGATATAAAATGACCTTCTAAAATTACTCTATAAAACAAGAATAAAGCATTGCTTATAGGTATCAATAATTAGCTGAATATGCATTAGGCATGAATCTACATTTATTATCATGATTCTATGAAAATATAATTCATGTAGACACTGAGGAATACCAAGACAAGATGAAGTACATTTTAAACTGTGAAGTATTATGCAAGTAGAAAGCAATGTTATTACTTTCCCAGAAACACAAAACTGTCTTTTTTCTTATTTATACATAAAAGGTATTACTTTGTTGTGTGTGTGTGTTTGTGTTTACTAAAACATTCAGTATGGTTAGTAGCTTTAAAGAAAGAACTGGTGCTTTGGAAGGACCTCAGAAGCTCAGGAATTGAAAGGGAGCCATCAAGTTGGACTAATCACTCAATTTACTTTTCTATCTGATGTAGTAAACTTAATTCTCTGGGGCTAGTAAAAAAAGACACACACACAAAATCTCCAGCATGTGAGGATTTCACCTAGGGTCCTGATGAATGGCAAACCTTCAGCAGGTCAGAGAACCTGAAGAAGAGATGCAGAGTAGGCTAACTACCAGATAGACAAACAGACACACAAGGACTTCTCTGAGGGCCAAAGCTTAGTTCTTCATTTTATTATTCCTTCTGTTGTTTGTTCTAGTCTTTTTTTTCTGTTTTGTTTCTTTACCCTGATAATTCCCTTCTTTCTATTTCCTGATAGCTTCCTTCTCATTCCTTCCTGATGACTTCCTTCTTTTTTTTTTTTTTTTTGAGCTGAGGATTGAACCCGGGGCCTTGCGCTTGCCAGGCAAGTGCTCTACCATTGAGCTAAATCCCCAACCCTTCTATTTTCTTTATTTTTTCTCTTGCAGCTTATAACCTAGAAGAATCTTTTGAGCAATATAAAAATTACAATGTGGTTACACTCTATTTTTAAGTGAATGATTACAATGAATACAAGTAAAACACAACATGTTTCTTATTTTCCTTACATGATTAAACATTTTACATATTACAGGTAAAACAAATTATCCCCAAGAATCCACATACACTTAAAGATTTAGCTTCTAGACTTCTTATAATCAGGATTCCTTCAACCATAACTATTTACATGGACAGTAGTTTTATAATTGCCAGAAAACAGGTTACTTAGTTTTACTTTTTATATCTAGAGTCCTGTCCAATTATCTTAACTAACTATCCAATTCCTTGTTTTTTTGGTTACATGAAGTCAATTGTTTAAAACTTTGTTTTAACTATGATACACACCAAGACCTGTGAACACATTTCCCAATATCAAAAAGAACTTGAATTAACTCCTGGGACTGAATTGTTTTCCTTAATCATTAACCTAAACCATAGTCTATATAGCTTCTCAAGTAAAACTCACAAGTCCTAGCTATATGACACTTTCTTGTTCCTATTTTCTATCCTCTGCAGCTCTTGCTTTATCAGAGGCAGGAGCAACACAATATTCTACCTTTATTAATTTTCCCACTAAACTAACATCTGTCATAATCCCTGACTACATTTGTTAAAAACCCTTAATCATCAAAGTTCTATTCAAACTAACACTGTTATTGTATAACATCATTACTTCAGTTAAACAGTACAGCTTGGAGAGGAAATTATTCAGGAGAGACCACAAAACAAGTATTTTGACAAACTTCCCTAAATGATCAAAGACCAAAGCTAAAAATATGAGTAAATGGCATTGTAATTGAAGATTTGGTGGGTACAGGCACAGATGTAATAATAATTTCACCAAAATCTTGGCATCTATATTGGCTTCTTCAGGAGGTAAATACTCAGCTTCTAGGGACTGGAACTTTATCTGATGTAAAACAAAGTACAATGTGAGTCAAGTGTGTAGGGCAGGAAGGACAGATAGGAAAATTAATGCCATATGTGGCTAACATAGCAAAAAAAATTATGGGGATGTGATTTTGAAAAACACAGATTAACATTCCTCCAATCACAGAAACAAATCATAAAATAAAGAATGCTTCTGAGAGAAATATTCAAAGATATTATCAAGAATTATCACCAACTGTTCAGGCTGTACATAAGCAGCATACAGCAGCTGTAGGTCTTTCAAAGGTACCAACAGCCCTACCTTTAAAATGGTTAACTGACAAACTGTGTGAGTGGAACAATGGCCTTTGGCATCAGAAAAATTACAGGAAGTAGAAAAGCTGGTACAGGAGCAGCTAAATGCTCAACACATTGAAGAACTGACTAGTCCTTGGAATTCTCCTATATTCGTTATTAAAAAGAAATTTGGAAAATGGAGAATGATAACAGATCTGAGAGCTATTAATAAGGTGATCCAGCCAACAGCTCTTTACAGAAAAATAAGAAAAGTGGCTCAAAGCCCTTATGATTGTGTTGAAAAAAATCAGAATTATGTGCTAATCTCATGGTATTATTAGATTTTTTTCAGAACCTCTTAATTTAATTACTGTCTCTCAATATGCAGAAAGAGTTGTTTTGCATATTGAAACTACTGAACTTATTCCAGATGACTCAGAATTAACTTATTTACTAAATTAAAACAAATAATCAGAAATAGAAATTATCCTCTCTATAACACATATCAGATCTCATACAGGTCTACCAAGCCCTTTAGCACAAGGTAATGATGAAATTGATCAGCTATTGGTAGGAAATGTGCTAGAAGCCTAAGTATTTCATAAGAAGTACCATGTTAATAGTAAGGGTTTGAAGAAAGATTTTACTATCACTTGGCTTGAGGAAAGCATAAGAAAATATTCTATTTTATTTTCGTATAGCTAAATGCCATTATCTATAGGAAGTAACCCAAAGGATACTAAAAGAAATGAAATTTGGCAAATAGATGTGTTTCATTTTGTAGAGTTCAGAAAATTAAAGTATGTACACCATACCATAGATACATATTCAGAATTTTAATGGGCAACTGCTTTAAGTTCTGAAAGGCTGATCCTATGATTACATATATATTTGAAGTTATGGCCATCATGGGGATACCTGTACAAATTATAAATGACAATGCTCTAGCATATGTCTCTAATAAAATGAAACAGTTTTTTGCATATCACAACATAAAAACATCTTACAGATCCTACAGGACAAGTAGTTATAGAAAGATCTAAAAGATATGCTTTAAAAGATATGCTTAATAAACAGAAAAGGGTAATAAAGACTCCCAGAGATAGATTACACAGTGCTTTATAAACTTTAAATTTTTAAATGCTAATAAAAAAAATAACAACAGCTGTGGAGAGACATTGGATAGTAAAAACAAAACTGCTGAGTGAAATCACCATACAGATATTATATATAACATATAATACACACACACACACACACACACACACACACTTCTTTTTTACTTAAGCAATCTTTACTGAAAGCTGTGTAAACTTAGTCATAGCATTGAGCCCAGAGGCAAAACACAGAGAGACGGAGAGATTTTGGGGAGCACTTAAGAACCATCTTTCTAGACACAGCAGAGAGTTGTACATAAAAATTCACAAAAGCTATGACTACATGCACAAGACCTGTGCAAGTTCATGCCAGATAGAAATCCAGCATAGAAGGAGAAGGTATCCAGGAAGTCCCACCCTTGGCTGAGGAGTTATTGGCATTTGATAGCGGCAGGGAGAGACAGCCAGTTTTTTTCAAGGGTGCAGCTTCTGGTGAGTTGACTACTCTCCAGTGAAGGCAACATATCTGAGAGTACATGGGCAGCACAAACTGTACTTTATGCTTAAAATATCAAAAAAGAAAAAAATAGATACAAAGTTGAGTGAGTAGAAAAGGAGGGTTAAATCTAGAAGTGTGGAGAGGCGATAAGAATGATCAAAATACATTGTATGAAATTCTCAAAAAATTAAAAATTAATAAAGAAAAGCAAGCCTCTTCCTGATTATACTTTATTCTCTCATTATGTTTCTGTATAATTTATTGACTTATCTGTTCTTTATATACCTTTTAACAGATTTCATCCCTCTTGAAGTTAGTGAACCTAAGGCTGAGAAAAGTTACATTTAATAAATTCTCGCTTGTAAGTCAGCCATGGCACTCCACAGACATGGTAGCTACCTCCTTTGCATGGCATAGCTGTAAAGCAAAGCATTGCATCATTGATTTTTTTTTTTTGTTGTTGTTTTTTTTTTTTCAAGACAAGCTTTCTCTGTGTAGTTTTGGCTGTCCCGGAACTCAGTCTGTGGACCAAGGTGGCCTAGAACAGAGATATGCCTGCCTTTGCCTCCCAAGTGCTGGGATTAAAGGTATGCCCCACCACCACTCAGTACAGTATTGTTTATTATGGAAGGTATTAAAGAGGTTTGCTCAGATTTAAGGGAAGGAAACAGTGACCTCAGTGATAGAAGCACGTGGATGGGATAGGTTATGGATCAGCTTGACTGTGTTTGGAAAATACTCTTTTCTACATGTTTCAATGAAATATCAACACCCAACATTTGTCTTTGACCTCTGTGGGTGGGAATTTATGCTAAGGAAACATAGTGTCTCCATGCTCCAAATCATGCTGCTTGTTTTAATTCCATAGGTGGGGAACTTAATACTTGTTCAAGGCCATGTAGGTTTTAAGGAGCTGAAATGGGATGGACGGAAGGAAGGAAGGAAGGAAAGAAGGAAGGAAGGAAGGAAGGAAGGAAGGAAGGAAGGAAGGAAGGAAGGAAGGAAGGGTTTTATTTAAGGCCCTGTCTTCTCACCCTTAAGGTTGTCATTGTCTTTTCCATATGTAAATATTACTTGAGGTCCTTGTTATTGTATAGATTTCTAGATACTACCCTGTTGGAGGCCACTAAGTTTCCTAGTGGCTGTACCCAGCAGGACTACATAAGAGGTTGATTGGACCACTGGTCTGGGTACCAGGTAATTGTTACTAGCAAGGGGGAGGTCTTTTGCTCCACTCCTTGGCATTGTTATAAACAGACCTTTGGAATAAGGTTCTGGGCCAGTGGATAAGGATCGAGGCCCACCCTGTGTTTCTTTCTGTTTCTCTCTCTCCTTATCTCTAAGTCTCTTATCCCTCAATCCTCAAGAGTTCCTGGGGTAAATTAGTGTGGGGTCTGGTCTCCCACACTATCCCCCAGAGTTTCCAGTGAACTAAGTTTGAGAATGTACATGTCTAACAAGGGCTGCAGTGCTGCTGTTGTTGTAGAAGTGGGGACTCACTGTGAAAGTCACTGCTCTAGAATGTACCTCTAAAGCAACTATTCAAGAATCAAAATTAGATTTATCAATACAATCATATGAGTTATAACAGAATCTTCAACCTCATATGCCTGAAATCCAAGCCTACCCATAAACTTGTTTGTCTTAGTTCTTAGTTATGTGTCTTTTCTTAGGTTGTGTGTTTGGGCTGTGCTGGTGCTTGAAGAGCCTCTGCAGTTACTCTTGCTGCCACTAGATGAAGCTCCTGCTGCTTTTGCTTTCAAGAGAATTTGCCATTTGACTACTAGGTGACATTAGTGAGCTTGCTACACTAGGATTAATCAAAGTTGTTTTGGTCTGGTGTTAACTAGACTTATCTTGTTAACCTAGAAATCTAGGTTAAAGTATACAGTTGACTTTAAGGCAATGATCCATGACTTTTTTCTATTTGATAATTATTCACCAAAAAGTATACACCCCTGTGTCAGTGAGATAGATCAGCGGAAAAAGGTACTTATCACCAAGTCCAGGATCCACATGATGCAAGGAGTGAACCAACGTCCACAAGTTGTCTTCTGACTTCCATACATTAGCTGTGATACATACACCTCTCTCATATACACACACATAATAAATTAATAAATGTATTAAAATATTAAAAGTCCATGTGTATACATCCATCTCCCTTTGCCTTGCACTCACTCATATCATACTCAGTTTTGGCTTTTTCTAGGAGTTACAAACAATGGGGATTGGTGGAAAAAATAAAACCACTATCTCCTAGATAAAATTGGGAAGTAGTTTACTTAATATATTTCAGAAGCATAACCCTGAGCCTGATATATTTTATTTAACTAGCATATCTGTTAGAAGCTAACAAATGGACCCCCAATTTTCTTTTTTTGTGTGTGTGTACTGGAGATTGAACCCAGTACCTTATACATGCTAAGCAAATGCCCTAACCACTAAGCTATGTCCCCAGCTCTTTGGCCAATATTTCTAAGGGAAAGGTGGCAGGAGCAACAATATGGAAGAAATATCTGTCCAAGAAGGGGTGTTTAGTAGCAGCATATAAGTCAAAGCCACTATGAGATTGTTGGGTTAGGGAATTAAAACTATGTGTAGTGAAAGTTCTTAGTAACCCAAAGATCAATTTGGAAAGCTATTGCAAAGTGGTCAGACATCTGGTGCAAAGCGGTAGTTGGGACTGAGTCCCAAGGCAAGAAAAAGAAGACTTTTATTAGAGGTTTAGGGACTTTCAATGATGGTATAGGGGTCAGGTGGAGGAGGTTTTATCACTGTAATGATACCCTATACAATTGAGCCAGCCTTCCCATGAACACAAACTCTGAGCCCTGACAAAACATATTTTTTTCTTTAAGTCTCTGAGGTCTAAAGAGATAAAGAAGTATGGAATCAATTTCTAGACAAGATAGAAATCAAGTAGTAAGCTATGGATTCAGTACCCCTCAGGGATGTGTGAAACTGGAAGAAGAAACTGGGAAGCTGTCTAATCTTTTAGACATCCTAATAGAGAGTGCAAAATCTGAGTGTAAGATCAGCTGAGAGTACTAAAGAAAGCAATTCATGTTATCTAGGAGCATTCCATAGCTAGGCCTCAGGAGTCATGTAAACAATCTCATAAGCTATCAACATCAGATGAAATTACTCTTGTGACTTCAGTGAACAAACACAAGACAACCCTATAATTATGTCTGAATATGGACATAATAAACATTCTTCAAATCACATAAATGATTCATCGTCTCCCTATCCTGATGAATATGAGGGGCTACTGTTTTATTACTAATAACAACTTAGCATTAGTCTGAATAACCTCTATCCTTGGTAAAATTGTCCATTCTAGAGTCACCCCCACCACTTTCTGAGAATAGCTAAATGCAAATAAACCTTGTTTTATTACCCACTTCTCACTGTTGATCACCCATGTACATCCTATACATCACCACATAAGTTCTATAGGAAGCTCTTACTGAAACTTTCTGAGAGGTCCTATGGTTTCCCATGGTGTGTGTGTGTGTGTGTGTGTGTGTGTGTGTGTGTGTGTGTGTGCAGATTTCCTTGCCTTGAGTAACAAACCCAGTTCATTAAAAAACCACTACTCATTTTTGTAACCTAAGTAGATATGGATTTCTTTTCATCTCTTTAAATGTATTTGAACTTCAAGCAGTGACATAATTACTCATGAATAGTTTGATCTTTTGGGAACTTGATATTGATATTTCTTAGGGAGAACTAGTACAGAGTTTGATTTAGAGATGATTGCTCTCCTGATATACTGAGGCAAGATCCCTTGGAATAGCATTGCTTGCCTGGAGGCTTTCCAATCTATCTGGTGGATACAGCTTTAATTCTGTCTCTGTTGAGCACTAGCAAGGGTACTGTTAATCCTTGCCAGTCTCGGTAACTTTTGTACATGTATGTGTTGCTCATTGATCAACTGAACTCTCAAGGGGTCTCTGAAGATGCAAAGCCCATCCCATTCCTCTAACTCTTTTGTAGCTGTCTTTCCCCACCGGTTCTAGTTTGCTTGTTCTCAGCCTCTACTCCATCCCCTTAACTCAATGAATCTGCTGGCCTCTTCAGTTCTTTATCTCTAGAAACAACCTTGGGTCTTAAGGAAGAAAACTTGAAAAATGGAGGGTTTCTTTCTATCAGCAGTTACTGTATTTGATTACCTAGTATTTAATATTTTGCAAAAATGTGGGCTGTCTTCCTTTCATTTTATGTTTCTATTTATTTTGGATATTTCAAATATATGGATAAATCTGAGTTTTTGTCTTTGCTATATGGGGACTTCTTAAAGATTTTTTTTTTTTTTTTGGTTGAATGTCTAAGTAGTATGATGGCAACACAGGACTAACAAGATAGCTCTATCATGAAGTGGTCTCCTTGAAAGCATGAAGATATGAGTTTGATCCCCAGAACCAAAGCAAAAAAGCCTGGGATGATGAAATATACCTGTTTCACTGCTGAGGAGGCAGAGACAGGTGGATCTCTGGGACTCACTGGCTAGCCAGCTTGGCTTAATTGGTGAGTTTCAGATCAGTGAGAGACTGATATAAAAGGTGAAGGAGACTGGAGAGATGTATCAAGCAACATTCATACTAAATTGTGATGAACTAGCTGTCACTGTAATAAGGAAGTATGCCAGCCGTGGATAGTAAGAGAATAGAAAGTAAAAACAAAAATAGCGGTCCACCCCGGAACTCCCATCTGGACCAGAGGTGAATGCCTGGGTTATAGCCAGAGAGGCAACTGCGCCTGGGTCCCAACGCTGGACACAGGCCATCCCGGGAGGACCTGACCAACTTGGCCCCAGTTTCCTGCCAATCAGCGGGTCCTGCAGGAAGGCTCCCCTTTTCCAAGACTGCAGGCAGACCCTGCAGTCTCCACACCCTGCCCCCACACCCATCTGCCCCAGACCCCAGCCACTTCCTGAGAATCAGAGACCAGCCCAAGCTTCCATCCTGCCCTGGAACTCCCATCAGGACCAGAGACCAGAGGAACTCCCATCTGGACAAGAGGAGCTCCCATCTGGACGAAATAAGGAGACCCCAGGGACTTCCCAAGACTCAGAGTCCAGTCCCCCAGCTCCTATCCAGCCAGCACTCTCATCTGGACCAGCGCTCCCATCTGGCCCAGAGCTTCCATCTAGACCAGAGAGAGGCTCCCTAAATCTGTCAGCTCTCTCTGGACCAAGTACACTGATAAGACCAAGAACGAACCCAAGAGGAGACTGGCAGACATCAAGGCAGAAGTACATACAACAAAATAAAGAGCAATACAGCATCACCAGAACCTAGCCCTTCTCCAACAGCTAGACCTGAACATCACGGAATGGAAGAAGAAGAAGAAAACAACCTTATAAGTAACATCATGAAGAGGCTAGATCATCATATAGAAGAAATCAAAAATAGAGGAACAGACAAACAAAAAATGGGAAGAACGCTATTAAAAACTAGAGGAAAGGACAATTAAAGCAGAAGAAAACAATAAATCCTTGAAAGAAAACCATGAAAAAGCAAAGGAGACAATCCAAGACCTGAAGAGGGAAATAGAAAAAATGAAGACACTAGCAGAAGGAAGGTTCGAAATAGAAAATCTGAGTAAACAAACAGGAACTTCAGAGGGAAGTATAGCCAACTGAATGCAAGAGATGTAAGAGAGGATACCTGGTGTTGAAGATACGTTAGAAGAAATAGATTCATCAGTCAAAGAAAACACTAAAACCAACAAAGTCATGACCCAAAATGTCCAAGAAATTTGGGACACCATGAAAAGACCAAACCTATGATTGATAGGGATAGAGGAAGGAGAAGAATACCAACTCAAAGGCACAGAAATTATATTTAACAAGATAATAGAAGAAAACTTTCCCATCTTAAAGAAGGAAATGCCTATGAAGATACAAGAAGCCTATAGAACACCAAACAGACTAGACCCCCCAAAAAAGTCCCCTCGACACATAATAATTAAACAACTAAACGTACAGAATAAAGAAAGAATATTAAGGGCAGCAAAGGAAAAAGGCCAAGTGACTTATAAAGGCAAACCCATCAGAATAACACCCAATTTCTCAGTGGAGACTTTGAAAGCCAGAAAGTCCTGGACAGATATAATACAGACACTAAGAGACCATGGATGCCAGCCTAGACTAATATACCCAGCAAAACTTTCAATCATCAGTGATGGTGTGACCAAGACCTTCCAAGACAAAACCAGATTTAAACAATACTCATCCACAAACCCAGCCCTACAGAAAGCACTAGAAGGAAAATTCCAACCTAAAGAAGGCAGGTACACCCATGAAAACACAGGTAATAGATAACACCACAGCAGTAAACCCCAAAGAAGAGAAGTACACACACACTACCACCAAAAACTACAAATAATAACAGGAATGAACAATCACTGGTCATTAATGCCCCTTAATATCAATGGACTTAATTCACCTATAAAAAGACACAGACTAACAGAATGGATACAAAAACAGGACTCATCTTTCTGCAGCATACAAGAAACAAACCTCAAATTCAAAGACAGACACCTCCTAAGAATAAAAGGCTGGGAAAAGACTTTCCAATCAAATGGTCTTAAAAGAAGCAAGCTGGTGTAGCCATCCTAATATCCAGCAAAATAGACTTCAAACTAAAATCAATCAAAAGAGATGATGAAGGACATTACATACTCATCCCAGGAAAGACCCACCAAGATGAAGTCTCAACTCTGAACATTTATGCCCCAAACACAAGGGCACCCACATATGTAAAAGAAACATTACTAAAGCTTTAATCACATATAAAACCCCACACATTAATAGTGGGAGACTTCAACACCCTACTTTCACCTCTGGACAGATTGGCCAAATTGAAACTTAACAGAGCCATGATGGACTTAAGTGATGTTATGGCTCAAATGGACTTAATTGATATCTACAGAACATTCCACCCAAACAAAAAAGAATATACCTTCTTCTCAGCACCCCATGGAACCTTCTCTAAAATCGACCACATACTTGGCCACAAAGCAAATCTCAACAGGTACAAAACAATTGGAATAACCTCCTGTGTTCTATCAGACCACTATGGTTTAAAGTTAGATTTCAACAACAGAAAAAACTACAGAAATCCTACAATCTCATGGAAACTGAATAATGCTCAACTGAATCACCAATGGGTTAAGGAAGAAATAAAGAAAGAAATTAAAGACTTCCTAGAGATCAATGAAAATGAATACACCACATACCCAAACTTATGGGACACTATGAAAGCAGTGCTAAGAGGGAAATTCATAGCACTGAATGCCCACATAAAGAAGCTGGAGAAATCTCACGCTAGTGACTTGACAGCACACCTAAAAGCCCTTGAACAGGAAGAAGCAAAGTCTCCCAGGAGGAACAGACACCAGGAAATTATCAAATTGAGAGCTGAAATCAATAAAATAGAAATGAAGAGAACAATACAAAGGATTAATGAAACAAAGAGTTGGTTCTTTGAGAAGATCAACAAGATAGACAAGCCCTTATCCAAACTAACCAAAAGACAGAGAGAGAGCATCCAAATTAACAAAATCAGAAATGAAACAGGGGACATAACAACAGACAATGAGGAAATCCAGAGAATCATCAGGTCATACTTCAAAAACCTCTACTCCACAAAACTGGAAAATCTAAAAGAAATGGATAATTTTCTGGATAGGTACCACATACCTAAATAAAATCAAGACCAGATAAACAATTTAAATAGTCCAAGAACCCCTAAGGAAATAGAATCAGTCATTAAAAGTCTCCCAACTAAAAAAAGCCAAGGCCCAGATGGTTTCACTGCAGAATTCTACCAGATCTTTAAAGAAGACTTAATACCAATATTCTTTAAAGTGTTCCACACAATAGAAGCAGAAGGTATATTACCAAACTCCTTCTATGAGGCTACAATTACCCTGATTCCTAAACCAAACAAAGATGCAACGAAGAAAGAGAACTACAGACTGATCTCCCTCATGAACATTGATGCAAAAATACTCAATAAATTCAGGCAAACAGACTCCAAGAACACATCAAAATAATTATCCACCATGATCAAGTAGGCTTCATCCCAGGGATGCAAGGGTGGTTCAACATACGAAAGTCCGTCAGTGTAATACACCATATAAACAAACTCAAAGGGGAAAAAAACCACATGACCATCTCACTAGATGCAGAAAAGGCATTTGACGAAATCCAACACCCCTTCATGATAAAGGTCTTGGAGCGATCAGGAATACAGGGAACATACCTAAACATAATAAAGGCAATCTACAGCAAGCCAACAGCCAACATCAAATTAAATAGAGAGAAATTCAAAGCAATACCACTAAAATCAGGAACAAGGCAAGGCTGTCCCCTATCCCCCTACTTATTCAATATAGTACTTGAAGTTCTAGCCAGAGTTATAAGACAACACAAAGAGATTAAGGGGATACAAGTTGGAAAGGAAGAAGTCAAGTTCTCCCTATTTGCAGATGACATGATAGTATACATGAGTGACCCCAAAAATTCAACCAAGGAACTGATACAGCTAATAAAAACCTTCAGCAACATTGCAGGATACAAGATCAACTCAAAAAAAATCAGTAGCCCTCCTATATACAATAGACAAACAGGCTGAGAAGGAAATCAGAGATACATCACCCTTTACAATAGCCACAAATGATATAAAATACCTTGGGGTTACTCTAACTAAGCATGTGAAGGACCTATATGACAAGACCTTTAAGTCCCTGAAATAAGAAATTGAAGAAGATGTCAGAAAATGGAAAGATCTCCCATGCTCATGGATAGGCAGGATTAACATAGTAATAATGATGATCTGACCAAAAGCAATCTACAGATTCAATGCAATCCCCATCAAATTACCAACACAATTCTTCACAGATCTGGAAAGAATAATACTCAACTTCGTATGGAAAAACAAAAAACCCAGGATAGCCAAAAGAATCCTGTATAATAAAACCACCTCTGGAGGCATCACAATCCCCAACCTCAAGCTCTACTATAGAGCTACTGTAATAAAAACAGCTTGGTACTGGCAAAAAAACCGACATGTGGACCAATGGAATCGAATTGAAGACCCGGACATTAACCCGCACACCTATGAACATATAATTTTTGACAAAGAAGCCGAAAATGTACAATGGAAAAAAGAAAGCATCTACAACAAATGGTGCTGGCATAACTGGATGTCAGTGTGGAGAAGGCTGCAAATAGATCCATATCAGTCACCGTGCATAAAACTTAAGTCCAAGTGGATCAAAGACCTCAACATAAATTCAGCTACTCTGAACATGATAGAAGAGAAAGTAGGAAGTACTCTTGAACGCAGTGGCACCGGAGATCACTTTCTAAATATAACACCAGTAGCACAGACACTGAGAGAAACAATCAATCAATGGGACCTGTTGAAACTGAGAAGCTTTTGTAGAGCAAAGGACAAGATCAACAAGACAAAGCAACAACCTACAGAATGGGCAAAGGTCTTCACCAACCCCACATCTGACAGAGGGCTGATATCCAGAATATATAAAGAACTCAAGAAATTAGACATCAAAATGCTGAGCAGTCCAATTAAGAAATGGGCTATAGAACTAAACAGAGAATTCTCAACAGAGGAAGTTCAAATGGCTGAAAGACTTTTAAGGTATTGCTCAACTCCCCTAATTATCTGGGAAATGCAAATCAAAACGACTCTGAGATACCACCTTACCCCTGTCAGAGTCACTAAGATCAAAAACACAGAAGACAGCTTATGCTGGAGAGGATGTGGAGCAAGGGGAACTCTCCTCCACTGCTGGTGGGAATGCAAGCTTGTACAGCCACTTTGGAAATTAATATGGCGCTTCCTCAGAAAATTGGGAATCAATCTTCCCCAAGACCCAGATATAGCACTCTTGGGCATATACCCAAGGAATGCTCAATCATACCATAAGGGCATTTGCTCAGCTATGTTCATGTCAGCATTGTTTGTAATAGCCAGAACCTGGAAACAACCTAGATGCCCTTCAACTGAAAAATGGATAAAGAAAATATGGTACATATACACAATGGAGTACTACTCAGCAGAGAAAAACAATGACATTATGAGGTTTGCAGGCAAATGATTGGATCTAGAAAAAATCATCCTGAGTGAGGTAACCCAGACTCAGAATGACAAACATGGTATGTACTCACTCATAGGAGGATACTAGATGTAATACAAAGATGACTAGACTGCTACACAAATCCAGGGAGGCTACCTATAAAACGGGACCCTAGGAAAGACACAGGGATCACCCAATGACAGAGAAATGGATGAGATCTACATGAACAACCTGGACGACAGTGGGAGTAATGAAGGGCAAGATTTGAGGGAAAGAAAGCTTAGGGAAGCAGGAGATCCCAGCTGGATTAAGAACAGAAAGGGAGAACAAGGAATAACAGACCATGATAAATGAAGACCACATGAGAACAGGAATAGGCAGAGTGCTTGAGAGGTCCCCAGAAATCCACAATGATATATCCTCTGTAGACTGCTGGCAATGGTCGAGAGAAAGCCTGATCTGACCTAGTCTGCTGATCAGATGACTAAACACCCTAACAGTCGTCTTGGAACTCTCATCCAATAACTGATGGAAGTGGATGCAGAGATCCTCAGCCAGGCCCCAGGTGGAGCTCCAGGTGTCCAACTGTCAAGAAAGAGGAGGGACTGCAAGAGGGTGAATTGTTGAATCCAAGATTGCAAAAAAGCACAGGGACAAATAGCCAATCGAATGGAAGCCCATGAATTATGAACCAACGGCTGAGGAGCCCCTAGCTAGATCAGGCTCTCTGGATAAGTGAGACAATTGAATAGCTTGAACTGTTAGGGAGATTTCCAGGCTGTTTGACCTGGACCTGTCCTTAGTGCATGAGCTGTCTGTTTGGAACCTTGGGCTTACACAGGGACACTTTGCTCAGTCTGGAAGGAGGGGACAGGACCTGCCTGTACTGAATCCACCAGGTTTAAATGAATCCCCAGGGGTGTCTTGGTCCTGGAGGAGATGGGAATGGAGGGGAGGGGCTGAGGGGATGTTGGGGGTGGGGCTGGGAGCGGGGAGAACAGGGGAACCCATGGCTGATGTATAAAATTAAAACACATAATAATAAAACAACAACAAACAAAAAAAAAACAAAACAAAAACAAAAATAGCTTCCATTCAGCTCTTCAATGGCATGGAATATGGTAACAACATTTTCCTTGGGTTTATCTTTATTTCAGAACTTTATACTGAGAATAGTGACTAAAACCAAAGGTACAGTTGCTTTATGTTGAAGAAATTCAGTCTTCTCAGCTGAAAGAGAATGAGTCTGTAGGGCCTGGTCTCAGACTCTCTGATCAACTGACTCTCAATGTTTCCCATGTTTGTTATAATCTCTGCATCTCCATCCCCAAGGTGTTTGGTTGCTGTGGTGCTATTTAAGCTACAGGACAGCATACTGGGCAGTACCCTGCAACATGGTCTGGAGAGCTGTGATTCACTACAGAATCAGCTTTAAGTTTCTTGTGATATTTTTTGGGGGAGAGTCACTCACCTTGTTTCTTTATTGAACATTCATGACTTATACTAGCTAGCCTGTAAACACCTAACCAAACATAAAAAAGACAGTTTATGTTATTGGGGAGGACTTTCTCAGGACTCTTATCATTAAAACCCTGTGTGCTCTGGAATGTAGTAATGTATGTGTCCCCCAATAAAATTTATCTGAGGATCAGAGGAAAAATCCAGTCACTACAGTAAACATAGAAGTTAGGCAATGGTAGCACATACCTTTAATCCTACCATTTGGAAGACAGGGATTTGTCTGGATCTCTGTGAGTTCAAAGCCACACTGGGAACAGAGCCAGGCATGCTGACACATGCCTTTAATACCAGCACTAACCATAGAGGTCTGGAGGTGTCTGTACAGACAGACAGAAAGTGACAGAGCTGGGCAGAAAGAGGAAATAATGTAGCTGCACAGTGAGAGTAAATGATACAGCAGAACAGAAAGGCATATAGGTCTGGGTATACAGGAAGTAGGTGTTTTTGGAGACTGAGGTGTCAGTGAGGTGAGGTTAGCTTGTGGCTTTTCTTATTCCTCTGATTTCTCAGGTTTTCACCCCTATATCTGGATCCAGGCTTTTATTTAGTGAGTTCATTTAGCAATTCATCTACAATTGGTACTCCAACAATTGTGTCAAGAATTCACTAAAAAGCTATTTGTGGTCTTTCAGGTTCCCCAGCTCAGGCCTGAGGTGCATATGACCAAAGTCTCTTTGGCTTTTCTCTCCTGGTAAGTGGTGGGCTCTCTGTGGATTCCCGTCTTGGACTACTACCACACTAGGTAGCTTCTTTGAAATTCCCTTGGACTTCTACTGTTCTATACAGTCAACAGACTTGGTAAGTCAATTAAGATATCTTAAAGGGAGAAATTTTGGAAGATGTTTATTTGTAAGATTGAACACTATTTCTTATTCTTCTTTACTTCTGATTGTGTGTGTGTGTGTGTGTGTGTGTGTGTGTGTGTGTGTGTGTGAGAGAGAGAGAGAGAGAGAGAGAGAGAGAGAGAGAGAGAGAGAGAGACTTGTCTATGTTCCCTTTGTCTTTTGTCTATTGAGTAAAAATGTTGCTTTGAAATTTTGACATTGTCAATCTATGTAACAGCCAGATATAAATAAATATCACCACACGGACAAATGTTTTTTGGAGGAAGACTAGTTGAGAAGAAGGGAGCCAGCAATATGGAAGAGGAGGAATAGGAGGGAGTAAGGGGGCTGAACATATCAAATATTAAATTTTTAAAAATACTTTGGAGGCTAAAACAACACAGACTGGAAGTGAGGACAGGGAGAAGACAATGGTGTCTGCTGAATTTTTGATTTTCCTTCCTCACTGGAGTGTTCAGTGTTCACTGAAGCCTCCAGGACCATCCTTCCTCTTCTACTTGGTGGCACTTGTCATCACTTTAATTCAATTCAGAGCCTGGCTCTTGGGCCTAGCACAAGAGCTGAGAAAGATACTTATTATCTCCTTCACCAAAGTATTGTACAAACCAGTAGGTGATTTTTACTGGCTTCATTTTCTCAAGTGAAAAATGCTTAGCTAAAGGGCATACACCTTTAGAATATCATTTTTGGCTATATATTTGGGATAATAGCTGGCGGAAGTCAAGACTCTTTCTGCTTACAATGCCTAGTCAACCCTATCTCTACTTGCTCATCAGGTGTATTGTGCAGTTTAATATACTACAAAATGTCAAATGAAGGTAATAGGCATATCTCTGTGTGTTTCTGTCTCTTTCTCTTTCATAAATCAGGAAATAGTTTTATTAGTTTTTTGAGAGGCAGAAAGTCACACTTTGCAGGTAGTGGAGTTAACATTGTTTTAGAACAAAGGAAAAAAGTCAGTCTTGCTTTTGTGTATAGCTTAAAAGGACCCAAATTGCACATTAGCAATTATTTTCCCCCAGAAACTTGGAATTCCTCTACATTTACAGTACCTGCTACCAAATGAAATGAAAGCCTGAGGCTCCATGATTTACAAATCTTTACAGCCAATCATTGATAGCTCTAGCCTGATTTCCCTAGTCTCCATCAGAAAAACACAGTAGGCAGGTCTTGACAGCTCCTCTGGCCTCTGCCTTACCGACTCCCACTTACCTGACACTTGACATGTTTTACTATCAGCACTTTCTCCAGCCAATTTGCTCCCTTTTTAAAGATTAAACCCCAAGAATATGTTTGTAATTATCTAAGTACAGAAAGTGTTGGTGTGGTAGGATATAGATTGTTAGTGTATATATCCAAAGACTGCATTCCAAAGCCTGGGTAACTTTGCTGAAAGCAGAAAGAATTAGAAATTCCTGTGGAATAGTTCCAAATGGAGATCCTTAGTCAATAACCGCTCATGAATATGAAGCCTAGCTTCTTACCTTTCATAGACCATCCTAAAGGTCCCATTTCATGGCTCCTAGGGTATAGAACCTAAGTTAGGGTTTTATTTTAATGTCGCTCTTCCCACATGCTGGTAGCATGTTTTTAATATCACTCATATATAGTTACTCAAAGGTCTTGAGATTTAGAGGTCCTTTTGAACTAACAAGTTTCTAGTCAATTTTGAGGTCACATTACTGGTATGGTCACTCAAATTATCTTAGCTGCAATTTGTTTATCACAACAGCATGAACATGAAGGAAACAGTGTAGAGTGTCTGCCCAGTGTGGTACATTACTGTTGATCAATATCTCTGAGTAAGTTTTAGTTTCATTTCTTTTCAAAATCTAGGTCTGAATTGACTAAAATGGTAGCTTGATAAATATACTATCTCTAGACTTGATATGCTTGTGGAAGCTACAAGTTCATTTACTGGTTTTAGTTTTATTCTTACTGAAACTGTAGGTTTTCACAAAATAATTGTAGTAACAGATTTCAAAACAACACATATAAGAATAGCTTTCCCCTGCTGTGATGAACCAGTATTTCAAAGGCAACTTTTCAATCGGTATAAGAAAGAGAAGACACATTGTACTATCTAACATACAAGAACTCTGTGTATTGTTCTCAAGTTATGCATCTGTTCCATATTTTCTTTCCAGACTTAAGTTATTCGTATTTTTAAAATTTTCCATACATTTTGATCATATTCTTTTCCCTTCTCCAAATCTTCCAGATCCTCCTCCTCCCTAACTAACCAACTTCATGTTCTTTCTGTCTCTTAAGAAACTAAAACAAAACCATAATAACAGCAAAAGATCACACACACACACACAAACACACACACACACACACACACACACACACACACACACACACACCAAAACAAAACGAAAACTCATGTAGTCCGTTTGTATTGGCCAACTACTTCTGATCACGAGGCTTACCCTAGAGGAGTGTGGTTGTTAATACTCAGTGATATTCCATAGAAGAAAACTGATTTTCCCTCTCCTAGCAGCTATCTATTAAAAATAGCTTCTTGGTTAGGGGTGGGATTTGTGCTGGCTTCTCTTTCTCCATGCTAAGATTTGTTTGGCTTGAACTTATGCAGGATGCATACATGAATGGCATTAGCAAAACTCAATTAACTTCTTTTCCACTGACATATTATGCACATAACTATTCCAGTTCTTCTATGCTTAACATCACCAATGGTCTTAAGCGACCCCTGTGAAAAGGTTGTTCTACCTGCAAAAGAATCAAGTCCCAAAGGTAGAGAACTGCTGCTTTAAGAGTATACTGCTTAGAATGGAATGTACACTTGCTGCTGAATATTCCTAAGCAAGTAGAGTTCTGCTGGCATTGGGAAACATCTAAATCTTCACTGAGTAGTAAGTGTTTTATACTTGGTGTTTATGTATATGTTTATGAAGAACTCACACTAATACCCTACACATAGAGAGGTAAGGAAATGCTAATCTTCATGGATAAATTAATGCTGTGACCAAATACCAAGAAATCTGGTCATTTGGATAAGATTTTTAATACCTGTAGACTCAGATATTCTAATTCTAATCCCCAGTTGGTGGCCCTGTTTGGAGAGATTTAGGAAGCAGAAGCTTGCTGGAGGAAGGATGTTACTAGGTGCAGCCTGTGAGAATAGAAAAACCTCATGCCACTTCAAATTCTCTGTCTGTCTGTCTGTCTCTGTCTCTGTCTGTCTGTCTGTCTGTCTCTCTCTCTCTCTCTCTCTCTCTCGTGTGTGTGTGTGTGTGTGTGTGTGTGTGTGTGTGTGTGTGTGTGTATGTGTGTGCACATGTATTCTAACTTCTACCCTAAACCACAAGGGCATGTGTCATTAGGGCTGAAGTGCCTGGGAAAGAGGCTGTATACTTAGAAGAATGAGATATCTCCTTGTATTATGGAATGTCAACAGTCAGCAAAGCTGGTGATGGACAGCCTTTGTAAGTAGGCACAGCTGATCATAGGAAGGTACCAATTGTTTGTCTTAAGATAATGCTTCGGGTGGTGGTGGCACACACCTTTAATCCCAGCATTCAGGAGGCAGAGGCAGGCAGACCTCTGTGAGTTTGAGGCCAGCCTGGGCTACCAAGTGAGTTCCAGGAGAGGCTCCAAAGCTACATTGAGAAACCCTGTCTCAAAAAAAACCCAAAAAACAAACAAACAAAAGATAATGCTGAGCAACAACTATTAAATAAAAGAAAGCTGAATTAAAAACTGCATAAGATAATGTCATAATTGTTTTTTGTTTGTTTGTTTGTTTGTTTGTTTTTTGAGACAGGGTTTCTGTGTAGCTTTGCGTCTTTCCTGGAACTCACTTGGTAGCCCAGGCTGGCCTCATAATTTAATATTTCCTAGCTACAATCTGTTAAATTAAACCTTAGAGAAAACACGAGATGGTCTTCATATAATAAATACATGGCTTCATTACTCTAACCATGATTTTGGATTTTAATGTGAATATGTAGTCAATACCAAGAAACAGCAAATATGGAACAAAACATCATGAAATTGATGTCTACAGGATCCAGTACAACACAGCTAAGAAATCTCTCTTAAAACTATGATTCCCAGCATACTGTAGTGAAATCTTTACACAGAGGGTCTCTCTATCCTCTCCATGGATGAGCATCCCATTAGCTGTTTTTACTACAGGAATGTGGTAAATAACAGTAAACATAAAAGGTGAATAAACATTTACATCCTAATCTCTAATAGACTTGATTAATATACTACTTATCTTTGGGGAATTTAGAGGCAGCCCTCCCTTAGCTGAATTCTACTTTGTGTGAATTACTATCTCGTAAGCATTGGTAAGTCCTTTATAGCACCAAATCTACTCTTCTACATCACAGCTTATAGTGGAGTACTACCCAGCACATGAGATACCATTTATAACCTCCACAAATTAACTCCAAATGGATCTTACACATAATTGTCAAATGCAAACTGCAGAACTTCTAGAAGATACTTCAAACTAGGCTTCTCTGAGTTTGGCAACCTGCCTAAGCTTTGGGAGGTTTCTCAAACGCCCCCACAAACCCCAGCAAAAACAGAGCTCCATCTCTAATACCCAGAATATGCTTTGGAGAGTTGTCATGGTCTGGGGCTGGGGCCTTTGGGAAGATGTTGCTTCAGATCTTGAGAACCCAAACAGTTTCCACACAAGGGGTTGTGGTTATCAGTCCCAATGCCACTGTGGGTTTTGTTTATAATATTCTTGAGTTACCCCATGTTCCTCTTATGCAACATTGGCTGATTAGCCTCCTTCTGAATTTGTATTCTTCCTTTAAAACTGAACCCATTGATTTACATGAATAAGAGACTTGCAGTTGAATTTGGCACAAATCTCCAGCCAGTGTGGGGCACAGGTTTGTCCTTAGATTGGAAGCCGGGATTGGGAACCACTGTGCTGCGTTCCTTCTGCTCACCTGGTCCTGTCACTCAGGCCTCAGTAGCCAATCAGAGCCTCCAGAGAACCCGCCAGTCAGATGGGAGGGTTCTTCCGGGAGCCAGGTTTCTGGTTTAGCTCTTCTGAGGAAGTCGGAAATCGTTGCGTGTGCTGTGCCTTGGGTTCTGGGGAGGAGCACGGGTCAGCTCAGCAGCTGCACCATGGTGAGTGAGGCGTTGTTTTCCACAGACAGGGAGGAGCGTTGGGCCAAGGTGAGTGAGGGCCGCCGTCCCCAGGCGGGGAGGAGTGGCCGGCTTTGGTGAGAGAGAGTCCGCTGTCAGAAGACTAGGTGGAGCAGCCGGCTGAGGCTTGAAAGCCCTCGTGGTGCGTCCTCCCCTGGATGGTAGCCAGTGGCCAGAGTTCCTGTGTTCCGGCCTGGTCCTGCCTGGCCCAGCTTGGTCCTGTGTGGTCCCTGCATCTCCCTGGGCCAAGCTGGCAGCCTCTGAACAACTTCACTCCTTGGACTGTGTTTGCGCAGAGCTTTGTGAGCAGAACTGCTTAGAAATATCTTTGTTGAGATCACTGAAATGCTGGTGCTTGTAGTGCTTGTATTGTCACATGTGGAGAGACATCACCAAATTTGCCAAACTTGGAGAGTACTGGTCTCTCTAGTATCTTCCAGAAGTTCTGCACTTTCAACAGTTAACATTTAGGTTTAAGATCCATCTGGGGTTAATTTTGTGGAGTTGTAAATGGTATCTCCAGTGTAGAACAGTGTCCCACTGCTAAACTGTAATGTAGAAGGGTAGAATTGATGGTATAAGGATTTACCAATTCTTAGGAGACTTTAAGTCACACAAAGTAGAATTTAGGTAAGAGAGGGCTGCATCCCAAATACCCCAAAGATAAGATAAGTAGTAAGTTAACCACGGCTGTTAGAGATTAGTATAAGATACAAATGTTTGTTCACCAGGATTAATCAGCCATTAAGCTATATTCCCATAACAAATGAGATAACCCTGATTTACAACCAGCCAAAAGGCCTACCTTCCCATCAAAGGCCTCTAACATGCTGCTCATGGGGCCATTACAGCATCATAACCAACATTAAGTCTTGGTCTGCCATGAAGGTATAGTAATTCTAGAACAGCTGCATCTCCAGCCTTTTTGAAAAGTAGTTTAGAGTCAAGATCTTGGATGTTGATTGAAGTGGATTTGAACACTGTCTGGAGCCCCACAGGGCATTGCCCTTGCTGTCCTTCTGACTAGCCATCCTAAGTTCTTGGATTGCAGGTCTGTAGCACTACAGAGTTTTAAAATTACAGTGGGCAGTATTTTGAGGTAACAGGAAAATGATTTGTGTGTGGAGCATGGCTTCTCCTTTCAGACCAGAAGAGGAGGAACGGTTTACTGGGTATACTGCAGGGGGAAACAGACTAGATAATAGCTAGATCATAGACTGAAGTTTAAGGCAGAGAGTTACAGGGGTCTCCATTACAAAGAAGGACTTGGTGGAGCATTGTGAGTGACTTTCTGTGTAATTTCCTATCATGCATTAATTCCTGTGATGATATGTTGTGTACCCTAATAAACTTGCCTGAGGATCAGAGGACAGAGCCAGCCACTAGATTAGACATAGAGGTCAGGCAATGGTAGCACACACACACCCTTAATCCTATCACTCAGGAGGCAGAGATCTGTCTGGATCTCTGTGAGTTCAAGGCCACATAGGCTACATGAGATTAATCCAGTATAGGAGAGAAACAGAAACAGGCAGTGGTGGCACATGCCTTTAATATCAGCACTTGAGATTGCATGCCTTTGCTTGGGAAGCACACATGCATTTAACCCCAGGAAGTAAAATGGCAGGGTGGAGAAAGGTATATAAGGCAGTTCAGCTAAGACTCTTTTGGGTGAAGACTCAGGGTGAAATCTCAGGATTTCAGTCAGAGGTTTTGTGGAGTTGGTGAGGTAATAGGTGGTGGCTGTGGCTTGCTCTGCTTCTTAGATCTTTCAGCTCTCGGCCCAATATCTGGTTTTTTATTGTAAGACCTTTTAAGATTTGAACAACAAATTCTTTCCATGTGAATGAAAACAGACAGAATTGGTGAGTATACAGTATAGGGAGGATAGCTTGAACTACTACTAAGTAGACTCTTCTATGCAGATATGTGCAATCTGAGTTGACAAAGTTAAGTCAGCTGAGAGGTTTGAGATGAAGGCTTACAGCACTCAGTGGCTAACATTTTACATGGGACAAAGTCATACAGTCTCTTATTAATAGCATTCTCTCTACTAGGGAAGTGACTACTCTGTTTCAAAGTCAGTATAGCTAAGCGTTCTTCCAATTATTTTTATCATTTTAAAAAGTCAATTTTTGGTATCATTGTTTAAATTTCATTTTCTTTAAATGTGTTACTGTCCTAGTCTCTATTTGTTTCTATTTATCAATGTTTCCCAGTTTAAGATTTTTATTCCATTTTTTCTTAAGTGCTATTTGTTTGTTTGTTTATTTATTTATTTGTATCAGTTTAGTGCAGTGGTTCTCAACTTGGGGGTCACAGCTCCCTTTGGGGATCAAATGACCCTATCACAGAACTAGCTTAAGACCATGGGAAAACACAGATATTTCTATTACAATTCATAACAGCAAAATTATAGTTGTGAAGTAGCAGTGAAAAATAATTTTATGGATTGATGGAGTAACCACATCATGAGGAACTGTATTAAAGAGTCACAGCATTAGGAAGGGTGAGAACCACTGGGTTAGATCAGTGTTTCCTGTAGCTCATGCTTGCCTCACACTATGTAATTGAGAATTGCTTTGAACACTTAATCCTCCCTCTGCTGTCCAATACTGGAAAGACAGTCCTGCAACTCCTTCCAGGCTGGGCCTTGACTGGTCTATGGGAAGGAAAAATAGAACAGTGAGTGAGTATCCTCCAACTTCTCTAGATTTTATTGAGAATTTATAAATGAAGTGGGACCTGTGTAACTGACCAACTGTAAAACAGGTATAGTCATAGCACAGAAAGGGATAGGCAAAAAGGAGGGTGGAAGCTTTCATGCTTTGATAGTAGTAGACATTATCAATGAGTAGTGAGGGAATCAATTTTAGATGTTCCATAAATATCCTAACTGGCCATTGCTTTGGTCCACAGACCAGGCAATCAAGAATCTGGATAAAAAACTGAACTTACCATGAAACCAAATTACTGTAGTTACACCAGTTCAACCTAAATAGAAGAACTGGATAAAATGTCACCCTGCCTAATATAACTGTGTTTTCCAGGTTTAGGATGTACAGCCTGAGAAAATGGCATGGGCAGTGCTTGGTGTGCTCTAAGACAAATCCCTAGTCTCAGGAGGACATGGCCATAAAGCCTGTTTCAACTTTTTAACATAATTTTTGGGAGTTATAATTTTATCATTTCCATTTTCTCTCCTGCCTCCAAGCCCTCCTATAAACCCTTCATTGTGTTCTAATCCATGGCCTCTTTTTGTTTAACAACAACAGTTACTGTTTGAATGGGACCTGTGTTTGGTTGTAGAACCTCCCAGCTATGAGACAAAGGATTGGCTTCACTATACATTGAGTGTGTAATGGAATGTGCATACATAGGATCCTGTGCCTTGTAAGAGGAACAGGAAGTGCTCTGGGAGATTGGAGGATTTTACTAAACTACAAATTTCTTAGATTAGGGCCCTGTCTGACCATAGTGTGGAAGGGCAGAGCTGGAAGGGCTTGTGTGGTTTGAATCATTTTATCTCTGCTTACCCAGTAGGGAAACTGCTAATGCCTGAAGCCCAGCTGGATGGTCCAAGATAACTGAGGAACTTTGGGGAAGGTTTAGCAATCAGGAGCACCAGGGAGGTAGCTTACAGGTTCTTTCCAGGAGTTTCTACTTGTTCTGCTGTAGGGAGCTGAAAAGGAAAACCACAAGCCATGCCATGGTGAGTGTGGGGGCTACTGTCCCCAGACCAAGAAGAGCAAGTTGGCTGAGTTGTCAGAGCTGCTTAAACTGGGATGGACCATGAGCCAGACTGAGGTTCTCTTGGTCCCTGTGCTGACCTGGTCAGTAGCCCTTGACCTCTGAGCTTTGTTGAATGTAGATTACCTGGGGATGAAGAGGCTCTGCCACCCTAACATGGGAGAATATGAACTTGTAATATCACTATCTAGTGTGCACACATACTCATTGCTTTTGTTGTGCAGTGGGAAGAAAGATTGGAAAACTGAAGGTCTGGTTTCTAGAAGTTCTAAATGTTACATTCCATTTTTTGGATTGCCTTTCAAATGTTACAGATAGTTTAGAAACTGGTAGAGAGGGGGTGATGGGCATCATCCTTCAGCAATACATGGTTAGAATGGTTTCTACTTTCTGCTACTGCCAGCCACCATGGTGTAATTCAGTGAAATTGAATTCCAGGGCACAAAAGGAGTTTCTGAGCTGTAGAGGTATCTCAGGTTTGTGTGGTATTGAGCAGGTGAATAGGACAGATACATGTCTTATGACATAATCCATGTGACAAAAAGCAGACATTAAATTATTCTTCAGCATTGTTTTGTGATTGGGCATCATTGGTGCTGGGTTTGCTTGAAACCATAAGGCGACATGAGGGACTGTTGAGCCACAGTAGGCTCTGAAAGAGATCACCTCCATTTGCAGAAAGGGCTCTAGAGCATGTGGCCTTTCTGGAAGAAATATCAATAGCTGGAGGGTCATCAAGTTATCAGTTTAAGGGTCACTTTGAGTTAATTTTGTTGCAGTTGTGAGATCTGTGTTTATTTAATTTCTGTACACATTGAATCCTAGGTAATACTGGTCAAGATCACACTTTTCCTGACTGATTTTCCTTTTGTATTTTGATTAAAAGTTGACTCTATATTCCTGCTTTTGTTCTTGGCTTTTTCTCTCCATCCTCTTTACTCTTTCAACAAATATTGTACACATTCTTGATTATTGTTGCTTTTGCAGTAAATATAGAAGTCCCATTGTATCAATGTGTGTAATGATTTTCATAATCCCATTGAGTATTCTGAGTGTTTGTACTTTGCATATAGCTTTAGAATCAGCTTTCTTCTTATAAACTGTCTGGCATTGTCTTTGGATTCAATTGATGGTGCAAATTGACCATAAACAACATCTTAATATTAATGCATCATGTTCCCAAGTATGGTTTATATACTTTATTTAGGTTTTGTTGTTAATCCATTAAAGACTTTTAGATTATTGGTTAAAAAGTATTATGGGGCTTGGTAGGTCACTCAACATAAATTATTCTTGGGAATGACATGATTTCAGATCTCAGCACCCAAATCAGGAGGCTCATAACTATCTGCTACTCCAGGTTCAGGAGTTCTGATGGCCTCTTTTCTGGTGTGTCACCTGTACACATATGGAAAACATTCTCTCAAACATACACATAAAAAAAGGAGATAAATTTGTTTCCAAAAGTTCTTGTGACTTATAAAGAATTAGAGCCAAACAAGTTGCTTTAGGTGTATAATACATATCATACATTGTTTCTTTAAAAATCTGTTATCTTGCATTTGGTTTGGAAAAGTTTTCCTTTCTTCACTCTGATGCAGACTTACATCTAATCATCAATCATAGGAAAGTGATCCTAACTTTTGTGAGCAAGAAGGTAGATATGCATAGTTAATATAACAAAAGTTATATTTTATTATGTAGGTGGTTATTGTACATAGTTCACACTCTAAATTCCCAATTATAGTCCTAAACTTATCTCACCAATGCTGCTCACCTCTATCTTAGCTTAAGTTCAGGTTTCTTCTCTAACAGAAGTCTCTGATTCAAGGGTCAGGATCCTGATTGAGATACTCTAGTCCCAGGGCTGAGAAAGATGATGTCTCTCCACATGTGCAGAGTAGAGCATTGCTCTTGGTCTCTGTTTATGTATTATCCAGTAGGCATCATGTGGTTCTAGGACTGTGTCTGATTATCTGGAGTGAGTGATATCACTGGATTCTGGTTTTCAGGTACAGCCTTGGATGTAGTGGGGTTTGTGATTAAGCTCTTTTTACATGTCTAAAAGGCTTTTTTTTTTAGCATCTAGTGAGAAAACCATGTGTTTTTTTTTTTTTTTTTCCAGTTTATTTCTATGGTGGATTACATTGACAGATTTTCATATGTTGAACCATCCCTGCATCTCTGGGATGAAGCCCACTTGATCATGGTGGTTGATTTTTTTTTTTTTTCCCATGTGTTCTTGGTTTTGGTTTGCCAGTATTTTATTGAGTATTTTTGCATCAGTGTTCATGAAGGAGATTGGTCTGTAATTCTTTTTCTTTGTTGCATCTTGGTGTGGTTTGAGTATCAGGGTAACTGTAGCCTTATAAAGAGTTTGGAAATGTTCCTTCTGTTTCTATTGTGTGGAATAATTTAAGGAGTATTGGTATGAGCTCTTTGAAATTCTGGTAGAATTTTACACTGAAACCATCTGGTCCTGGTTTTTTTTGGGGGGGGGCAGGTAGAAGAGAGTTTTAATGACTTTTTTTATTTCCTTAGGGGTTATAGGTCTTTTTGAATTGTTTATCTATCTTGATTTAATTTTAGTATGTGGTACCTATCCAGGGAATTGTCAATTTCTTTTAGATTTTCCAATTTTATGGAGTACAGGTTTTTGAAGCATGATTCAAAGTGTGTCTGGATTTCCTCAGTGTCTGTTGTTTTTTCCCCCTTTTCATTGCTGATTTTGTTAATTTCCTTCCTTTTGGTTAGTTTGGATAAGGGTTTGTCTGTCTTGTTGATTTTCTCAAAGAAGCAACTCTTTGTTTCATTGATTCTTTGTATTGTTCTATTTGTTTCTATTTTATTGATTTCAGCCCAGAGTTTGATTATTTCCTGTCATCTACTCCTCCTGGGTGAGTTTTCTTTTTGTTCTAGAGCTTTTAGGTATTCTGTTAAGTTACAAGTGTGAGATTTCTCCAAATTCTTTTTGTAGGCAGTGCTCTGAACTTAGCACTGCTTTCAGTGTCCCTTAAGTTTGGATATGTTATGGATTCATTTTCATTGAATTCTAGACATCTTTATTTCTGTCTTTATTTTTTCCTTGACCTAGTGGTAATTCAGTTGAGAGTTGTTCAGTTTCCATGAGTTTGTAGGCTTTCTGTAGTGTGTGTGTTGTTGAACCCTAACTTTTATCCATGGTGATCTGATAACATACAGGGGGTTATTCAAATTTTATATATATATATATCTTTTGAGATTTGCTTTGTGACTGAGTATGTGGTCAATTTTAGAGAAGGTTCCATGAGGTGCTGAGAAGGTATATTCTTTTGTGTTTGGGTGAAATGTTCTGTAGATGTCTATTAAGTCCATTTGAGTCATAATATCTGTTAGTTCTTTGTTTCTCTGTTAAGTTTCTGTTTGGCAGATCTGTCCATTTGTGAGAGTAGGGTGTTGAAGTCTCCTACTATTAATGTGTGATTAAGTTTTAGTAATGTTTGATATGTGATTAAGTTTTAGTAATGTTCCTTTTAGAAATGTTGGGTGCCCTTGTATTTGGGCATAGATGTTGAGAATTTACACTTCATCTTGATGAATTTTTCCTTTGATTAATATGAAATGTCTTTCTCCATCTCTTTTGATTAATTTAGTTTGAAGTCTGTTTTGTTAGAAATTAGGGTAGCTACACTGGCTTGCTTCTTAGGTTCACTTGATTAAAAATCTCCTCAACCCTTTACTCTGAGGTAATGAATGTCGTTGATGTTTTTGATGTTGAGGTGTGTTTCTTGTATGCAGCAGAAGGATGTATCCTGTTTTCGTATCCATTTATGCACCTATGTCTTTTTAGTGGCAAATTGAGCCCACTGTTATTAAGAAATATTAATCCCCAGTGGTTGTTAATTTATGTTATTTTTTGTTTGTTTGTTTTGGTGGTAGTAGGGGTGTGTGTGTGTGTGTGTGTGTGTGTGTGTGTGTGTGTGTGTATTTCCTTTCTTTGGGTTTCCTGGTTTGAGATTATCTATTACCTGTGTTTTCATGGGTACAGCTAACTTCCTTGGGTTGGAATTTTCCTTCTAGTACTTTCTGTAGGGCTGGGTTTGTGGATAGGTATTGTTTAAAACTGGTTTTGTCATGAAATTTTTTGTTAGCTCCATCTCTGGTGACTGAAAGTTTTGCTAGGTATAGTAGAAGAGATCTCCTGCACAAACTGTGGGTATTGGGGAAGTAACAGGGGTGTGGGAAAATGAGGGATCATGTTAGGCAGGTTGGGGGTGAATGAAAGGAGATAGTAATGCAAGAGATATCTTGATGTGGGGGTCATTTGGGGATTAGGGAGGAAACTAGTGCCAGGAAACTTACAGGAATTCACAAGGATGACCCCAGCTAAGACTCCTAGCAATAGTGGAGAGGATGCCTGAACTGGCCTTCTCTTCTCCTGTAATCAGATTTGTGACTACCCTAATTGTCATCAGAGAGCATTCATCCAGTAACTGATGGAAGCAAATGCAGAGACCCACAGCTAAGCACTGGGTAGAGCTCCAGGAATCTGGTTGAAGACAGGAGGAGGAGCCTGGGGGATCAAGGTCCTCACAGGGGAACCCACAGAGACAGCTGACCTTGGCTCATGGGAGCTCACAGACTCTGAACTTATGCTAGGGAGCCTGCATGGGGCATTGCATTCCATCACCTGGTCCTTTGAGGCATACACAGTGCTGATGGGGACCACATATAAGAATTATTAACAATTTCACAGCAATTTTCAAATTCGGGCCACAAAAGGAAAAGGAGAAAGCATGCATTATATATTCAAATAACTCATAGACAAATAAATGTAGGAAAATAAATCTAAGGCACTAAAATATATAATTATTAAATGTAGAAACAGTATAAATCACAGGAAATTGTTATGATCCATCTGGCATATACATATTTTCCCAAATTTATATTTTCAACAGGTTTGATATGCACCAAATTGAAAACACATTTAGAAATAAAAAGAAATGTAATCACTTTCAAACAAAATGTTGTAAATGGGGATTATAGTAGGGTTGGAACTGTAAGACTTGAGCTAAGCCAATCATTGTATAGCATCACTCTAACCTGATCAGTGTCAAGTAGGAGAATGTGGTTCATGGCCATGGAAGAGGTATTTCTTCCTTTATTAATGAAAAAAGCAAGTAAGAGTCCAGTAATCTTCATAATTAGCTTTTAATGTTGTTTTTCAGATTTTGTATGTTAACATTATGAAAAAACAAATGATAAATATAAAGCATCAGGAAGTATGCTAGTCTTTAGAGCCATCCATCCCTTGGGTCTGACCAACGGATATAGACCCCTGTGTTTTGGCAGAGATGGCAATGACATTGTGGGGCTGAACCAAGAATCTGGAATACAATGTTCCTGGCCTGAGGTGTCATCATGGAGATGAAACAATTCCTGAAGAAGTTTCTTCAACACTTGGGCCTAGTGGTGGTTTAGTTGCTTATATTTTTGTAATTAAAATTTTTTTTATTTCCCTTCTTAAGTACTTGTTGGCTTTTGTTTCCTTTTCGTGTGTATCCTTGTTGATTACTTCCATTTGCAAGAAGTTTGTTAGTCATTTTTCAAACTTAGTCACTTTCTAAATTATTCCTCATTTTGTAATTCACTTCCACCATGTATCTGAGTAGCAGAATTGTTAGAAGTTCTTATTAATAAAATCAAACCCGAGGCCAGTTATTGGGGTGAATGCTGGAAGATAAGAGAAGCAGAACAAGCCACAGTTTCCTCACCTTGCCAGTTCCTCAGCTGGTCTTGTTTCCTCAGACTGAAAGCTTCTGAGTCCTCATCCAGAATGAATCTGAGCAGAACTGTGTTGCTCCGAAGCCTAAAAGCTTAACCAGCCAAAATGCTTAACCAGCCAAATGCTTCTAGTTTCTGGTCTTTACACCTTATATGTTTCTACTTTCTGCTGTCACTCCTTGGCATTAAAGGCTGGATTTCTAGGATTAAAGGCATGTGTCACCATGCCTGGCTGTTTCTAATGTGGCCTTGAACTCAGAGATCCAGAGGTATTTCTGTCTCTGGAATGCTAGGATTAAAGGCGTGTGTTACCACTGCCTATCCTCATGTTTAATATTGTGGCCGTCCTGTTCTCTGACCCCAGATAAGTTTATTAGCCTGCACAATATTTTTGGGAACACAATACCACATTTTCTGTCTTCTCCTGGAATATAACAGATACCAAAACTACATTATTTCATAGTTCTTTACAGCAGTAAAGAAACATACCATAAACTAATCTTTTTTTTGTTTGTTTGTTTGGTTTTTCGAGACAGGGTTTCTCTGTAGCTCTGGAGCCTGTCCTGGACTAGCTCTGTAGATCAGGCTGGCCTCGAACTCACAGAGATCCACCTGCCTCTGCCTCCCAAGTGCTGGGATTACAGGCGTGCGCCACCACTGCCCGGCGTCGGCGTCTTCTTCTTCTTCTTCTTCTTCTTCTTCTTCTTCTTCTTCTTCTTCTTCTTCTTCTTCTTCTTCTTCCTTCTTCTTCTTCCTTCTTCTTCTTCCTTCTTCTTCTTCTTCTTCTTCTTCTTCTTCTTCTTCTTCTTCTTCTTCTTCTTCTTCTTCTTCTTCTTCTTCCTTCTTCTTCCTTCTTCTTCTTCTTTTTTCTTCTTCTTCCTTCTTCTTCCTTCTTCTTCCTTCTTCTTCCTTCTTCTTCCTTCTTCTTCTTCTTCTTCTTCTTCTTCTTCTTCTTCTTCTTCTTCTTCTTCTTCTTCTTCTTCCTTCTTCTTCCTTCTTCCTTCTTCTTCTTCTTCTTCTTCTTCTTCTTCTTCTTCTTCTTCTTCTTCTTCTTCTTCTTCTTCTTCAATTCAGAATTTGGTTCTTAGTATAGAATTGGCTGGAATGGATGTTGATACTATAGACCCAAACCCACAGAGACCCATCTAATTCTCATAAAATCATTCTTTATTCTAGAACTCAGTATATCTTTGACGTTCATTATACATGTACATGTAGTGTCTACTTTTTCTTTGTCTTTCTTTGGGACAGGGCCTTACTATGTGATTACTCCACTGCCTCAGTCTCCTGAGTTACAGGATTAGAGGAATGATCCACAGTTTTTGGATCTGTTTTTATTTTCATTTTGTTCAAAAACAAAATAAAAGAAAGTTTTGAGAGGATTCTTACAATTTTAGAAAACTTAAACAAGAAACTTAAGAATGGTACAAATAGCATAGGAAAGAAAGCTGTGGTGTCTTTGTAGGGATTCCATGAATCTATTCATAGAACTTCAGTCTTGGAATAGCAATTCCTATCCTCCAGGATTTAGAGTGAATAAGTATTTTTGGAGTATGTGGTAGATGTCATTTTTATGTTGAGCAATGTTTCTGTTTAATATTTACTAGTTCCTGAATTTCAGTAAATTATATATTCCATTACTTAAAATTGTTTTCAGGAGACAGGAAAACTGCATGCTTTAGAGAGTAAGTATTGTTTCTAAAGATTTTCAAGTTTCTAGCTATATGATGTTTTTTATCTCATCCATTCTGGAAATCTGTTCTCATCTTTTCATATATTCAATATGTTGAGCATGCCTCATGAGAAAATCTGTAAACTTGTCATAATGTTGAAAAGTCTTATGGATGATACAAGCTTAGCTGGTAAAGTCTAAAGAGACACCCCAAACATGAAAAGGTACTGAAAACTTTTGTTTTGGAGAATTACTCATTACTGATCATTGGAAATAATTTAAATTTTCTAGATATAATTTAATAATGTCTAGGTCTTTTTATAATAGATAGTATTCAGTATGGCCTTAGGCTCTTTGAGGTACATTTAAACAGTATTTTGAGCTAACAGTAGAAACCACTTGAGATACACTTGGCTCTCATGTTGACATTGGAAAGTAGCATAAATAGTATCTCTATTATTACAATGATATAAAGAAGGAAATAAAATGGAAAACTATTGATAGAGGAGTCTGGAAATTCTCTCTATGCTGGCAAGTTCTAAACTGAGAAGTGAGACAAATTAACACATGTTTCATAACGTTTACTATGGGATGAATTAGTTTATAACTTGCCTTTGATCCTCTTAATACCTTCATTAAACTTTCCTAAGTGGTTAGTTTTTACCCAACTAATTTGTAATTCAAATTTAGGACTGTGGACATTTTAGTATGGTGTACATGTATTGTTCTAGGCCAAGTTGTTACATGCTGGTGTTTTCTATTTAAAGAGATGTTTCAACCCTCCCTCTTCTTAGGATAAAGCTTCTTTATTATATTTTAACAAAAGGAGTTGAAAATTTGGTACAGAATTTAATATACTAATAATTGTATTTCAATAGTTTGATTGACTAATATGTATTTTTAGTCTAGTGAAAACAGAAATACCTTTCTTTCTTTAAAAAATCATGTGTTAAAACAACACAGTGTTGCATTCATTAAATCTTCTAATTTGAGTTAAAAAAAAACCCACAGGAACTATTTTTTTTGTCAACAGAGTGAGGCTGAAATATATGTCTGATTTTTTTGTTTTTGTTTTGGTTAACACAGGGTTTTATTGTAGTAGCCTTACCTAGTCTTGATCCTCCTGCCTCAGTGTCCTAGTTCTTTACTTTTTTAAAAATTGCTGTTGGATATTTGTGTGTAGGGGGCATGTGTCAAAGTCAGGAGTTATCCCTCGCTCATATCGTGTGGTGCCTGGGAGTCAAGTCAGGGCAGGCTTGACAACAAGCCTCCACCCTCTGAGCTTTCTTACCGGTTGCTCAGTAGTGCTTTTATTTTTTCATCTTTTTGAGACAGTGACCCATGCTGGTCTTGAGTTTTGATCCTCCTGCCTACAGTTTTAAAGTATGGGAACCATATCCACAATCTACATTCTTAGTGTCTTAATGTTTCAACTCTGGTACTTTTTCTCAATTTTAGAAAACACATAGCCACATGCATGGTCAAAATATGTGTGCTTGTCAATTTTAATATTTGAACAATTATAACAAGTCATTTGTCCTATAGATTTTTGTCAAGTCATTATTTTTACAATTCTGCTTTATATTTAGAGAAATTGCTATTAAGTATAATTTTATTGAATTTCCATTCTATAATACTAATGTTTGGATGGTCCACTTTGACTGTTTAAGACAGTCTGAAACTAATTTCTATTTAACTAGACTAAAAAAAATAGTGTAATATACTTAAGGGCTTCTGCTATATAAGTCACAAAAAAGTTATGATTGTTATATTTGCTAAAAATGTAACTCTTCTTGTGTGTGTATGCAGTGTGATTTTTGGGTAGAGTACCATTTGACTGATGCTAGAGTGAGGATGACACTAAGCTAGTACCTTTGAGAACCTATAACAAGTGGTGTGACACTAATTGTCCATCATTCCAGGCCTGGTAGTTCAGGTTTATTTCCATTTATTCATAGTGTACTGAATTCAGCTCAGTTATTAGCCTTTTTACCAATTAGGACACTTTACAGTTCAGAATAGGGTCATAGAAATGGCAGAAACTCACTATAACTTTCCCTTACATTCTTTTTCCCTTTTAAATCTTAAGATAGATCCTAAGATTTACATTGGACCCTTTTTGGTGTAGAGTGTTCACCCAAATGCAACTTCATCCTGAAATTGGCTGGGTCTGAGAAGGGAGGATGACTATAGTGACCCAGGGACTGAGGGCAGGGATCCATTACTACAGGATTGTGGGGTTCTTCTTTCCATCCCCACACCCTTGGCACACACTGTAAAGCAGCCTGGTTTGGCTTTAGTGGCCTTAAAACACAGCTTTCATCTTTATGGCTGGAATTGGTTATTTGTTTCTTTAGGTAACTTTGAGTAACAACTCATGTAATGCAGCTTTTGTATAATTAGGCTATACAAGTGGTGGCAGAGCAGGGTAGATCCATCGCATAGATGTTCTTGTTTTAGTCTAGAGTCCTTGGAAGCAATCTGCTGCATGAACACTCGTGAAAAGGCTTCTCTCATTTATCTTTTTTCTTAATTTTTTTTTCATTTATTTTATATCCTAATTGCAGTTTCCCCTCCCTTCTCTTCTCCCTTTCCTACCTCTGCCTCCCCTCCACATATCTGTTCCTTCTCAGTTTCTGTTCAGAAAGGGGCAGACCTCCAATGGGTGTCAACAAAGCATGGCCTATCAAGTTGAGGTAGGACTATACTCCTCCCTCTGCATTAAGGCTTGGCCAGGCAACCAGTATAGGGAACAAGTTTCCAAAAGCCAGCTCGTATATTAGGGACAGGCTCTGATCCTTCTGTTAGGAATCCCACAAATAGACCATGCTACACAACTGTCACACAGAGTAGAGGGCCTAGGTAGATCCTAAGCAGGCTCCCTAGCTGTAGGTCCAGAGATATGAGCTCCTATGAACCCAGGTTAGTTGTTTCTCTGGATTCTCTTGTGATGACCTTTACACACTCCCATCCCACTCCACCTCCAGCTCATACAATCCTTCCTCCTTCTCTTCAGCAGGATTCCTGGAGCTCAGCCCAGTGCTTGGCTATGGATCTCTGCATCTGCTTCCATCAGTTTCTGGATGAAGGCTTCTCATGACAATTAGGGTAGCCACCAATCTGATTACAGGAGATGGCCAGTTCAGGTACCCTCTCCACTATTGCTAGGAGTCCTAGCTGGGGTCATCCTTGTGGATTCCTGTGAGTTTCTCTGGCACCAGGTTTCTCCCTAATCCCCAAATGCCCTCCTATATCAAGACATCTGTTTCATTACCCTCCCTCACCTTCCCACCCCCCAGTCTTCCAAGCCTGATCCCTAATGTTCCCACCTTCTTCTCTCCCCCAGTTTATCCAAAAGATCTCTTCCATTTCCCCTTCTCAGGTAAATCTATGCATCCCCCTTTGTGCCCTCCTTGCTACCTAGCCTCTCTGGAGCTTTGAATTGAAGCCTGGTTATCCTTTACTTTATAGCTAATATCCATTAATAGGTGAATACATACCGTGTTCATCTTTTTGAGTCTGAGTTATCTCATTCAGGATGATTTTTTTTCTAGTTCTGTCCATTTGTTTAGAAATTTCATGATGTCATTGTTTTTTATAGCTGAGTAATACTCCATTGCATAAATGTACCACATATTCTTTATCAATTCTTTAGTTGAAGGGCATCTATGTTGTTTCTAGGTTCTGGCTATTACAAATAATGCTGCTATGAATGTAGTTTAGCAAGTGTCATTGTGGTATGATTAAGCATCCTTTGGGTATGTTCCCAAAATTGACATAGCTGGATCTTGAGGTAGATTGATTTTCAATTTTCTCAGAAACTGCCATATCAATTTCCAAAGTGGCTGTACAAGTTTGCACTACCACCAGGAATGGAGGAGTGTTTCCCTTACTCCACATTCTCTTCAACATAAGCTATCATTAGTGCTTTTTAAAAATATTTATTTATTTCTTTATTATGTATGTATACAGTATTCTGAAATGTATGCCCTACACACCAGAAGAGGGCACCAAATCTCATTTTAGATAGTTGAGAGCTACCATGTGGTTGCTGGGAATTGAACCCAGGACCTCTGGAAGAGCAGCCAGTGCTCTTAACCTCTGAGCCATCTCTCCAGCCCTCATTAGTGTTTTTATCTTAGCCATTCTGAGTCTCTTATCCCTCATTCCTCAAGAGTCCCTGGCATAAATAAGTGCGGGGACTGGTCTCCCACAGATGGTGCCCAAACAGGGACAAAGAAAATGGATAAAAAGAAAAAAAATAACCCTAGAACTTGGTGAAAGGATTGTGGGGGCATTGTGAGTGTAAGCACTCTGATAAGGAATTAAAAAATGAAGGCAATGGTATTTTATTCTCAGGTGTATAGGTAGGCAGTGAAATACTGCAAGGCTACAGCATTAGATCTCCCTCTCTCTCTCTCTCTCTCTCTCCTATCTATAAACAATAAGGAAGGTAGAGTGTAGCAATATAGTACAGGAAAAACTTAGAAGTGTAAGGTAGTGTAGAAAAATTTACTTAAGATAGGCAACTAGAGTCTTCAATTTTCTAATTTTAGGGGCTATGAATGCAAACTGGGAAAAAAATCTATCTTCTTTGAGCTTTACGGGCAGAGAAAAGCTCTTCTTTGAGCTTATCAGATAGAAAAAAGATTCCTGTGGAAGCTTTTGGCCTGGGCACACCGGAAATGCTAAAACAGCAGCAGAGGAAAGAGATTCCCTCTGCAGTGGGTGCGGATGGAAACAAAAATCCTCTGCTCTGTTAGCAGTGCGGCCCCTTACCTTCAGAATTAGTTCGCTCCTGGCCATGAAGCCAAAGAAGTTTAGAGAACAGAAGTCTTAGGAAAAACTTAATCTTTCTCTTTCAAACTAAAAGCTCTCTTAAAAAACGTAATCTCTCTCTGTAACATGAATCTTAAAAGAAAAGGTCTTATTAATAAAAACAAACCCAGGGCCAGGTATTGCAGTGACTATTGGAAGATCAGAGAGACAGAACAAAAAACACAGCTGACCTCACCTCGCCAACTTCTCAGCTGATCCTTTATCCTCAAACTGGAAGCCTCTGAGTCCTCATCTAAATGGATCTCACCTGAACTGCTGCTCAAAGCCTAAAAGCTTAACCAGGCTGTAGTTCCTGGTCTTCACACCTTATATACCGTTCTGCTTTCTGCCATCACTTCCTGGGATTAAAGGCATGTGTCACCATGCCTGGCTCTTTCCAGTGTGGTCGAGAACTCACAGAGACCCAGACGGATTTCTGCCTTTGGAATGCTAGGATTAAAGGTGTGTTTTTGACCATTTTCTGGCCTCTTTATCTAGTAGCTGTTCTGTTCTCTGACCCCAGATAAGTTTACTAGGGTTCACAATATATTGGGGAACAAAAATATCACCACATTTCCCCTCCTTTTTTGGTCTAAAATTAAAAAAGCTTATAACTAATACAAGAAAAAACTAAGCTGGGCAGTGGTGGTGTACATCTTTAATCCCAGTACTTGGGAGGCAGAGGCAGGCGGATCTCTGTGAGTTCCAGGCCAGCCTGGTCTACCAAGTGAGTTCCAGGAAAGGCACAAAGCTACACAGAGAAACCCTGTCTCGTAAAACAAAAACAAATAAACAAACAAACAAAAAAAAAACCTATATCCAATAAGTATATACACTGTATACAGTCAAGAATTACATTAACAATGTCTAGTCCGTTAACATTTGATAGAATCAGACAAAAAACTCCATAATATATATTAACAATGTCCAATCCATTAACATTTGACAAATTCAGATAAAAAATTTTCATTACTTATCATATTTAAAACAAGTAGTTCCTTTTTAAAGTAGATTCAATAATCTCCCTTTTTAATCTTATCATATCCATATTCTCTTTTTTTGAATAGATCCAAAAATCTACCTTTTATCTTATAATTTCTATAGCTTCCCTTTTTTCACAGTAGATTCAAGCTACCCTTTTCTATGTCTTCTTATTTCTTTTTCTTTTCTTTAAAACAAGAACCCTGTATCTAATCTCCTTTGTTTACTTTTAGCTTTTTGGGGGGTGGGCAGGTATATATTGTATATAGTTATTGTACTTATTGTATATAGTTTTTCTTATATTAGTTATAACTTTTTTCTTTTTATTAGAATAAAAAGGGGAAATGTGGTGATATTTTATTTGTATGTTAATAAATAAAGTTTGCCTGGAGATCAGAGGTCATAGCGAGCCATAAACAGAAGTCAGGTGGTGGTAGCCCATGCCCTTAATCTGATCACATGGCAGGCAGAGTCTCTGTGTGGTCAAGGACACAGCCAAGGGTGGCAACACATGCCTTTAATCCCAGTACCAACCATAGAGACCTGGAGGTCTGTAGGAGGAAGTCTTGTGTCTGGGCTTAGAGCCATTGAGAAGGCAGAACAGGAAGGCAATAAAAACACAGGTTCAACGGGAAGTTCTCTCTGGGGAAGCTACTGCATGGTGGTAAGATAAGGCTAGTCGTGGCTCTTCTCTGATCTCTTTGGCTATTACTTCTGTATTTGGCTCTGTGTTTCTTATTTAATAAGACTGTTTAGAAATTCATCAACAAAACCCTGTAAAGGGAACTGGAAAGTTTGCTATCATACCTGAAAAGTTTCTGGAAATGTAACATCAATGCAGGTTTTAAGCAGTACCTTATATGGTCTAATAGCTGCACAAGAAATTTTTGCTAAGAGCTTTATGGCTGCTCAATACAGGAATTTCACCCTCAGCCTAAGAGGGGGCTTTATGGTAGCTTTTCTGCTGTAACAGAAACATTTGTCTAAATTATGGCATAGGAGAGCTGTTATGAATATAGGTAAAGGGACAGCCTCTGGTTAAAAACCATTTATCACTGAGAGTACATCTCTACCAGTTCCAGAATGGCTGAGAGCGCTTGGCAGGTAAGATGACTTTGGGGAGTAGGGTTTGTTCCAAAAAAGTTACAGTTCCCTGGCATCAAGTGTTACAACTCCGTAGCAACAGAACTCACTAAATCCCAGCATTGAAAGAGCCATTGACAAATCTTACTTCAAACTCTCAAGAACTTTTAGAATAATATCAAAACTTTACTATGAACTCTGAACTTTACTAAATGATTTACATATTTCTGGTCTCCTTAATAGTTTATTTAAAAATTATTTTCTGAGTGTTAAGAAATATCTTATAGATGTTTGTTTTAGTGTTAAGTTAGTTCTGTTATATGTAAAGTGATGATAGTTAAGAGATCTCTTCTAGATGTTAAGGTTTATAAAGTAGACCTATAGAATGTAACTAAGACTTAGGCAAGGTTTAAGTGAGACCTGAGTAAGGTTTATAAATATAGGTTTTGGGTAGCCCTATAGAGAATTTGTTAAGAGATTCTTCCTAGTGTAAGTTAGTTAGGAGTAAGAAGTAATATATCTCTTTTAGGTATTTGCTAAGTTAGATATTTGAAAAAGTGTATGTAGGTTTAGAACATATAGGCTTTAGGTTTAAGGATATGGTGAAAAAAAGTAATTTAGAGTAGGTTTTCCCGACCTGGGATGTGGAGAGCAATGTCCATGACAGACTGTGAACCTGGCATTTCCAAAAACCACCAATAATAGCAAGAAGCAGTTCCAGAGACTGCTAACTTCAGAAAGTAGCAGCAGAAAGTAGTGTCCACTGCTGAGACCATGGACTGTCTGTCATAGCTTCTCAAGCAGCAGATGCCAAGAGCCAGCGGAAGCAGAGCCGGCACTAGTGGCAAGGGTCCACAGGCTTTCGGCCATGGAGAAGACACAGTGAGAAGTAGACACACTACGCCACGAGAAAGGCAAGCAGCAGTGGGCAGCAGCTTGGAAAGCCCAACAGTGATGCCACACTGTGGGAAAAGTGAACAGTGAGCAGAGCAGCAGTGAACAGCTGTAAATGAGGTCCTGGTCCTGCCCAGCTCCTGCAGCCCTGTGGCCGGTTGGACCCAAGTAAACACACAGAAGCTTATAGTAATTATAACTGCTCAGCCATTAGCTCAGGCTAACTATTGACTAGCTCTTATACTTAAATTAACCCATAATTCTTATTTATGTTTAGCCATGTGGCTTGGTACCTTTTCTCAGTTCTGCCTTCACATATTGCTTCTTCTATGTCTGGCTGGCAAATCCTCTGTTCTGCCTTTTTCCTTCTTCCTCTCTAATTAGAATGTTCTGCCTAACCCTATTCTACCTCACCATTGGCCAAATAGCTTTATTTATCAACCTGTTAGAGCAACATATTTTCACAGCATACAAAAAGACACTCCTATCATTTCCCCCTTTTGTTTCTATTCAAAAGGAAGGCTTTAACTTCAACATAGTAAAATTACATATAACAAAACAGTTATCAAGCAAGAATTATAGTTACAATATCTAGTCTATTTATATTTGGCAAAATTAAAGAAGTTATCCTATCCTATATTTGTGAGTCTAAAGTTCCATATCTAATTTATCTTTTATCATAACCAAGGAAAATTGTAACTATCTAGTCTTCAACTACATCAAAGACCTCAGAAGGATATAATATTACCTAAGTAGACAGGAAGTACATTATAAGCAAATTTAAAAAATCTAGAATGACAGCTAGCTGGCTGCCTGGACAGTCATCCAAAGTTCCTCTGTAAAGTTGGGGCATCTGTCTTCAGCCTATAGGCTTAGTGTATCTGACAGACTCATTTGTGAAGTAGGATGTATACAAGGCCTACAGTTCGACCTCCCATTGGGTGAGAGTAGTCCATATACCAGATAAAACTGAATTCCACCAGTGTTCTGTCATGATTCAGGATTTTAAGTTCTAGAAATTGCTGATGTTTTTAGAATTCGGCTGTCCATTCTTCTGGGCTTATGGGTAGCTTCATCTCAACATCCTATTCTTCTCTGCATCCCATTCTTCTCAGCTTGTGAGTGGCTTCATCTCTTTTATTAAATGCCAGTCTACCATTGAGAGGTTAGACTCTGTCAGCCTAGTTACTCTTTCAAGAAAACTGTTTCAGCTACTGCACACCAGAAACCATTGGTCTACTGCCTGTCCAGCTGCCTTCAAAGAAAGGGGCACTGTACCATTTTCTGGATTGCAAAGGTCACTTTAGTGATGGTGCCATATTGTCCTGGCCTCAGAGGATGCCTGTTGCTAAAGCCACAACCACACTTGTCTTGGCAAGGTTTGGTAGTACTTTAAAGACACTCCCATCAAACAGCAGAGGCCGCAGAGTTCAGACTGCTTCTGGAGGCCAAGAGCAGAATGGTGTCAATGCCGGACAAGCAGCTGAGATATGCTGGAAAGCAGGAAGCTGTGGAGGTGAGACTGTACTACAGGCTAAGTAGCCAGCCTGAGGTTCTATGGGAACTGCTAAGACTGACTACAGCCCAAGCTCCCAGCAGTGGGATGTGACTGCAATCATTGTGTTGCCCTGAGGCTACATTTGTTGATACAACAGGACAGCATACAACAGAACAGCATATGGAGGATTCTGGGACCTAGTTTTCTGGGCACTTGGACTGTTAGTGATGCAGGTAATTGGAGTTTCTTCCCAAAGTCAGGGTTGCTATGGGAAGGCCACAGTTTCAGCTCATGGCAGCAGAAAGAGCCTTGAGCCTGTATGGCTATGAGGTGATGCTCTCTAACCTGGTCTGGAAGTGGCATGGTTACACAAGGCTACAGACTGCAAAGCATAGTGGTAGCTGAAAGCGGAAGGTTCAGAGAAACTTGCTTGAACTGAAAAGCTTTGGTTGTGGAACTTTTTGTATTTAGAATTGTTTGCTTCAGAGTCATTACAACTCTGACAGCTACATACAGACTTAAGGGCAGCTGACAAGCCAGGCCCTGACTACGAATGCTCACAGAAGCTTTTAGGAATGGTACCAGAACTCCTTTTGAACTAGAAATGCAATGGACAGTAATGATTTCATTACAATGGGACAGTTTGAATTTACTTATGCATATGGACTCTATCAGCGGTGATGATGGAACTGTTTATGTAAAAATGGAACTGCTTATAGAGAAATTTAGGTTTTCTAACTAGGCTTGAGATTTAATCTAAAATATAAAGAAAAGAGAGGATTAATATTCCTCAGTATATTTAATTTCAAAAATGTTTTTGTGTTACTTAAGTGAATTAATGTTATGTTTTGTATAGTTCTATTAAGAAATTGTTTTTGAAAGTAGGTTTGTAGATTGAATGTAGGATTGTAGAAATTAACCTATTGATATTGGTGTACCATGGTTTGGTAAAGTTAAGTAAGTATTTAAGTTTAAGGTATATGCATCAGAAGTTTTTCCTGTTAGCAAGAAATTAAAATGGTTCTGTTAAGAGTTTGCTTTAAGATTAAAGATTGAGAAAATTGTAACTATGTATAGCAATATTTATGTTAACCTGTTAATATTAATGATGAAGCTAAGGGGTTCTTTAAGTTGGATATAATTGCATCAAGAGATTTTTGGTTTAGAAAGGGCTTGATGCAGTTAAGACTGATGTAGTCACCTTAGACACATTCCAAAAAAGAAATGCCATCTTTTATCATCCTCTACTCCCATACTAGGAGGTATGATAGCTATTGGAGATTGTTGTAAGCTGTTAATGTGGAGTTATTTTTTGTATATTAAGAAAGGGGGACCTGTGGAAGCCCATTTTCAGGTTTCCTAGTGGCTTTACACAGCAGGTCTGCATAGAGGATGATTGGACCATGGGTCTGAGTGTAGGTGTTTTGTAACTATCAAGGGAGAGGTCTTATGCTCCAACTCTTGGCATTATTATAGATAGACCTTTGGAATAAAGTTCTGGGCTAGTAGATCCAAGCCTCATTCAAACATTTTCCAAATGATTTTAGGTTATTGACAGCTAAAATTAACCAACAAATTCTACAATATGTAATTTAACACATAATCAGAAACATCCCTATCAAATAAGATACTATCCTCCATGGCCCCCGAAGTCTCATGTTAATAAAACACTTTCACCTTCTTAAATCCCATAGTCTTAAAATTTCCACCACTTAAAAATACTACAGTCTCCTACCTTTATACTATGTGGAAAGAAAAAATGAGTCTCATCCCACTGTTTTCAAAAAGGGAAGAATGGGAGCATAGCAAAAAGTCAATCACATTTAAAGAAATCAAACCTCAACAGCTTCCTGTATCATATTGTGCAAATTCTGAGACCTTTTATGATATTTTGGGTTTTCAGGAACTAGGGATGCTCATGAATGGCTCTGCCATCCCCAGCATACACAGCTTTCCTACTACCCAAGCTCTACTCCACACCTGCAGCTCTCCTTAGTCACCTTATGGTCCTAGAATCTACCACACCTCCAGGTGTCCTCTCAGGGCCTATCTGAAAGTGTTTCAAATCTGTTACATGGTCATCAGCTCTCCATGAGCCCTTCAATCTTGGATTGGCAGTCAAGGCACTGAGGCAGAAGAATTCAAAGAAATTCCACACCAGTCTGGGCTCTAGCCAGATAGCAAACAGGGGCGGTCTCCATTCCTTCAGCCTACTGTATGTTGATTCTGCTTTTGACCTGACAGCTTACTGAATTTGAGGAGATGCAAGGTGAAGGGGGAGAGGAGACCCAGGAGACAGGAGGACACCTAGAGGAAATGAGAAAGGACTAGAGGAGACAGGAGAGTACCTGAGCGATTCTGGGGCACTGGAGTTGCTGGCTGAACATGATAGAAGAGAAAGTGCAAGTAGCCCTGAACATATGGGCACAGGAGACAACTTCCAGAATATAACAGCAGTAGCACAGACACTGAGGTCGACAATTAATAACTGGAACCTCATGAAAATGAAAAGCTTCTGTAAGGTAAAGTACACTGTCAATAAGACAAAATGTCAGCCTACAGGATGGGAAAAGATCTTTACCAACCCCACATTCTGACAAAGGGCTGATCTCCAAAAAGAAACTAGACATCAAAATACAAAATAATCCAATTTTAAAAATAGGTACTGATCTAAACAGAAGACTCTCAAATGGCCCAAATAAACTTAAAGAATTGTGCAACATCCTTAGCCATCAGGGGAAAGTGGGGGGGGGGGACGACACACCAGCCCCATACTTATTTACCCCAGGGACTCTTGAGGAATGAAGGATAAGAGACTTAATTAGAAACAAGGAAGAGAGAAACAGAGAGAAAACACAGGATAGACTCAGGTAGCTTGTCTCACTTATGCAGAGGGCCTGGTCCAGTACCATGAGGGCTCCTCAGCTATTGGTCCACAGTCATGTGTTTCCACTAGTTTGGCTAGTCAGTCATGGTCTCAATAGAATCCTTCCCTTCTCCTCTTTCTCTCTCTCTCTCTCTCTCTCTCTCTCTCTCTCTCTCTCTCTCTCTCACACACACACACACACACACACACACACACACACACACACACACACACACACATCAATTGCACTCCTGGCACTCTGCCTGGGATCCCGCCATGGATCTCTGCATCTGCTTCCATCAGTCACTGGATGAGGGTTCTATGATGACAGGGTATTCAGCCATCCTATCACCAGAGTATGCCAGCCTTATATTTAAGGCATATCCGCGTTGTCCTTAAAATTTTATTTTCTTTAAATGCATTCCTGCTCTAATCTCTATTTGTTTCTATTGTCCAACATTTCCCAGTCATTAAGAACTTCATTCCATTTTTAAGTGCTCTTCCTTCCTTCCTCCCTCCCTCCCTCCCTCCCTCCCTCCCTCCCTTCCTTCCTTCCTTCCTTCCTTCCTCTATCAGTTTAGAGCAGTGTTTCTTAACTTGTGGTTCACAACTGTTGGGGTCAAAGACCCTAACACAAGGGGTGCCTAAGGTCATTAGAAAACACAGATATTTATAATTCATAAAAGTATCAAAATTATAGTTATGAAATAGCAATGAAAATAATTTTATAGTTGCTAGTCACCACAGGATTATAAACTGTATTAAAGATTGCAGCATTAGGAAGGTTGAGAACGAATAGTTTAGGGCAATGTTTCCTGTCCTTAAACTTGCCTCACAGAATATATTTGAGAATTGCTTTGAACAGCTAATCCTGACCCTGTTGCCCAGTGCTGGGAAGACAGTCTTACAACTCCTTTCAGGCTGGTTACATTTCCAGGATTCCTGCAGTTTGTGTTTTCTCTTTTCATTTTCATGTCTTAAATAGTTTCAGTTGTTTCTCTTAACTGTTTTTTCTTGGCTTTATTTTGAGAGTTTGTTGATGTCCTCCAAATGTTTGTGTTTTCCTATCTTTCTTTGAGGGTTTATTGATTTCCTCCAATTGTTTGTGTTTTCCTGAATTTATTTAAGGGACTTATTAATTTTCTATTTAAGGACCTCTGTTATCTTAATATAGTTGGTTTTAAGGTCTTTTTCTTGTATTTCAGCTATGTTGGCTTAGTCAGTAATTGAACTTTGGTTGTGACATATTTCCCTTGCTGTTATAGATTATGTTTCTATGCTGGTGTCTAGGCATCTGGGTTTGGGCAATTATAAGTCTAGATGCAATTTCTGGCTTCATTTTTGTTGGATAGGAGTTTTTTTCCCTGGGTTTCTGTTTGCTGTCTGGAGTTTCCGAGTGTTTGCTGAATGTTGCCTTTTTTGCTAGCCTTCTTAGCTGATGTGTTCAAGGGACAATGCTTGTTGGTGTTGGAGGCTAGGGGAATGAGAGGCCAGACAAGATTATCCTAGGGATCCACAGGAGGTGTGGAGGGGAGGGTAAGCTGCCTCTGGTACTCTATTCCAGTTCTAGAGGCAATTGTACAAATTGGGTTTGGGGTAATAGATAATGTAGATCTGTGGAGAGCCTACCTTGTCTTCTTGCAGATGTGGTAAGTTGTGGTAAGAGCAGGGCTTGTCTGCCTGAGTTGGGGGCTGGGATACAGAGATGAGGCAAGAAGGGAAGGGCAGGTGGGGATGATCTGTAGACTTGAACAGGGGGAGAGGAAGCTGCAGCTAGTGTTCTGTTACAGCCCTAGGGGCAACCCTGAGTATTGGGTCTTGAGTAACTGTGGGTGACCAGTCCCTACTTTTATGACCAGGGTACTCTTGAGCAGGGAGAAGTGAGAAATATTTAGATAGAAAGAGATACCTAGATGATGAGAGGAAAGACAGAAACACAGGATAGTCTCAGGAGGGCCTGGGTCAAAACCTACCAGCCCCTTCTGTCCCTTCTAAAGGGCTTTTAAAGGAATGCCAAGAGGTGGAGCAAAAGACCTCCCAACATGGCCAAGTGCAGAACATCTTAAACACCTGGTAACCATGCATGTGGTCAAGCCATGCCCTAATGCAGCCCTGCTGTATAAACAAGCTCAGATCTCACTAGGAAACCTTTGTGGGCTCTCACAGGTAACAGAGAATGGGGAAGGTCCATGGGCAACCTACCTGGCCCCCTACCCAACGTCTTAATACTGATTCATCAGATTCCCAGGGATCATTTATTTACTTACTTATTTAGACTTTTGTTGTTAATCTGTGAAAGACTTTTTGGATAAAAAGTACCATGGGGGCTGGGCATGTCACTCAGCTAGTATTCTTCAGGTTGACCTGAGTTCGTATACTAACACCCAAGTAGGGAGGCTCATACACACCTGCTATTCCAGATCCAGGGGATCTGACACCCTCTTCTTGGGTATGTCACCTATACACACATGGAAAACATTCTCTCACACACATACAAACAAACACATTAAATAGGGATAAACTTGTTTTCAAAAGTGCTTGTGACTTATAAAGCAATTAGAGCAAAACAGGTTGCTTTAGGTGCATAATACAAATCATACAATGTTTATTTACAAATCTGTTACCTTGTGTTTGGTTTGAAAATATTTTCATTTCCTTACTCTGATACAGAGTTATATCCAATCTTCAATCATAGGAAACAAAATGGTTTCTAAGTTATCCTAATAGACATCCTTTTCTTTATCAAAAAAGAATGGGATATTTTCTACAATGTAGAAACATCAGAAAGCTTCGAACAAATCTATCCAATTTTGGTAGAACATCCCTCCTCACCCACCCCATTTTCTGTTATTGCAAAGGAGAGAACTGGAGTGTACAGGGTGAGTTTGTGGTCAGTGATTTTTTTTTTTTAATTTTGAATTTGGCTAGAATCTTGTAGTTCTAGTTTAAGGGATCATGTTAAATTTGTAGATCTGTCTTTCTGTCTCCTTTTGTCAATGGTGCCATCTATGTTGTGTTATTTTATTAGTTGTAATCTAACTATATTGATGTTTCTCTGGAAAATGATGGGCCTTTAGCTATTTTTGTATTCTGAAAAATTGCTATGTTATCAGTTCCTTGAGTTTTTGTTGGTTTGGGGACTTTCTGTGGAGAAACAGATTTAATTTTCTCTTCTTGATCTTAGAGGCTTACCTCTCCTCATTTCTTGGCATATATTTGTTTTCCAGTTGTTACTATCATCGGTATTTGCATTTTTGCTATGTAAGTTATTTATGTGGCTAGTACATTGGTTTTTATCTTTTAAAACATTCTTACATATTATTGTCTCTGTGTCCTAGTTAGCTCCAGTTGACAACAGATCATATAGCCTGCCATCATCTGGTAGAACATCAATTGAGGATGTACCCCCATTAGAATGGCTGGTTGCTATGTCTTTGAGAGGTTGAATTGACTGATGATTGATATGTGAAGTCCCTTCCACTGAGGGTGGCCATATCCCTAAGAAAGTAGGCCTGGGCTGGATAAGAGAGCTATCACAGCATATTACAATGGCCAAGTAAGAGAGAAATCTAGGAAACAAAGTTTCCCCATGCTTTTTGCCTTCAGTTGTTAGCTTGAGTTTCTATCCTAAGCTCCCACAATGATAGATTGTGATCTAACAGAATCAGCCAAATAAACCCCTTCATTACCTGAGATGCTTTTGGTTAGAGTATTTAATCCTAGCACCAGAGAAGCAAGTTGAAACAAAATAGTACACAAAAAGTGATTTTGTTCCTGAGCAGAACCTGGGAATGTTACCTTCTAGAGGAATGTGGAGGATATCAGGACATTGGATGGTGAAAGCCATGGAAAGCTGTACATAGAGCTTAATCAGCTGTTCTTGTAGGACCTGGAAGATGGGAGTGTTGAGAGTAATGACAGTGGAGGTCCACGTCATAGAATTTCAGTGGGAAGTAGACTCAATGATAAGTTAAGCTAGAGGTCATTTGTGTGATTATTTTGCTCCCAAAACTTTTCTTATGCCCATGGCCTGAATAATTGTGTAAGGCAGAATTAAAAAATAATGGGCTGAGCTGGGTGTGGTGGTGCTGACTTTAATCCCAGCACTCACGAGGCAGAGGCAGGTGGATTCTTGTGAGTTTGAGGCCAGCCTGGTCTACAAAGTGAGTTCCAGGACAGCCAGGGCTGTTACATAGAAAAACCCTGTCTTGAAAAACAAGAAGAAAAAAATAATAATGGGCTGGTTTCTTATATGGAATATTGAAATCTCTTAGATGGCTATTACTGATGACTCACTGAGACCTATAGTGAAAAAAAGCAGCAAGTGGGGCAGAAATAAATGAAAATCTGTGAGGTGTAGGGAAAAGCAGCACTAGGTAGTTTCAGATGGCAGCCAAGTGCTGAAACAGGCAGGAATTTTCAGGGAGATTATCACAATTAAAGATATGAACTTGCTCTATGTTGGAAGCCTAGCAAGGTGCCTTAAGGGTAAGAATCCACCCTTCTATGCCCCCAATTAATGGAAGGATTATGCAAAGTGTTTCCTGGTCCCAGGAAGCAACTTCATACAAAACCTGCTGAAACTCAGGACCAAGCATGGCAGGGTCCATCACAACTTAGAAGCCAAATTGGAGGAATCATCAATGTTGTACTATTTCTGGAAACAAAAAAAGATGCAAAATTTCAGGACATGGATTCTTAGCCTGTGGTTTCAGTTCAGCACTGTGGTAGGCATCTGTATTTGGCAGAATCAGAGCCCCAGTGAAGAGATTATGAAAATTCATTGCATGGTGCTATTAAGATAAAGCCTGGGCTGTATTTTGAGACCATAAAATATTGAAATAGTCAAGCTATGAGACATCTGCCAGGGAGAGCTGCATACATAGAGTGGAAGTAACCAAAGAGAGAGATTTGTGAGAAGTTGCAGAGATAGGGCCATCTAAGCCTTTTAAAACTAAATCTCCATGTGTCTGAGACAGAGCTACAGGACTTGATTGTTGCCCTGCTGGATTTCAGTTTTGCCTTAGCCCAATCATCTCTCATTATGTACCTTTTCCTCTTTTTTTGGAATAGGAATGGGTATTTTGTATCATTGTTTATTGGAAAGATTTGACTTGTTTTCTAATTATACAAGATGTCACAGTTAAGAGCTTATCTTGAGTGTCAGATAAGACTTTGGACATTTGAACATCATAGGGGCTGGTGTAGACTCTGAGGATCATTAAAGTGACTAAATGCATTTTCTTCATAGATGACTATGAGCCTATAGTGATTTGGGTCAGGATCTATTTGATTGAATTAAGAACCTCCCAAATAGATGATGTATTTGAACATGTATCTCTTCGGTGGGTCTCTTTGGGGGAGATTGTGCAACCTTTAGTAGCAGGAACCTTTCTGGATGAAATTCTATTGTATTTGTTTTAAAAATTTTAAAATGAATATGAGTCTTTTGTCTGTATACATGGATATGTACCCCCTTGGTGCCTTATCCTCACAGTAGTCAAAAGATAGTCTTAGAACCCCTGAGCTTGGAATAATGGATAGTTGTGATCCCCCATGTAAGTATTGGCAATTGAGACCACCTATATACAAAACCAGCAAAAGCTCTTTACTGTTGAGTCATCTCTTCCTGCCCTATGTTGATTATTTATGATCAGCATTTACATTGCTCATGTTTTCAGCTGTCCATTTTTACCTGTTTAATTTTGCAGTACCTTTTAGGAAGATCTTATTAATGTCACAGTTTAGACAGGCACTTCAGGTTTCTAGAAAATGAATATAGAACTGGAGTGAATGCATAACTCTTTGTAGGAACTTCAGTTTAAAAAAAACCTTTAAGTTCTTTCTGTTATTTTTTGTTTATTTGATTTGTGCAGGGGAGACAGAGTCTTAATATGTATTTCTGACTGTGTGGAACTGATTGCATTCAACTTAGAGGTAGACATACCTGCCTCTGCTTTCTGAGTCCTGGGATTAAAGGCATTAACCAATACATCCAGCTTGCCCATCTTTTTTTTTTGTGTGTGTGTGGTTAGTGATTGTTCATAGAATTTCTTTCATGTATACTCAGTACTGTTGGTCTGTTTGCTTGTTTCTCTATGTCTGTTAATAGGCATTTCTCTTCGCAAGGCAATATCACATTCAAAGCATGCAGAAATGACAGAGGTGACCCTCCTATTCAGTTTCCTTCTAAAGTAATTTAATGATTACATTAGAGCTTCTGTGTCATAGAAACCATGAGAATTATTTGACTATATTTTCAAAGAAGTATACATTTACAGTGTTATCAGTATCACTTTCTTTTATATACATGTATGGGATGTTATAGAATGCAGTGACTTATGACGATGTGCATGTTGACTTCAATTGTGAAGAATGGGCTTTGCTGGATCCTTCCCAGAAGAGTCTCTACAGAGATGTGATGCTGGAGACCTACAGGAACCTCACTGCTATAGGTAAGACTAAATTTTCCTTCACATTTTAAAATAAGGGAGTGACTGTTTCTTGGTTATTAATGATCTTCTGTAATTATGACTAAAACTGAGAAAGGATGATGTGAGTAAATCTGGCATGGTTCTAAGGTTCACTGAAGATAATAACTTAAATTTTGCACAATTTCCAATAATATGCATTTTCTGTTACTATATTTTAGGGTACAAATGGGAAGATCATAATATTGAAGAACATTGTAAAAGTTCTAGAAGACATGGAAGGTAATTTTCATGTGCAAGCTAATACAAATATGTCTGTGAAAAAATTCTAATGTGTCTGGAAGTTTGAAAGAAATCCACCATGTAAATATACACAGCTTAAAGTGCATTGATGATTATTAAATTTTCGCAAACTACCTCAATGTGAAGTAGGTGAATTGTGTTTGCAATGATTTACTTTAATGAAGAAGACAAGGAAACACTGCCTTAATAGATATTACAATTTGAATCATAACCTCATGAGAACTATACTGTAGAACTGTCTGCCAATCCTTTTAGTTTCATACCACTCATATACAAAAGGTATGCACATTGAATAGGTGATAGTATATGTCCAAAACCTTCTAATAAGCAAATAGTCCACAGTAAAGCTTGGGTTACTCATACGCTTTTTGTGATCTTGCTTAATTTAGTGAGAGGAGGGACAGTTAGAATTAAGAGCCAATGGGGTTGTTGTGGAGAAACCTTAATCCCTATACCATATATCTATGAGGACCAGAAAGTCAAACTGTGTGAATGCAAGGTGGAAACCTTTTATTTGTTATTCTCACTTTAAAAAGTATATCATATGTCACTCTGAATACAAGCCATAGGAGCACAGGGATATCAAAAGAAGCCACATACACCTCTCCCTCTCAGAATAATTAGAAGATAGGTAGTAGTCCCCACTTTGAATAGACTTGTTAAATGTGATTCAAGTTTACAAGTAATTGCTTTTCCAGCTTCATTAGAAACACATCAACAAACTCACATTACAGAAAATCTCTATGAATACTAGGAATGTGTAAATACTTCTGTTTGTTCCGGTTCAGTTTGCAAATGTAGTATGACTCACATTCTGGGAAAATTTGTGAATGCAATATGTGTGGTAAATCTCTGAGTTTTTCTAGTTTCCTTCAAATATGTGAAAAATCTCATATAGGAAAAACATGCTATAAATGTGAACCATGTAGTAAAGGATCTTACTATTACATCTATATTCAAAGATGCAAAACAACCCTTAATGAAGGGAAACAACATGAGTGTAAACAAAGTGATAAAATGATAAGATGTGATTCTTCTTTACAATTAGACCAAATTGTAAAATTAATTCATAAAGATATATTTAAAAATGTAATGAATGTGGTATAGCTTTTACATGTGCCAATTATCATTGCAGGCATGAAAAAAGTCATAATGGAGAGAAACCTTCTGAATATATTCAAAGTGTTAAAGCCTATGCATATCATAATCATCTTCAAAGGCATGAAAGAATCCATACTGGAGAGAAACCCTATGCATATGGTAAAGCCTTTTCACGGGACAGTAGTCTCCAAACACATAAAAGAGCACACACTGGTGAGAAACCCTATGAATGTAAACAATGTGGGAAAGCCTTTGAACGTCATAGTCATCTTCTGCATAAAAGAACATTCACTGGAGAGAAAGGCTATGAATGTAATCAATGTGGTAAAGCATTTTCACGACAGAGTAATCTTCTAACCCATAAAAGAATACATACTGGAGAGAAACCCTGTGAATGTAATCAATGTGGTAAAGCCTTTTCACAACACTGGTATCTCCAAATACATAAAAGAATGCATACTGGAGAGAAACCCTATGAATGTAATCAGTGTGGTAAAGCTTTTTCACGACAGAGTAATCTTCTAACCCATAAAAGAACTCATACTGGAGAGAAACCCTATGTATGTAATCAATGTGGTAAAACCTTTGCATTTAGTGGTAGTCTCCAAAAACATAAAAGCACACATACTGGAGAGAAACCCTATGAATGTAATGAATGTGGGAAAGCCTTTTCACAAAAATGTCATCTCCAAACTCATAAAAGAACCCATACTGGAGAGAAACCCTATAAATGTAATCAGTGTGGAAAAGCCTTTGCATGCCACAGTCATCTTCTAACGCATAAAAGAATACATACTGGAGAGAAACCCTATGAATGTAATCAGTGTGGGAAAGCCTTTGCATGTGACAGTAGTCTTCGAGTACATAAAAGATCACATACTGGAGAGAAACCCTATGAATGTAATCAGTGTGGTAAAGCCTTTGGACGTTACAATCATCACCTAATGCATAAAAGAACACATACTGGAGAGAAACCCTATGAATGTAATCAATGTGGGAAAGCCTTTTCACAAAAGTGTCATCTCCAAATTCATAAAAGAACCCATACTGGAGAGAAACCCTATGAATGTAATCAATGTGGTAAAGCCTTTGGACATCACAGTCATCTTCTAAGGCATAAAAGAACACATACTGGAGAGAAACCCTATGAATGTAATCAATGTCAGAAAGCCTTTGCATGTAACAGTAATTTCCAAATACATGAAAGAACTTATACTGGAGGGAACCCTGTGAATGTAATCAATGTGTTAAAGCCTTTGGACATCGCTGCAATTTTTGAAATCATGAGAAAAAAACAAACTGCAGAGAAACCCTTTAAATGAAGTCAGTGTGGTAGGGTTTTATACTTCATGATAGTCTTTATACAGGAGTAGAAAAGTTTTACTCTAAAGCATTCTGTTAAATACAATCATTCTGTTAAAGCCTGTGCATATCACAATGGTCATAATGAAAGTAATCTGGCTATAAAGGATTTGGTAATATCTTTAGCCAACATATTTACATTATACAAGAGTATTCTGAAGAAAAAAAAATCTGACAATGTTAACAATCTGTTTAAGCACTGCAATGTCTCTTTATTATGTTTGTACCTGCAAACTCATGGACAAAGCCTTACAATTTAAATAATAAAGTAACCCTTTTAGATTTCATACATCTCTTCAATGACATGAAATAACTAATTGAGGAGTAAAACTTTACGGATGTGTATTTGTGCCTTTTTTGTTGGTGTGATAAAACATGCCTACTTCAACTAATGAAAGAGTTTAATTAGACTATTGGTTCCAGAGGGATACAGGAGCACTATGACAACAGGTATCAGACATGGCATCTATTGCAAGAGACATCTTACATCCTCAACTTGCAGCATGAACCAGAGAGTGGGAACTAGAAAAAGTGTACAGATGTAAATTATGAAAGCATACCCCCAGTTAAATATTATCTCTAGCAGGGCATTGTTGTATGATATTTTTTTGTGTTCTGACAAATAAAACTTTCCTGGAGATCAGAGGGCAGAGCTAGCCACATGTTAACCATAGAGGCCAGTCTGTGGTATGTCACACTTTTAATCCCAGCAATTTGGATGCCCATGCCTTTGATCCCAGCAATCAGGAGGTGGAGATAGGAGTATAAGGTAGGTGGAGACAGGATCTCAGCCCTCATTCTGTCTGAGGATCTGGATAGATAAGAAGTCACTAGTGGCTGCTCCTTTGCTTCTCTGATCTTTCAGGTTATTACCCCAATATTTGACTCCTGGTTGTTATTGATAAGATGAATTGGGGCCACACTTTATTTGGTGTCCAAATTTTGGGGCATGAGTTCATGAAAAAGCCACTTGCTTATAGCTTTGTAGCCACTGGCACACACCACAGCTACACATGGGGGTTCCCACCAGAGTCACAGCCTCAACAGGCTAGGTTTTCCTCCCCCACCCCCAAGCCCTCTCAGCAAGTTTGGGATTTTTCTTTTGCAGCCTCTCTGCAGCAAACTCCACAGGCACTTGGGCTCCAAATCCCACTGCTGTGGGATGCCATTCTGTATGCTGTGACTATGTGTTGCTATGATTGGTTAATAAAGAAGCTTCTCTGGCCTATGGTGAGTCAGATTATAGCCATGCAGGAAATCCAAGAGAGAGAGAGACAGGAAGAAGAAAGGCAGAGGCAGAGGAGACATGAGCCTGCTGTCCAAGGAGCAATAAGATGTCAGCAGACTGGTGTCAGCATGGCCACAGGCATGTGGCAAAACATAGATTAATAGGAATGGGTTAATTTAAGATGAAAGAGCTAGCCAGAAGCTTGAGCCATAGGCCATACAGTTTGTAATATAAGCCTCTGTGTTTTTACTTGGCACCAAGCAGCTGTGGGATGTGAATGGGAGAGATTCATCCTGACCGAAGGGCCAGGCAGGACCAGAGGAACTTACAGCTACACTTGGCACCCAGATGTGGTAGCAAGAATTTCCATATAAAACCTGAGAAAGCTTTTAAAAAAGGATCCTAAAATAGCTAAAAACACCTTCCTAGTTTTGTTCCTCAGGCAAGCTATGTTACAGAGACACTCAAGGGCTTGAGCTAGAGCATGGTGGATTTCTGCAGTGGTACACAGAGGTGTCTCCAAGCCACACAGTGCACTGCATGTGGATTTAGCTTTTGCTAGTACAGACAAAAAAGTTTCTGGGCTACATGTTCCTTGATGGAGGAATAGACCCACTGCTTCCCAGAGTTGGCAGTGAGCAGGGCTCCCAGAGCTGGTGGTAAACATACCACTGCCATGTTGGGATGCCGAAAGAGCTGGAGTCAGTAGTCAGGGCTGCAGCTTTTATCCTAACCACACAACAGTTGAAAAATCTCTCCTAGCCAGAAAAGGATTATAGGTTTCCAATAAAGGTAGATTCAGATGGAATAAAACTTTAAATGGTTTACAGTGTGTAAAAATATATGTAGACTTGGAAGAGAGAGGAAATGAATATAGACAGTTATATAAAGAAATAGTTTTTAAAAATATTAAAGAGACTATAAGAATAATACAAAGGTTATGTCGCACCCGCTTCGACCAGCAAGGATGACGTAACACCGGAGCTCTTCTTTAAGCAGTTTATTCAGGACCTTGTTACAAGCGATGTCTCTCTCCGGGCAAGCCTCTCCCAGCCCTTAAGTAGGCATGGCTGCCAACCCTGAGCAGCCACGTGGGCACTGTCCATTGGTCCATGTAAAAGCAAGCAACACTCGATTCCAGCCACAGCCAAATAAGGATTTGTTTACCACTTCGAGCACTTGCCGTTGGGAGGGCGGAGGGCGGAAGCCAGTGCCATCTTTAAGGTGCAGCTGCACGCAGCTCTCTACAAGGTTAAGCCATGTAAGGATAGAAATTACACAAAGAATCTGAATACTGCATATTATTATATTGTCTTTGGGGTTTTTAACTGGAGAGAGACATTTGATTGTAAAAGCTACTAAGTTAAACCAATATATATATTTTAAAGGTATCTTGATTTCAAAATCTGTGTCTAAGGATACATTGCTTTGGAAAAGAGTTTCTGCTTTTGTTTCCACAGAAGATGAGAACCTGTGGATTGCTTTGAGTCTAATATGGTTTGATCAACCAAGACCCCTTGCAAGGTCAGTATAGTCTCACAGACTACTACAGCCAAGATTTAACTATAATTCTTAATTTTCTCAGGATCCCCATAAGATTACCCCCAATCAGCAGGAAGTAGTATGAGAAGCTATGCCCAAATTCCCAAAATATTGTTTATAAATGTTAATTTTATCTAAAGGGGATTGATTGATAGTAAAACAGTGCTGGTGGGTGGCAATGGTTACCTGTGGAAGTCACAGGCTATGACCATGACTACCAGAGCTAGAAAGAGCTTTACTAGAAAGAGCGTGAATTGTTGAGCCCAAGATTGGAGAAAGCACAGGGACAAATAGCCAAATGAATGGAAGCACATGAATTATGAACCAAAGGCTGTGGAGCCCCCAGCTGGATCAGGCCCTTTGGGTAAGTGAGACAATTGAATAGCTTGAACTGTTTGGGAGGCATCCAGGCTGTGGGACAAGGACCTGTCCTTAGTGCATGAACTGGCTGTTTGGAACCTTGGGTTTACACAGGGACACATTGCTCAGCCTGGAAGGAGGGGACTGGACCTGCCTGTACTGAATCCACCAGGTTTAAATGAATCCCCAGGGGAGTCTTGGCCCTGGAGGAGATGGGAATGGAGAAAAAAAAAACCAAGTCATTTTGAAAGGAAAGAGAAAGGTAGGGTTACCCCTCTTGTTTCTGAGCCCATTGAGTAGTATATGGCATTGCAAGAGAAGTGCACCCTAATAGACATTCAGAGACACAAACAGAACAACAGTGTTGAGTGTACATCAAAGAAACAGTATCAACAATTACTAACTTCAAAAAAAAGGATAGACAAGTTGGCCTGATGGCTCACACCTTTAATCCAGAACTTAGGTAGCTCTGATCTCTTGGGCTTTTAACTCTGTATTTGGCTCTGTGTTTCTTATTTATAAGACCATTTAGAATTTCGTCTACAGTGCAGATGTTTTCATAGGCTAATTTTTTTTTTAATTGGCAGTCACATACTAAACAGAGGTAGTCACTTTGAAGGAATTTTAATTTTTGAAGTAATTTTAATTAAAGAAAAGACACCTGACCTTAATTGTAAGCATGGGAAAGGTGCCCCAGGACTAAGACACTCAGCTAAGACTTCAAGTTAGGGAAATAAAAGGCAAGCTGAATCCTAGCCACAGAAAGCAACTTCATATAGAACCTGCTGCTACTCTGTTCCAAGTGGGGCAGCGTCCATTCTTAGCCAGATCCCTATATGGTAATATCATCAGAATGCTGCTTTTTCTGGAAATAAAAGGCAAAATTTAATGATCACAATTTCCTTCTCTGTGGTTTCAATTCCCACTGTTGCTGGCATCTAGATTTGGCAGAGTTAAACCAGTTGACTAAACAGATTTTATTGCATGAAGCAGTAAGGATGAAACTTTGGTTAACATTCTCAGAGCAAAACATGTTAAGAGACTCAAGTTATAATACATCTGCCAGAGTGCTGCTTTTAAGGAGTAGAAGTTGTCTAAGAGGGAGGTATGTGGTAAGTTGCAAGGATAGAGCCATCTAAACCTTTTCTAACTGAAGCTCCAGGTGTCTGAAACAAAGCTTCAGGATTTGATGTTTGCCCTGCTGGATTTCAGTTTTGCTTTGATGCAGTCTTTACTCACTGTCTCCTGTCTTCTCCTTTGGAAAGAGAATGCATATTCTGTGCCATTGTATGTTGAAAAGACATGCTGCATTTGTTCATTACAGGAGACATCATAGTCAAGAGAGTGACATGCTAACCTAACTAGTGATAATATTCATACTAACCTTACCAAAGTGTCTTTTCAAAGAAAGGGTGTAAGAGTGAACATTTAACCTCTGAGAGATCTGGATCCCATGGGGAGAATGCCTGATAATGGATGGGATAACCTTACCAGGAAGGTGGGTTAACCTTGAGCAGAAGGCCACCATGTCATTTGCTGCCATCTTGACTTATGACCTTAGCATGAAGGAAGGACTTGGCTACCATCTGTTGTTAGTTGTTTCTGCTCTTTTGGTTCTTGTGAGGGCCTGACACCCAGATTCCAAATAAATCACACACAGAGGCATATTATTTCTTCCGAATGTCCAGCTTTAGTTTGGCCTGTTTCTAGCCAGCTTTTCTTAACTTTAAATTACCCCATCTATCTTTTGCCTCTGGGCTTTTACATCTCTCTATTTCTGTATACCTTTCTTTCCTTCGTATTCCATGTCTGGTTGTGTGTCTGGGTGGCTGGCCCCTAGCATTTCTAGATTTCTCCTTCTACTTATTCTCTCTGCCTGCCAGCCCCACCTATCCTTTCTCCTGCCTTGCTATTGGCCATTCAGCTCTTTATTAGACCATTTAGATAGGGAAAGTAACACAGCTTCACAGAGTTAAACAACATAAAATAATGCAAAACATCTTTGTATCATTAAACAAACGTTCCAGCATAAACAAAAGTAACATAAAATAATATTGTATATTTCTCCCTTTTGTCTAAATAAAAATAAAAGATTCTAACTTTAGCATAATAAAACTATACACAACAAAACAGATATCAAGTAAGAATTACATTTACAAAAATTCTGTCCATTTGTAGTTAGCATATTCAGAGAAAATAATGCATTACCAATCCTATCTTAGTTAATCCAAAGTTTTATACCTAATTTACTTTCTATCATAACTAAAAAAAACTGCAACTATAACTTCAACTCCATCAAAGACTTAGAAGTGTATTATATTATTATATCTAACAACAGAGACATTTGGCTGCCTGGATATTCACCCAGAGTTCCTTTGCATTGTTGGGGCATTCATCTTCAGCCTACAAGTCTAGATTATTTGGCATACTTTTCTGTGAAGCAGGGATTTTGAAGGACTATCCTACCTTGTTTTGGCAATTTCAACAGTCTTTTTCCTGTGTGTCCTGTATGTCCAGTCTGCACAGCACATTGTCAGAAGTCAAAGACAAGAGCAGTTTCTTTGTCCAGTGGCTAATGTTGCCACAATGAAAGCAAACTCCATAAGGAGTTTCTTCCATGCCCATCATCTCTGAAGTAAATTGGTGCTGCCAGGAGATGTGTCTCATTGTCATGAAAAATCTTAGGTTAACAAAAAATTTTAAATGCCCTATTCTGCAGGTCTTTGAAGTGTTTGAAAACCATTTATCTATCTGAAATATATCTTTATATGATCTTGAAAACATGCCTAACATATCTATAAATCTGATTATTATAGATGACTGACTACTGTCCAGTGTTTCTTGATTGTCCTAAATAGTTCATAATAATAGGTTTCAAAAGCTAAAATTTTACCTTACATTTTAAAATGAACTGCATATGTACAATATCTTAAACAAGAGTAGAAATATACATACATACATACATACACATACACACACATATATAATATGTTGTAACAAAAATAACCTTAAATTTGTATCAATATACAAAAATCCATTCCAGTGCAAAATATCTGAGATTAATAGTTGTCTTTTTATGTTATATTCCTATATTCCCCTAAATATGACAAATATCCATGACCCACCAATTAACCCAAAACCCCCACCCCCACCCCTCTTGGGAATGTGGGCATCCTGTTCTCCAAACTGCTTCCTGTTGTCTTTGGATGAAGGCATACCCAAGGGTCTCTGAGAAAATTTGAGATAATGGCCAAGTCCTGGGAAGGCCAGTGGTATCCTTTGTTGATATATATTATCTATCCAGATTCAGGAGGTCTCCCTTGATCAAACCTGATCCATATTATTCCTGAAGCAGTTTACAACCTCTCATCTCCTGTGGGAACAAAACTCCAAAACATTTTTCATTTGATAAACATATTTTGACTTCTTTTTTAAAGTTAATATAGCCCTAAAATATGTAGGTTTATTCCATTTTGCACTCCTAATCACAATTCCATGTTTCCCCCTGCAGCTATCTCTTGTCCATCAGCCATCAAAAAATTCAACACAATATACAGCATTTCAAACTCTCTGTGTATTTCCCATTTATGCACGGCTTATTCTTTTATGATTTTACTTTTCTCTTTAAAGACTTTATTATTTTAAAACTATTTCTATGACTGTCCATAACCTTTTTCTTTTTTCTTAAGACTATGCACATTGTAAAACACACTGGGTTTTGTTTATAGGTTTTCTTCTGTCTGGACTTCTTTTACTGTATATCTCTGTTCTTTTTTGACCTTGTGAGAAAACTTTAAACTGCTAAGCTACACCTGGATCCTCTGTGGCTCTCACCTGGTTCTGCCTGCTTCTAGCTTCATGAGAGCCAAGCCTAAAACTTGCATCCCTGTCAGAGGAGCATGACTAGGAACTGCATTTGACTGTCCTAGAGCTCTAGAATGCTGATTCTTGCACAGTGGCAGGTATTTTTAGGTTTTTTTTTTGTTTTTTGTTTTTTTGTTTTTTTTTGGTTACTACTTAACATAGTAGCTACACAAGGTTTCACTATCTGACAGAAATTGTCCAGGAGAAACTCTTGAAGGAGCAGTGTCTTTTTTTTTTTTTTTTTTTTAAACTTTCTCAGGCCCTACACAGAAATATGGGCCCCACCTTGGTGTGTCAAAATGTAGTTGTTTTTTTTTTCCCACTCTTTTGTCTTTGAGGGCCTTTTTCTCTTTTGAGGGGCCTGCCACCCAGCTCCCAAATAAATCTCATATGGAGGTTTATTCTTAACTATAAATGCCTGCCTTTAACTTGGCTTATTTCTAACCAGCTTTTATTAACTTTAAATTATCCCATATATCTTTTGCCCCTAGCCTTTACCTTCCTTTTCTTCCTTCTTATTCCATGTCTGGCTGGCTCCTAGCATCCTGCTTTCCTTGTTCTCTTGTTCTTTCTTCTTCCCAGATTTCCTCTTCTATTTATTCTCTCTGCCTGCCAGCCCCATCTATCCTTTCTCCTGCCTTGCTATTGGCCATTTAGCTTTTTATTAGACAATCAGATGTTTTACACAAAGTAGCACAGCTTTACAGAGTTAAATGCAACATAAAATAATGCAATGCATCTTTGCATCACTAAACAAATGTTTCACAGCATGAACAAAAGTAACATATCTTTTTTTTTTGGAGCTGAGGGAGGATCAAACCCAGGGCCTTGTGCTTGCTACACAAGTGCTCTACCACTGAGCTAAATGCCCAACCCAAAAGTAACCTATCTTAAAATAATAACCTACAACAACCTTCTTTGCTAATGATTTCATTAAAAAGATAAATGAAATGTGAATTCTTGGTTACTGTAACCACTTTACGTAAACTAAAATGGAGATACCCATAAACTTCTTGGTGCCATTGAACCCTCAGAATATTACCTCACTTATACTAAGGAGGTGACATCAGACTTCTATGGTGTGTATTTACTTTATTTTATTTTAATTTTTAAAAAAGATTTACTTATTATGTATACAATATTCTCTCTGCATGTTTGCCTGCACAACAGAAGAGAGTATTAGATCTTATTACAGATGATTGTGGGCTACCATGTGGCTTCTGGGATTTGAACTCAGGACTTCTGGAAGAGCAGCCAGTGCTTTTAAGCTCTGAACAATCTCTGCAGCCCCCCCCCCCTTTTTTAAACAAATTACTTTACATTTTATATTTTCTATCTTCCACAGAGGCTCAAGAATTTTGTTAGCCAGGCATTTCTACCACTAATTAACTATAAAAGGAAGCTGATACTTTAAAGTGTTTAGTCTTGGAAGACTCATGGGAACTTGCATCATTTAGAGCTGGTCTTGGGAAAGTCCATGTCCCAAGGAACCAAAGGAATAGATTGCTTGGTGCCAGACAACTAGCAGCTATGACAGCTATACGCAGGCTATGCTGAGTCTTAATGTAGTATCCAGGCCTACCATCCTCATGGGATTTTCTATCCTCTTTATTTCTAAGATATTCAGGACTCCTCTGATCCAGGTTTGCTGTCCACTTCTGTATCTGTCCCCAGAATGCCCTCTAAACTCATGCTTTTATTTTCATTTTCTAGTTGCTATGAC